>NC_053394.1:5635232-5949232 GCF_905171765.1 Bufo bufo | reverse complement strand
TCTGTCTGGGAAATCATGGGACGTAGGTTTGCTGGGAGAAGGTGCGGGCAGCACAGTCATCACAAAGCACTTTGTCACGCTTCGGTGTGGGAGAGAAACACCACACCGAGAATAGGAGGGAAGGGGGAAACAGGGAATCAGGCCTGAGAACAAGGGAAGGAAGATGGACACCTCCTAGTGAAAACCCTAACCATAATCCTGACTGACTACCAGTATGAACAGACCCCAAAGGTAGGTGAGTTCATACGCAGGAATACCTAGAGTCCTATCTAGCCCTATAGGACACTGGTACTATTGGCAGGGATGAGACTACCTGTTCCTCCAAAAGGAAGGATGACCAGGAGTCTCCTTCAGGCCTAATACAAACAATAGGGAAATGCAACACACAGAACCCAAACAAAATACAAAAGGGAAAGGAAAGACTTAACTTCAAAGGAGCAATGGAAGCACCAGGAACTCAGCCGAGATCCAACCACAAACAATCCACAGGCACAGAAGCTATAAACCGCACAGCATTGTGGGAGAAGCAACTATAAATAAGGAAGGTTAAATGACCACTGTTGGGGCAAAAACCCCTTCTCTATGATTGTCGGGGCCCAATTGAAGTTTTCTCTATGAGCGCTCAGAGAGCTGACGCAGACACACCGCTGAATCAGATTCTCCCTCCTTTATTCCATACTAGCATACATCTTTATAACACTACAGATAATCACAGACAAATCTCCAAGGGGGTGGAAATCGAAACTAATGATTTGATTCGTTATTTATAAAAGGTAATACTTCCGCACAATACTAACAGAATTCTAATAATTAAAAAGTTTCTGCAGCATCTTCTCAAAGTTGACATTCTTCAGCAGTACATCCCGAAACTCAGAAGGAACATAACGCTCTCTTGTATGTCAGACTCTGATAAGGAAGCGAGGGGGTCACTACCTTGACCTTGTAGATAGGAACATTTGATCTATATACACAGAGACTCCCTACATCCTTCCAGCTGGCTCATACATTTTTCCACATATGCACAAGATGGAGGACATGTTCATACAAAATGGATTCTCATCCCTCACAATTCCCCCATTTTGAGATATCTTGGAACTGACATCTTAACCCAGAGGTACTTCAGGTGGGATAAGTCCAACCGTCGGCCGTTGGACAGATTCCCTCCCGGGTATTGAGGCAGTTCCCAAGACCTCTCAATAATCCTGGTAGTTTCTCCTTTTGGTACAGAACCCGTTGGTGCACATAAACATCAGCCTAATCCCAGCATATACTACTATTATACCCAACACTACTTGCAGTATTGTTTGTCTTGCCACCAGGAGCTTCCACCCGCCCTGCTCTGGGGAGAGGGACTGCAGTGGGGTCATACTTCTCATCATCAGGCCCTGGTCTTCTTTGTGAGACAAACTGCCAACAAGACATATGAATAAGTTCTTTTAAAGTCAAAGGGATTGCCAGATAAGGGTCCATTCACACGTCCGCAAGTGTTTTGCGGTCCGCAAAACATGGACACCGGCCGTGTGCGTTCCACATTTTGCGGACCACACATGGCCGGCACTTTAAATAGAAATGCCTTTTCTTGTCCGTGTCTGAGGACAAGAATAGGACATGTTCTATTTTTTTGCGGAATGGCAGAGCGGACGTGGAACGGAAGTGCGGATGCGGACAGCACACTGTGTCCCCATTGAAAATGAATAGTTCCGGATACGTTCCGCAACGTTGCGGAACGGATCCTGACCCATTTTGCGGACGTGTGAATAAACCCTAAAGCAAAGTTCTTGAACTCACAGGACTATAAGTAAAGATCCAAGAGTCCTTACTTTTCCTGTCAGTGTCATTGAGTCCTGTAAACAGATAAGTGCATTGTCCCAGTCATCCTACAGTTGTTGGTACAGGGCCGTTGTTACAAGGATTAGGGCGCCCATCAGCACGAGGATCCTCGTCTTTGGGCGTCAGAGCTTTCTTGCAGTGAGAAGCGTGGATCCAGTTAGGCTTTCCTTCAACCTTTACTGCTGTATGATTAGTCAACAGGACTTGGAAAGGACCATCAAACCTGGGATCCAGGCCTCTCCTCACATGTCTCCTGGTTGCAGACTGTGTGGTCCTTCTTCTGGATCTGGAAGGGAAGCAAACACCTGTTTATGGCTGCGCTCAGGCCTCTCTGTAAGGGCCACATGTAGCTTGTTAGGCTATCATTGTTCATTTGCAACTATTGTGGTAAATACAATCCTAATCTGGGTGGCTTCCAAACAGGATCTCAAATATGGATAATCCTGTCTTTCTGTTTGGAGAGGTCCTGACTGAGTATAAGGCCAAAGGAAAACACTCTGGCCAAGGCCGCTGAGTTTCCTGCATGGCTTTCTGAATTTTCTATTTGAGCGTGGCATTTAGGTGCTCGACGCGGCCGCTGCTTTGGGGATGGTACGCTGTAGAAAGCTTGGTGACCCCTAAAGCCTGGATCACTTCCCTCATTACTTCTCCTGTGAAGTGGGAACCCCTGTCTGATTCAGTAACTTCACTATCTTCAGGGACACCATACCTGCACACCAGCTCACTGACCAGCTTCTTTACTGTGTTCTTTGCATTTGCCTTTGCTACTGGGAAGACCTCCGGCCACCCTGAAAAGAGATCAACACACACAAGGACAAATTCCCTATACTCCTACCTCAGGCAGTTGTATCTAGTCTATCTGCAGTCTCTGGAACGGGTAAAGTGGTCCGGGGGGGTGCTTGCTTGGAGTCTTCACCACTTGACCGGGATTGTTCAGTGCACGGACCATACATCCTACAAACCGAGCGGCTACTGTAGAAAATCCTGGAGCAATCCACCCTGCATTGACCGCACTTACCATGGCACCCTTTGATGGGTGAGTCGGCCGGTGGGCCTCCTGAGCCATAGCTGGGTATAGAGGGAATGGTTGACAATAATCTGCAGGCAGCGTGTTATAGAGCAGGAGGAGCTGAGCAGATTATATGGTGACAGGTTCTCTATATATAATCTGCTCAGCTCCTCCTGCTCTATAACACGCTGCCTGCAGATTACATGGTGACAGGTTCTCTTTATATATAATCTGCTCAGCTCCTCCTGCTCTATAACATGCTGCCTGCAGATTACACGGTGACAGGTTCTCTTTATATATAATCTGCTCAGCTCCTCCTGCTCTATAACACGCTGCCTGCAGATTACACAGTGACAGGTTCTCTTTATATATAATCTGCTCAGCTCCTCCTGCTCTATAACATGCTGCCTGCAGATTACACGGTGACAGGTTCTCTTTATATATAATCTGCTCAGCTCCTCCTGCTCTATAACATGCTGCCTGCAGATTACATGGTGACAGGTTCTCTTTATATATAATCTGCTCAGCTCCTCCTGCTCTATAACATGCTGCCTGCAGATTACATGATGACAGGTTCTCTTTATATATAATCTGCTCAGCTCCTCCTGCTCTATAACACGCTGCCTGCAGATTACATGGTGACAGGTTCTCTTTATATATAATCTGCTCAGCTCCTCCAGCTCTATAACACACTGCCTGCAGATTACACGGTGACAGGTTCTCTTTATATATAATCTGCTCAGCTCCTCCTGCTCTATAACACGCTGCCTGCAGATTACACGGTGACAGGTTCTCTTTATATATAATCTGCTCAGCTCCTCCTGCTCTATAACACTGCCTGCAGATTACATGGTGACAGGTTCTCTTTATATATAATCTGCTCAGCTCCTCCTGCTCTATAACACGCTGCCTGCAGATTACATGGTGACAGGTTCTCTTTATATATAATCTGCTCAGCTCCTCCTGCTCTATAACACGCTGCCTGCAGATTACACGGTGACAGGTTCTCTGTATATATAATCTGCTCAGCTCCTCCTGCTCTATAACACGCTGCCTGCAGATTACATAGTGACAGGTTCTCTTTATATATAATCTGCTCAGCTCCTCCTGCTCTATAACACGCTGCCTGCAGATTACACGGTGACAGGTTCTCTTTATATATAATCTGCTCAGCTCCTCCTGCTCTATAACACGCTGCCTGCAGATTACATGGTGACAGGTTCTCTGTATATATAATCTGCTCAGCTCCTCCTGCTCTATAACACACTGCCTGCAGATTACATGGTGACAGGTCCTCTTTATATATAATCTGCTCAGCTCCTCCTGCTCTATAACACGCTGCCTGCAGATTACATGGTGACAGGTTCTCTTTATATATAATCTGCTCAGCTCCTCCTGCTCTATAACATGCTGTCTGCAGATTACATGGTGACAGGTTCTCTTTATATATAATCTGCTCAGCTCCTCCTGCTCTATAACACGCTGCCTGCAGATTACACGGTGACAGGTTCTCTTTATATATAATCTGCTCAGCTCCTCCTGCTCTATAACACGCTGCCTGCAGATTACATGGTGACAGGTTCTCTTTATATATAATCTGCTCAGCTCCTCCTGCTCTATAACACGCTGCCTGCAGATTACACAGTACAAACATTATAAGTAATACCCCAGGCCCACAGTCACCGTCCCTGTCCGAGGGACAGGCCTAGCCCATTGGCGCACACAGCAGAGCCTACAAGTCGTACTGTGCCGCTATAGAGGACACACCTAACCGTTGGCAGTCGCAGCAGAGCCTGCAAGTCAATTACTGTGCTGCAGTCGAGTACAGTAAGGCCTAACAAAGCTATAACCCTATCTAACTAGTTAATACAAGGCCTAGACTTGTCTCTGTTACTTTAGGCATCAAACAGTAAAGTACAATTGGTAATCAGGTGTACTGACCTGCGTCCGTTCTAGGCCCTAGGATGCCGCTTACCCGGGATGGCCACCAAGCTCTCAGCAACCGTGCGGCCTTGCTTGATGATAAGGTTTTCTGTCCATACACTGGAACTGGTCTTCCTGGGACAACCTCTCTTTGAAAGAGCTGGATCCAGAAAGGGGACAACAGATACTCTCCTTCCTTTGAGTGTCCATTCACTGCCGGACATCCGCAAGCCAGGATGGAATCAGATTCAGTCCCTCACAGCACAATCCTTCCACCATGTCAGATCAACACTTCTTGGTTCACTCAGAAACAGCCAGCATGAGTCATCACCTGCTTTACATATGCAAATCCCAGAGTGTGCTGGTTGTAGCTGCAAAACAGTGGTCACTAGTGCCCGGAATGCCAAAAGACAGTTTAAGTACAATTTAGGCACAAACATTATGCAGGAATAGCTGTTCCACAATCTCACATGCCACCCCACTAGAGGTTGTCGTCCTCAGCAACTCTCCCCATACAAACTCATCCTGTGCATAGCGCTGTGGAGGCACACCAGCATTGGGCCTCATTGACCTTCTCAGATTGAGGGTCTCAGAAATACTGGGGACATCAGGCATATCTGACGAGAGAGGAGCTGTTGACTGTTCAGCATTACACCTGGGTAGCCAACCTGTCACAGCTGGAACCTCTGTGGACACCTAGGCAGGGACACCCCACCATTCCTCCTCTTCCTCATCTGAGGGACTTTCCTCCGTACTCAGAGCATGAGGAGGCACCCCTTTCACGCACACTGGCTCATCAAAATTGCAACGTCTCAACATATTACAGTGTAAGTTCCGTGAGGGTCCCCCTGTCCCTAATGGCTCTACCTCATAAACCGAAAAAGCGGGGTCTACCCTTCTCTTTACCGTGTATGGAACTGCCTCCCACCGTCCATCCAACTTCCCAGACGGCCATTTAGCTTTGACCATCACGCGATCACCCGGGACATACCCATCTTTCTGCACTGGTCTTGGGTTAGGGTGTACCACCTGTCCCAGGCGCTCCCCCACAACCTTGTGGACCGCTCCCAGCCGGCAGCAGTGCTCCTGCACCGCACCCATGCGGTGGTACTTCTCGGTGAGGGGTCCATCGGGTTGGGCATGTGGAGAACTTCAATCTCCTGTTCGGCTCGTCCAAACATGAGCATATATGGAGAGTATCCGGTGGTACTGTGTACTCTGTTGTTATAGGCCCACATCAACTCAGGTAGGTACGCGGGCCACTGGGCTTTTTGACTCTCTTCCAGAGTCTGCAGCATCTGAAGCAAGGTGCGATTGAAGCGTTCGCATGCCTCGTTTCCTTGTGGGTGATATGGAGTGGTGCGGGAGCGTTCAATCCCATACAGTTGGTACAGTTCATTCATTAGAGTACCCTGAAAGCATGCTCCCTGGTCAGAATGTATCCTCCGTCGACACCCGAATACCTGTATAAAGTGTTTACAGACAGCTTTGGCGGCCAACTCCGCAGTTTGGTCTCTGGTGGGCACAGCCACCGCATACTTGGTAAAGTGATCTGTCATGACTAGACAGTACGAGTGTCCCGAGGTAGAGTACCCAATCTGTACATAATCAATCATCAGAAGTTCTAGAGGCGCTGAGGTGCGGATGGTCTGCACAGGAGCCCGCTGTTCAGTACTGTTACTCAACCCACAGGATCGACACTTAAGACATGCCGCGGCCACCATGTCAGCCAGATCTGAACAGTATACCAGCCGTTGGAGCCACTTGAACGTTTTGTCGCTCCCAAAATGAGCTCCCCTTTCATGAGCTTCCCTTGCGGCCTCCGGTCCCAACGACATGGGAATGACAATCTGTTGCTGGTGCTGCAGCTCTGACTGTGAGTATATGATCCGGCACAGGAGGCCCTGAGTAATTGTCAGCTTGTCCCACTGCCTTAACAACTTCTGACGCTCTGGGGTCAGACGGGCTCGTTCTTCTGGCCGAGGCCAGATCTTGCTCCGAACCTATTCTTTCACTTTCCACAAATCCTGGCAGCTATCCTGGACTCTCTCCCAATCAGTCAACGTTTTCCCCAGCACCAGCGTCATTCCAGACGCCACCCCACTTGAATGTGCCACATCCGTGAGCAGAGGTAAGCGACCAAGATCAGGAGTTTCAGTATCCTCTAACTCCTCATCGGCTCTCTGAGTCAACTGTCCTACTGGAACTCGAGAGAGTGCATCGGCGTTGCCGTTCTCCCTACCGGACCGGAACTTGATGCGGTATTGGTACTTAGAGAGACGGGCCAACCATCTTTGCTCGAGTGCACCGAGCTTGGCATTCTCCAGATGTGCCAACGGGTTGTTGTCCTTCATCACGGTCACTTCTGCACCAGTCAGGTATTCTGCAAACCTTTCGGTCATGGCCCACACCAGTGCCAGTAGTTCCAGTTTAACAGAGCTATAGTTATCAGGGTTGCATTCTGACTCTCTTAGGGACCGGCTTCCATAGGGTATGACTCTCTCCCGTCCATCCTGGACTTGGGACAATACGGCCCCCAGACCATGTAGGTTTCCATCAGTATATAGCAGGAATGGGGTATCAAACCCCGCGTAAGCCAGGATCGGGGCATTGGTCAGCGCTTCTTTCACCGCTTCAAAGGCCTCTTGTTGCCGGAGCCCCCAGTCAACGAGGCGTTTCTTCGGGCTCCCAGCAGTGCCTCTTAGCAACTCGTTTAAAGGGCCCACCAGATGAGCAAATTTGGGTATAAACCTCCTGTAGTAGCCGGCCAGTCCCACGAATGCCCGTACCTCCCGTAGCGTACTTGGCCGGGGCCACTTCTGAACAGCCTCCACCTTGCTGGGGGACGGTTTTACCCCCTCCTGGGTGACCACATGTCCTAAGTACTCTATCTGCTATCGGAACAGCTGGCATTTTTTTGGGCTTGATCTTGAGCCCATGGTCTCGTAGCCGTCCCAAGACTTGTCGCAGCTTCTGGAGGTGACCTTCAAAGGAAGCCCCGAACACTACTATGTCATCCAGGTATATCAATACTGATTTGAAGTTGAGGTCCCCCAGACAGTGTTCCATCAATCGCTGGAATGTCCCCGGAGCATTGGAGAGGCCGAAGGGCATCCGGTTGAACTCGTAGAGTCCCATAGGTAGAATGAAGGCCATCTTGGCTTTGTCCTTCTTGGCCACCGGCACCTGCCAGTACCCACTAGCCAGGTCAAGAGTTTAGAAGAACTTTGCTTGGCTTAGGGCTGATAAGGACTCCCCAATCCGCAGAAGAGGGTAGGCATCCCCGACGGTCTGAGCATTCAGCTTCTTATAATCCACACAGAACCGGAGACTCCCGTCTTTCTTCCGCGCCAAGACTACCGGAGCAGCCCACGGACTTTGACTCTCCTGGAACACTCGATTCTCCAACATGCTGGCCACCATATCTTTCACCTCCTGATACATCTTAGGTGGGATCTGCCGGTAACGTTCCCTGATCGGCGCAGCATCGCCGGTTGGGATTTCATGTTCGATGGCAGTAACACACCCAAAGTCTTCATCATGTCTTGAGAAGGCCTCCTGAAATTCCCAGAGGGTGTCTTACAGCAGCTTTTGTTCCCCCGGGGTCAGGGTTCTGCAGTCCACCCACATACGGGCCATGATCACTCGACCGTTCCACTCCGCTGTCGGGGTTTCCCTTAAATGGATCTCCACAGCATAGGTCCAGGCTGATTCCCTATCTGGCTGCTGCGATACCCCCTTCGGACACAAAAACTTTGGCCAGCAGGGTGTTTGCATGGATGGTTAATTCGCAGTCCTCAACATTACATAGGCACACATCCGTCTTTCAGGGCGAATCTGCGTTTCTTTTTGATAAGCGGGCTCGATCAGGACCTTCAGTCCATTCAGTCGTCGTCCAGCCCCCACTGGCAGCATCAATATTCGCTCCTATCGAGGTGGGATCTTCAACTGAATCCACCGTAGCACCCTCACGTCTCCAATGGCCCGTCCGGACAGGTTACTCTTTTGTAGGCTACAGCTCCTCACCATTTGTTGTAAGACCTTCTGGGTAGGCCGGTGTGCGGTGGCCTGTTGCGAGTACTTCGGCCCTTCTTTGGCATAGAGTTGATGGTCTAGGTCTCTCAGTATATTCATGCCCAGGGTCACGTCCATTCCTTTCCGGGACAAATGGTCCACCAGCACGACCCCTTTCTTGCCGATGTCTTGTCCAAACAGTCGGACCCGCATCCAGACTATCCCTCGAACATCTATCTCTCTATTATCGGCAGCCGTCAGCCTGATGACGCTCCCGTCATCGGGCTCCATCATATGCCCGAAGTGCCTCTCGAAGAACTCCAGAGGCATTAGAGTGCATTCTGACCCTGTATCAACTAGGCAGCAAACCTTTCGGCCTTCCAACTCGGCTTCTAATACGGGGCTGCTGGCATACAGATCAAGTTCTTCACGCAGAGGGCTTAACTTCTGGTGCACCGCCGCAGGACGCCCAGCTACTGCAGCGGTCGGAAGTTTAACGTCGGCTCTGACGTTACCTGTTCTGGGCACTCTCTGGCCATATGGCCGTACTTTCGACAAGCCCAACAGAGGGGCCCTCTTCTGACCGGCTTCCTCACCAGGGTTGTTCTGGGTGGAGTGGCACGAGGTGCGGGGACCGTTTCCGGAGGCCGGGACGGTTCTGCCTTCATCTGGGACACTTCCAGCTGAAGCTCTTTCAATTCCGCCCGCAGGGCCTGGACCACATCCTTTAAGGACTCCGACTCTTCAGATCCCGATTGCTCCCTTGTAACATGCGTGCTATTCACAACTCTCGCTGCCACAGGTATGGGCTCTTCCTCGGTCTCTACGGTGGCTAAGTAGACGCTGTAGAATGTTATATCGGCCATTGTTCGGGTCATCTCTTGTAATTTATCTTGTAAGAATTTATTGGAGAGCCCCACTATGAATTGACCTCGTAGAAGCCGGTCCACCTCCCGGAAGGCGCCCATGGCCTCAGGGTCTCGTCGTTGTATCTCATTCAGCGTCTCCTGTAGAGCATTGGAATATTGCATCAGGGTCTCGCCCTCTCGCTGGGGTCAGTTAAAGAAGTACCACTTTGGCCCGCCCCCCTTGGACTCTCTCTAGCAGGGAGAATATCTTCTCTAGGGTATCTCGGTCGGAGTCAGGCCTACCATCACTGTCCACCTGACGTCACCCTCTAGGGCTCCCAACGCAACCTCTGCCCGCAGTTCGGGGGTCAGGTTACACCTTTTAACCGCACTTCGCACCCTTTCAGTCCAGTCCTGCAATGTCATGTTTCTACCGTCATACTTTGGCAGATGACGCAGCAGTGCCCCTACAGGGATGTATCCTACTGGGGTAGCCATATTGTTGGGGGCAAGCTGGGCTTGCGCCTGTGCACCCTGGGCTGGGTCCTGATCCGGCACCAATGGCGCCGGGGGATGATCTCCTGCCGCGTTCCCGTCCATAACGGTCGCTGTATCCTGCCGACTACGCCAAGTTGTAATCCGTCTACCGGTGTGGGCTCCCCAGGATACAGCGAAGTCACAGACAAGGAAAGCGACACTGACACCAGCTTTATATGCAAGAATAGAAACTTTACTTTGGAAACAGTATTAACACAAGTACAAACAGTATAAGTAATACCCCAGGCCCACAGTCACCGTTCCTGTCCGAGGGACAGGCCTAGCTCGTTGGCACACACAGCAGAGCCTACAAGTCGTACTGTGCCGCTATAGAGGACACACCTAACCGGTGGCAGACGCAGCAGAGCCTGCAAGTCAATTACTGCGCTGCAGTCCAGTACGGTAAGGCCTAACAAAGCTATAACCCTATCTAACTAGCTAATACAAGGCCTAGGCTAGTCTCTGTTACTTTAGGTGCCAAACAGTAAAGTACAATTGGTAATCAGGTGTACTGACCTGCGTCCGTTCTGGGCCCTAGGATGCCGCTTACCCGGGATGGCCACCAAGCATAGGGCGTAGCTAAAGTTTTATGGGCCCTGGTGCAAGAGTTCAGCTTGGGCCCCCCTTCACTCAGCGCTGGTGCACTTAGCTTTTCTGCTGCCCGAGGCAAAAATTTAAACGCCCCCCCCATTCCAAATTCTCAACCTAACCCCTTCTTTCCAGTCCTACTGTTAAAGGGGTTGTCCTCTTTTTTCTACTGAAGACCTAGCCTCAGGATAGGTCATCAGTATCAGATCAGCAGGGTCCTCCGGCACCCCCGACGATCAGCTGTTTGAAGAGAGGGCAGCGCTCACATTAGAGCCGCTTTCTCTGCTCTGTTCACCCACTCGCCATAGCATTTGCAGTGATGAGCCGGTAAACAGAGCGGAGAAGGCAGCGCTGATGCAAAAAAAAAAAAAGCGGACAACCCCTTTAACCGCTTGCCGCCACGCTAACGCCGAAAGGCGTCATTGCGGCGGCTCCCCCAGGCTACGCTAACGCCAATAGGCGTCATCTCGCGTGAGCCGAGATTTCCTGTGAACGCGCGCACACAGGCGCGCGCGCTCACAGGAACGGAAGGTAAGAGAGTTGATCTCCAGCCTGCCAGCGGCGATCGTTCGCTGGCAGGCTGGAGATGTGTTTTTTTTAACCCCTAACAGGTATATTAGACGCTGTTTTGATAACAGCGTCTAATATACCTGCTACCTGGTCCTCTGGTGGTCCCTTTGTTTGGATCGACCACCAGAGGACACAGGTAGCTCAGTAAAGTAGCACCAACCACCACTACACTACACTACCCCCCCCCCCCCCGTCACTTATTAACCCCTTATTAGCCCCTGATCACCCCTGATCACCCCATATAGACTCCCTGATCACCCCCCTGTCATTGATTACCCCCCTGTCATTGATCACCCCCCTGTAAAGCTCCATTCAGACGTCCGCATGATTTTTACGGATCCACTGATAGATGGATCGGATCCGCAAAACGCATCCGGACGTCTGAATGAAGCCTTACAGGGGCATGATCAATGACTGTGGTGATCACCCCATATAGACTCCCTGATCACCCCCCTGTCATTGATTACCCCCCTGTCATTGATCACCCCCCTGTAAAGCTCCATTCAGACGTCCGCATGATTTTTACGGATCCACTGATAGATGGATCGGATCCGCAAAACGCATCCGGACGTCTGAATGAAGCCTTACAGGGGCATGATCAATGACTGTGGTGATCACCCCATATAGACTCCCTGATCACCCCCCTGTCATTGATTACCCCCTGTCATTGATCACCCCCCTGTAAAGCTCCATTCAGACGTCCGCATGATTTTTACGGATCCACTGATAGATGGATCGGATCCGCAAAACGCATCCGGACGTCTGAATGAAGCCTTACAGGGGCGTGATCAATGACTGTGGTGATCACCCCATATAGACTCCCTGATCACCGCCCTGTAAAGCTCCATTCAGATGTCCGCATGATTTTTACGGATGCACTGATAGATGGATCCGATCCGCAAAACGCATCCGGACGTCTGAATGAAGCCTTACAGGGGCGTGATCAATGACTGTGGTGATCACCCCATATAGACTCCCTGATCACCCCCCTGTCATTGATTACCCCCCTGTCATTGATTACCCCCCTGTAAAGCTCCATTCAGACGTCCGCATGATTTTTACGGATCCACTGATAGATGGATCGGATCCGCAAAACGCATACAGACGTCTGAATGAAGCCTTACAGGGGCGTGATCAATGACTGTGGTGATCACCCCATATAGACTCCCTGATCACCCCCCTGTCATTGATCACCCCCCCCTGTCATTGATCACCCCCCCTGTAAAGCTCCATTCAGATGTCCGCATGATTTTAACGGATGCACTGATAGATGGATCGGATCCGCAAAACGCATCCGGACGTCTGAATGAAGCCTTACACGGGCGTGATCAATGACTGTGGTGATCACCCCATATAGACTCCCTGATCACCCCCCTGTCATTGATTACCCCCCTGTAAAGCTCCATTCAGATGTCCGCATGATTTTTACGGATCCACTGATAGATGGATCCGATCCGCAAAACGCATCCGGACGTCTGAATGAAGCCTTACAGGGGCGTGATCAATGACTGTGGTGATCACCCCATATAGACTCCCTGATCACCCCCCTGTCATTGATTACCCCCCTGTCATTGATTACCCCCCTGTAAAGCTCCATTCAGACGTCCGCATGATTTTTACGGATCCACTGATAGATGGATCGGATCCGCAAAACGCATACAGACGTCTGAATGAAGCCTTACAGGGGCGTGATCAATGACTGTGGTGATCACCCCATATAGACTCCCTGATCACCCCCCTGTCATTGATCACCCCCCCCTGTCATTGATCACCCCCCCTGTAAAGCTCCATTCAGATGTCCGCATGATTTTAACGGATGCACTGATAGATGGATCGGATCCGCAAAACGCATCCGGACGTCTGAATGAAGCCTTACACGGGCGTGATCAATGACTGTGGTGATCACCCCATATAGACTCCCTGATCACCCCCCTGTCATTGATTACCCCCCTGTAAAGCTCCATTCAGATGTCCGCATGATTTTTACGGATCCACTGATAGATGGATCGGATCCGCAAAACGCATCCGGACGTCTGAATGAAGCCTTACAGGGGCGTGATCAATGACTGTGGTGATCACCCCATATAGACTCCCTGATCACCCCCCTGTCATTGATCACCCCCCTGTCATTGATCACCCCCCTGTAAGGCTCCATTCAGACATTTTTTTGGCCCAAGTTAGCGGAATTATTTTTTTTTTTCTTACAAAGTCTCATATTCCACTAACTTGTGACAAAAAATAAAATCTCACATGAAGTCACCATACCCCTCACGGAATCCAAATGCGTAAAATCTTTTAGACATTTATATTCCAGACTTCTTCTCACGCTTTAGGGCCCCTAGAATGCCAGGGCAGTATAAATACCCCACATGTGACCCCATTTCGGAAAGAAGACACCCCCAGGTATTCCGTGAGGGGCATATTGAGTCCATGAAAGATTGAAATTTTTGTCCCAAGTTAGCGGAACGGGAGACTTTGTGAGAAAAAAATTAAAAATATCAATTTCCGCTAACTTGTGCCAAAAAAAAAAAATTTCTATGAACTCGCCATGCCCCTCATTGAATACCTTGGGGTGTCTTCTTTCCAAAATGGGGTCACATGTGGGGTATTTATACTGCCCTGGCATTCTAGGGGCCCCAAAGCGTGAGAAGAAGTCTGGTATCCAAATGTCTAAAAATGCCCTCCTAAAAGGAATTTGGGCACCTTTGCGCATCTAGGCTGCAAAAAAGTGTCACACATCTGGTATCGCCGTACTCAGGAGAAGTTGGGGAATGTGTTTTGGGGTGTCATTTTACATGTAGCCATGCTGGGTGAGAGAAATATCTTGGTCAAATGCCAACTTTGTATAAAAAAATGGGAAAAGTTGTCTTTTGCCAAGATATTTATCTCACCCAGCATGGGTATATGTAAAATGACACCCCAAAACACATTCCCCAACTTCTCCTGAATACGGCGATACCACATGTGTGACACTTTTTTGCAGCCTAGGTGAGCAAAGGGGCCCATATTCCAAAGAGCACCTTTAGGATTTCACAGGTCATTTACCTACTTACCACACATTAGGGCCCCTGGAAAATGCCAGGGCAGTATAACTACCCCACAAGTGACCCCATTTTGGAAAGAAGACACCCCAAGGTATTCCGTGAGGGGCATGGCGAGTTCCTAGAATTTTTTATTTTTTGTCACAAGTTAGTGGAAAATGCTGATTTTTTTTTTTTTTTTCATACAAAGTCTCATATTCCACTAACTTGTGACAAAAAATAAAAACTTCCATGAACTCACTATGCCCATCAGCGAATACCTTGGGGTCTCTTCTTTCCAAAATGGGGTCACTTGTGGGGTAGTTATACTGCCCTGGCATTCTAGGGGCCTGAATGTGTGGTAAGGAGTTTGAAATCAAATTCTGTAAAAAATGACCTGTGAAATCCGAAAGGTGCTCCTTGGAATATGGGCCCCTTTGCGCACCTAGGCTGCAAAAAAGTGTCACACATCTGGTATCCCCATACTCAGGAGAAGGTGGGGAATGTGTTTTGGGGTGTCATTTTACATATACCCCTGCTGGGTGAGAGAAATATCTTGGCAAAAGACAACTTTTCCCATTTTTTTATACAAAGTTGGCATTTGACCAAGATATTTATCTCACCCAGCATGGGTATATGTAAAAAGACACCCCAAAACACATTCCTCAACTTCTCCTGAATACAGAGATACCAGATGTGTGACACTTTTTTGCAGCCTAGGTGGGCAAAGGGGCCCATATTCCAAAGAGCACCTTTCGGATTTCACAGGTCATTTTTTACAGAATTTGATTTCAAACTCCTTACCACACATTTGGGCCCCTAGAATGCCAGGGCAGTATAACTACCCCACAAGTGACCCCATTTTGGAAAGAAGAGACCCCAAGGTATTCGCTGATGGGCATAGTGAGTTCATGGAAGTTTTTATTTTTTGTCACAAGTTAGTGGAATATGAGACTTTGTATGAAAAAAAAATCAAAAAAAAAAAATCAGCATTTTCCACTAACTTGTGACAAAAAATAAAAAATTCTAGGAACTTGCCATGCCCCTCACGGAATACCTTGGGTGTCTTCTTTCCAAAATGGGGTCACTTGTGGGGTAGTTATACTGCCCTGGCATTCTAGGGGCCCAAATGTGTGGTAAGGAGTTTGAAATCAAATTCTGTAAAAAATGACCTGTGAAATCCTAAAGGTGCTCTTTGGAATATGGGCCCCTTTGCCCACCTAGGCTGCAAAAAAGTGTCACACATCTGGTATCTCCGTACTCAGGAGAAGTTGGGGAATGTGTTTTGGGGTGTCATTTTACATATACCCATGCTGGGTGAGAGAAATATCTTGGCAAAAGACAACTTTTCCCATTTTTTTATACAAAGTTGTCTTTTGCCAAGATATTTCTCTCACCCAGCATGGGTATATATAAAATGACACCCCAAAACACATTCCTCAACTTCTCCTGAATACAGAGATACCACATGTGTGACACTTTTTTGCAGCCTAGGTGGGCAAAGGGGCCCATATTCCAAAGAGCACCTTTCGGATTTCACTCGTCATTTTTTACAGAATTTGATTTCAAACTACTTACCACACATTTGGGCCCCTAGAATGCCAGGGCAGTATAACTACCCCACAAGTGACCCCATTTTGGAAAGAAGAGACCCCAAGATATTTCGTGATGGGCATAGTGAGTTCATAGAAGTTTTTATTTTTTGTCACAAGTTAGTGGAATATGAGACTTTGTAAGAAAAAAAAAAAAAATTCATCATTTTCCGCTAACTTTGACAAAAAGTAAAAAGTTCTATGAACTCACTATGCCCATCAGCGAATACCTTAGGGTGTGTACTTTCCGAAATGGGGTCATTTGTGGGGTGTTTGTACTGTCTGGCCATTGTAGAACCTCAGGAAACATGACAGGTGCTCAGAAAGTCAGAGCTGCTTCAAAAAGCGGAAATTCACATTTTTGTACCATAGTTTGTAAACGCTATAACTTTTACCCAAACCATTTTTTTTTACCCAAACATTTTTTTTTTATCAAAGACATGTAGAACTATAAATTTAGAGCAAAATTTCTATATGGATCTCGTTTTTTTTGCAAAATTTTACAACTGAAAGTGAAAAATGTCATTTTTTTGCAAAAAAATCGTTAAATTTCGATTAATAACAAAAAAAGTAAAAATGTCAGCAGCAATGAAATACCACCAAATGAAAGCTCTATTAGTGAGAAGAAAAGGAGGTAAAATTCATTTGGGTGGTAAGTTGCATGACCGAGCAATAAACCGCTAAAGTTGTGGAGTGCCGATTTGTAAAAAAGGGCCTGGTCTTTAGGGGGGTATAAACCTGTGGTCCTTAAGTGGTTAAAGACATACTTGGAAAACATTCCATACAGAACATACAGGGTAATACAGCCCCACATATCTGCCTCTTCCATCCAGTGACTTCTCTTCTCTGATGTAGACTTTCTCTTTCCTCTTCTTCTCCTTCAGACCAGACCGCCATAGAGACTTCTTTCAGCCGCGCCTCGTCTCAAAATTTTAACAGACATCTTACTTTCCTACTTTTCCATCCTCCTCCTCCTCACCTTCTCAACACCCCATCCTGCCACCCCCAATACTGTGTCCGCTGTGCCCCCAATGTTATCCTGCAGAAACAGTCCCCCTAAAAATACTGGTACCACACAGATAGTGCGTCAGTACTAAAACACCGCTTTATATTGTGCACCAGTACAAAAACATCCCTTTCAGATCAGACCCCTAAATAAAACCCTAAATGAGACCCCCCATCTCAGACCAAACCCCCTTTAGACCTCTATGTCAGACCCCAGTTTTAGACCTCAGATCAGACCCCCCATTAGTCCTCCATGTAAGACCACGACTCAATATCAGACCTCAGATAAGACCCTCATTAGACCTCTAGACCCCCAATCAGATGTCTATACCCCCATTAGACCTCTCCAGACCCCCAGTCAGATGTCTATACCCCCATTAGACCTATCCAGACCCACCATTAGACCTCTCCAGACACCCAATCAGATGTCTATACCCCCATTAGACCTATCCAGACCCACCATTAGACCTCTCCAGACACCCAATCAGATGTCTATACCCCCATTAGACCTCTCCAGACCCCCAGTCATACCTCCAGTCAGATGTCTATACCCCCATTAGACCTCTACAGACCGCCAGTCAGACCTCCAGACCCCCCATTAGACCTCTCCAGACCCCATTAGACCTCTCCAGATCCCTAGTCAGACTTTTAGACCCCGATTAGATCTCCCCAGACCCCCAGTCAGACCTTTAGACCCTCCAGTCAGACCACTCCACAGCCCCCAGTCAGACCACTCCAGACCCCTCAATGAGACCTCCAGAACGCCCATTAGACCTCTCCAGACCTCCAGGCCCCCTGTGAGACTTCTCCAGACCCCCAGACTCCCCATTAAACCTCTCCAGACCCCCAATAAGACCTCCATATCAGATCTTAGATCAGACTGTAAAATAATAAAATAACTTACCTCTCCTGTCTCCTGTCTCCTGCAGCCACTCTCTCTGTCCTGGCTCTCTTCTCAGGGCCCGAGCTGCACAGTCATCTGACCTTCTGCAGCGTCAGGTCAGAGTGCACTCTGTACGTCCTGACACTGCAGGCAGCCAGGACTCAGCAGTGCGGGACCTGAGAAGAGTGAGCAGGAGGAGGGGTAAGTACAGTGCTTCACCCTCGCCTCCTCCTCCTGCATACTAGTGAGTGCTTTCATTAAGGAAGCGCTCACTAGTATGCACTGCATCTTATAAAGTGAAAAGTACATTACCACTGGCAAGGGGGCCCCTCTGGGAGTACTGTCGGGATTTGAACCCATGACCAGCCACATCCCAGGCGGTAGCCCTGCTTACTAGGCTACCGTCCTCTCTGGACATTCCTCCCTGAAGCCTATTAGTTAACCTCAGTCTTGCCAAGCCTTGCTCATCACCCTTGATTCCCCACACCTGGTACTTCCCTATATAAGTCCAGCCCCTTGCACTCCAGTTTGCTGATTATTGAGCTCCTGAGTCTTGATCAAGCTTCTCCTCATCTGCTGCTCTTGCTACTACTGGAAGTCCACTGCTGACCAGGAATTGCCTACCGACTACTCTTCTGCTTTGTCCCTACCTACCGAACTGCTACCACCGTTGCCATCCGGATTGTCTGACCACGCTTACTGCCGCCTGCCCTGACCCACCGCCTGCCTACCAACTACTCTTCTGCTTTGTCCCTATCTACTGAAATGCTACCACCGTTGCCATCCGGATTGTCTGACCACGCTTACTGCCGCCTGCCCTGACCCACCGCCTGCCTATCGACTACACCTCTGCCAGACTTCCTGCACCTACTACCTGCCTGCGGTCCTTGCCACTGGGCTCCACTCCTACCTCCAGCCAGCGGTCCTCTGACTCAGGTGAGTCTGTAGGACTGTTACACCCAGTCGCAACTGCGACTGCTGCGACCCCTATAACTACGCCACTGCCACCAAGCTCTCAGCAACCGTGCGGCCTTGCTTGATGATAAGGTGTTCTGTCCATACACTGGAACTGGTCTTCCTGGGACAACCTCTCTTTCAAAGAGCTGGATCCAGAAAGGGGACAA
This sequence comes from Bufo bufo, assembly GCF_905171765.1. Taxonomy (NCBI): domain Eukaryota; kingdom Metazoa; phylum Chordata; class Amphibia; order Anura; family Bufonidae; genus Bufo; species Bufo bufo. Next base: position 5,930,289 of record NC_053394.1, on the reverse strand, counting down.
CAGATACTCTCCTTCCTGTCCATTCACTGCCGGACATCCAGAAGCCAGGATGGATTCGGATTCAGTCCCTCACAGCACAATCCTTCCACCATGTCAGATCAACACTTCCTGGTTTACTCAGAAACAGCCAGCATGAGTCATCACCTGCTTTACATATGCAAATCCCAGAGTGTGCTGGTTGTAGCTGCAAAACAGTGGCCACTAGTGCCCGGAATGCCAAATGACAGTTTAAGTACAATTTAGGCATTATGCAGTAATAGCTGTTCCACAATTTCACATATACTGTATATCATCTTCTGAGCTCCTCCTGCTCTATAACACTCTGCCTGCAGATTACATGGTAACAGGTTCTCTTTATATATAATCTGCTCAGCTCCTCCTGCTCTATAACACGCTGCCTGCAGATTACATGGTAACAGGTTCTCTTTATATATAATCTGCTCAGCTCCTCCTGCTCTATAACACGCTGCCTGCAGATTACATGGTAACAGGTTCTCTTTATATATAATCTGCCCAGCTCCTCCTGCTCTATAACACACTGCCTGCAGATTACACAGTAACAGGTTCTCTTTATATATAATCTGCTCAGCTCCTCCTGCTCTACAACACGATGTCTGCAGATTACATGGTGACAGGTCCTCTTTATATATAATCTGCTCAGCTCCTCCTGCTCTATAACACGCTGCCTGCAGATTACATGGTAACAGGTTCTCTTTATATATAATCTGCTCAGCTCCTCCTGCTCTATAACACGCTGCCTACAGATTACATGGTGACAGGTTCTCTTTATATATAATCTGTTCAGCTCCTCCTGCTCTATTACACACTGCCTGCAGATTACATGGTGACAGGTTCTCTGTATATATAATCTGCTCAGCTCCTCCTGCTCTATAACACGCTGCCTGCAGATTACATGGTGACAGGTTCTCTTTATATATAATCTGCTCAGCTCCTCCTGCTCTATAACACGCTGCTGCCTGCAGATTACATGGTGACAGGTTCTCTTTATATATAATATTCTCAGCTCCTCATGCTCTATAACACGCTGCCTGCAGATTACACGGTGACAGGTTCTCTTTATATATAATCTGCTCAGCTCCTCCTGCTCTATAACACACTGCCTGCAGATTACATGGTGACAGGTTCTCTTTATATATAATCTGCTCAGCTCCTCCTGCTCTATAACATGCTGCCTGCAGATTACACGGTGACAGGTTCTCTATATATATAATCTGCTCAGCTCCTCCTGCTCTATATCACACTGCCTGCAGATTACATGGTGACGGGTTCTCTTTATATATAATCTGCTCAGCTCCTCCTGCTCTATAACATGCTGCCTGCAGATTACATGGTGACAGGTTCTCTTTATATATAATCTGCTCAGCTCCTCCTGCTCTATAACACGCTGCCTGTAGATTACATGGTGACAGGTTCTCTTTAAAAAACACCCAGAGATGTGTGGTGGTGTATGAATTTTGTCATGTTATGAAGGTATTATGTGGGCATGGTGCGGTGGTATTATACGGCCGCTGTATGGCGCTTGCTGTCCCAGCTGTATGGTGTCATTAGTATTATCGCTGCCCATACCGCCAGCTCGAGTAGGCCAGGAGCCCGGGCCCCAGCGATCTTCTACCGGCTCTAGGTGCTAGAATCTCTTTTCAGCCGCTCTCTCCAGAACAATGGCGTGGAGCGAAGTGTTGTGTGTTGACATGGCGGCTCTTCCAGCTGAGGCTTGTTAACGCCACTTAATGAACTCCTTGACGAGCCATTGACAGCTTTTAAATGAGTTCAGAAACTCCTAATTAATAGCGGGTATCGGCAGCATATAATTATGTTATGTTCCGCTAATATGGAAATGCGTTCCCAGCGAGGCGCGGAGGCTGCGAATAAAAGCCTTGATGTGGCTGCAAACAAATAGAGCCGGTGGCTGGCCTCAGGGACGGCGGCACGTCAGCGCAAACCTGCCAATGTGCATTAGGCTTCTGTGCAGCCGCTTTATACCCTTTCACTGCCAAACTGTATCCATGTGTGTGTAATATATACTGGATCTATGTGTGTGTGATATATACTGGATCTATGTGTGTGTGATATATACTGTATCTGTGTGTGTGTGATATATACTGGATCTATGTGTGTGTGATATATACTGTATCTGTGTGTGTGTGATATATACTGTATCTATGTGCGTGTAATATATACTGGATCTATGTGTGTGTGATATATACTGTATCTATGTGCGTGTAATATATACTGGATCTATGTGTGTGTGATATATACTGTATCTATGTGCGTGTAATATATACTGGATCTATGTGTGTGTGATATATACTGTATCTGTGTGTGTGATATATACTGTATCTATGTGCGTGTAATATATACTGGATCTATGTGTGTGTGATATATACTGTATCTGTGTGTGTGATATATACTGTATCTATGTGCGTGTAATATATACTGGATCTATGTGTGTGTGATATATACTGTATCTATGTGCGTGTGATATATACTGTATCTATGTGTGTGTAATATATACTGGATCTATGTGTGTGTGTGATATATACTGTATCTATGTGTGTGTAATATATACTGGATCTATGTGTGTGTGTGATATATACTGTATCTATGTGTGTGTAATATATACTGGATCTATGTGTGTGTGTGATATATACTGTATCTATGTGTGTGTAATATATACTGGATCTATATGCGTGTGATATATACTGTATCTATGTGTGTGTAATATAGACTGGATCTATGTGTGTGTGTGATATATACTGTATCTATGTGTGTGTAATATATACTGGATCTATGTGTGTGTGTGATATATACTGTATCTGTGTGTGTGTGATATATACTGTATCTATGTGTGTGTAATATATACTGTATCTATGTGTGTGTGTGATATATACTGTATCTATGTGTGTGTAATATATACTGGAGCTATGTGTGTGTGATATATACTGTATCTATGTGCGTGAGATATATACTGTATCTGTGTGTGTGATATATACTGTATCTATGTGCGTGTAATATATACTGGATCTATGTGTGTGTAATATATACTGGATCTATATGCGTGTAATATATACTGTATCTATGTGCGTGTGATATACAGTACAGACCAAAAGTTTGGACACACCTTCTCATTAAAAGAGTTTTCTTTATTTTCATGACTATGAAGGCATCAAAACTATGAATTAACACATGTGGAATTATATACATAACAAACAAGTGTGAAACAACTGAAAATGTGTCATATTCTAGGTTCTTCAAAGTAGCCACCTTTTGCTTTGATTACTGCTTTGCACACTCTTGGCATTCTCTTGATGAGCTTCAAGAGGTAGTCCCCTGAAATGGTCTTCACTTCACAGGTGTGCCCTGTCAGGTTTAATAAGTGGGATTTCTTGCCTTATAAATGGGGTTGGGACCATCAGTGGCGTTGAGGAGAAGTCAGGTGGATACACAGCTGATAGTCCTACTGAATAGACTGTTAGAATTTGTATTATGGCAAGAAAAAAGCAGCTAAGTAAAGAAAAACGAGTGGCCATCATTACTTTAAGAAATGAAGGTCAGTCAGTCAGCCGAAAAATTGGGAAAACTTTGAAAGTAAGGGCTATTTGACCATGAAGGAGAGTGATGGGGTGCTGCGCCAGATGACCTGGCCTCCACAGTCACCGGACCTGAACCCAATCGAGATGGTTTGGGGTGAGCTGGACCACAGAGTGAAGGCAAAAGGGCCAACAAGTGCTAAGCATCTCTGGGAACTCCTTCAAGACTGTTGGAAGACCATTTCAGGGGACTACCTCTTGAAGCTCATCAAGAGAATGCCAAGAGTGTGCAAAGCAGTAATCAAAGCAAAAGGTGGCTACTTTGAAGAACCTAGAATATGACATATTTTCAGTTGTTTCACACTTGTTTGTTATGTATATAATTCCACATGTGTTAATTCATAGTTTTGATGCCTTCATAGTCATGAAAATAAAGAAAACTCTTTGAATGAGAAGGTGTGTCCAAACTTTCGGTCTGTACTGTATATTACACATCGATCCAGTACATATTACGAACACATAGATACAGTATATATTACACAGATAGATACAGTATACACTCACCTAAAGAATTATTAGTGCCCCCATACTAATACGGTGTTGGACCCCCTTTTGCCTTCAGAACTGCCTTAATTCTACGTGGCATTGATTCCACAAGGTGCTGATAGCATTCTTTAGAAATGTTGGCCCATATTGATAGGATAGCATCTTGCAGTTGATGGAGATTTGAGGGATGCACATCCAGGGCACGAAGCTCCCGTTCCACCACATCCCAAAGATGCTCTATTGGGTTGAGATCTGGTGACTGTGGGGCCATTTTAGTGCAGTGAACTCATTGTCATGTTCAAGAAACCAATGTGAAATGATTGGAGCTTTGTGACATGGTGCATTATCCTGCTGGAAGTAGCCATCAGAGGATGGATACATGTTCTCATTCTGTTTACGCCAAATTCGGACTCTACCATTTGAATGTCTCAGCAGAAATCGAGACTCATCAGACCAGGCAACATTTTTCCTGTCTTCAACAGTCCAATTTTGGTGAGCTCGTGCAAATTGTAGCCTCTTTTTCCTATTTGTAGTGGAGATGAGTGGTACCCGGTGGGGTCTTCTGCTGTTGTAGCCCATCCGCCTCAAGGTTGTGCGTGTTGTGGCTTCACAAATGCTTTGCTGCAGACCTCGGTTGTAACGAGTGGTTATTTCAGCCAACGTTGCTCTTCTATCAGCTGGAATCAGTCGGCCCATTCTCCTCTGACCTCCAGCATCCACAAGGCATTTTCGCCCACAGGACGGCCGCATACTGGATGTTTTTCCCTTTTCACACCATTCTTTGTAAACCCTAGAAATGGTTGTGCGTGAAAATCCCAGTAACTGAGCAGATTGTGAAATACTCAGACCGGCCCGTCTGGCACCAACAACCATGCCACGCTCAAAATTGCTTAAATCACCTTTCTTTCCCATTCTGACATTCAGTTTGGAGTTCAGGAGATTGTCTTGACCAGGAGCACCCCCCTAAATGCATTGAAGCAACTGCCATGTGATTGGTCGACTAGATAATTGCATCAATGAGAAATAGAACAGGTGTTCCTAATAATTCTTTAGGTGAGTGTATATTGTGTGTGTAATATATACTGTATCTACAGTGGGATGCGAATGTTTGGGCAACCTTGTTAATCCTCATGATTTTTCTGTATAAATCGTTGGTTGTTACGATAAATGTCAGTTAAATCTATCATATAGGAGACACACACAGTGATATCTGAGAAGTGAAATGAAGTTTATTGGATTTACAGAAAGTGTGATATAATTGTTTAAACACAATTAGGCAGGTGCATAAATTTGGGCACCACAAAAAAGAAATGAAATCAATATTTAGTAGATCCTCCTTTTGCAGAAATTACAGCCTCTAAACGCTTCCTGTAGGTTCCAATGAGAGTCTGGATTCTGGTTGAAGGTATTTTGGACCATTCCTCTTTACATAACATCTTTAGTTCATTCAGGTTGGATGGCTTCCGAGCATGGACAGCTCTCTTTATATTCAGGTCTGGGGACTGAGAGGCCATTCCAGAACGTTGTACTTGCTCCTCTGCATAAATGCCTTAGTGGATGTTGAGCAGTGTTTAGGGTCGTTGTCTTGTTGGAAGATCCAGCCGCGGAGCAGCTTCAGCTTTGTCACTGATTCCTGGACATTGGTCTCCAGAATCTGCTGATACTGAGTGGAGTCCATGCGTCCCTCAACTTTGACAAGATTCCCAGTCCCTGCACTGGCCCCACAGCCCCACAGCATGATGGAACCACCACCAAGTTTTACTGTAGGTAGCAGGTGTTTTTCTTGGAACGCTGTGTTCTTTTTCCTCCATGCATAACGCCCCTTGTTATGGCCAAATAACTCCATTTTAGTTTCATCAGTCCACAGCACCTTATTCCAAAATGAAGCTGGCTTGTCCAAATGTGCTTTAGCCCACCTCAAGCGGAGAAAAGGCTTCCTCTGCATCCCTCTCGCATCCAGCATCTCCTTGTGTAAAGTGCGCCGAATGGTTGGACGATGCACAGTGACTCCATCTGCAGCAAGATGATGTTGTAGGTCTTTGGTGCTGGTCTGTGGGTTGACTCTGACTGTTCTCACCATTCGTCGCTTCTGTCTATCCGAGATTTTTCTTGGTCTGGCACTTCGAGCCTTAACTTGAACTGAGCCTGTGGTCTTCCATTTCCTCAATATGTTCCTAACTGTGGAAACAGACAACTGATATCTTTCTGTATCCTTCCCCTAAACCATGATGGTGAACAATCTTTGGCTTCAGGTCATTTGAGAGTTGTTTTGAGACCCCCATGTTGCTACTCTTCAGAGAAAATTAAAAGAGGAGGGAAACTTACAATTGACCCCCTTAAATACTCTTTCTCATAATTGGATTCACCTGTGTATGGAGGTCAGGGGTCACTGAGCTTACCAAGCCAATCTGAGTTCCAATAATTAGTTCTAAAGGTTTTGGAATCAATAAAATGACAACAGTTCCCAAATTTATGCACCTGCCTAATTCTGTATAAACAATTATAGCACTTTCTGTAAATCCAATAAACTTCATTTCACTTCTCAGATATCACTGTGTGTGTCTCCTATATGATAGATTTATCGTAACAACCAACGATTTATACAGGAAAATCATGACCATTAACAAGGTTGCCCAAACTTTCGCATCCCACTGTATATGTGTGTGTGATATATACTGTATCTGTGTGTGTGTGATATATACTGTATCTGTGTGTGTGATATATACTGTATCTGTGTGTGTGATATATACTGTATCTGTGTGTGTGATATATACTGTATCTGTGTGTGTGATATATACTGTATCTGTGTGTGTGATATATACTGGATCTGTGTGTGTGTGATATATACTGTATCTGTGTGTGTGATATATACTGTATCTGTGTGTGTGATATATACTGTATCTATGTGTGTGTGATATATACTGTATCTGTGTGTGTGATATATACTGTATCTGTGTGTGTGATATATACTGTATCTGTGTGTGTGATATATACTGTATCTGTGTGTGTGATATATACTGGATCTGTGTGTGTGTGATATATACTGTATCTGTGTGTGTGATATATACTGTATCTGTGTGTGTGATATATACTGTATCTATGTGTGTGTGATATATACTGTATCTGTGTGTGTGTGATATATACTGTATCTGTGTGTGTGATATATACTGTATCTGTGTGTGTGTGATATATACTGGATCTGTGTGTGTGATATATACTGTATCTGTGTGTGTGTGATATATACTGTATCTGTGTGTGTGATATATACTGTATCTATGTGTGTGTGATATATACTGGATCTGTGTGTGTGTGATATATACTGTATCTGTGTGTGTGATATATACTGTATCTGTGTGTGTGATATATACTGTATCTATGTGTGTGTGATATATACTGGATCTGTGTGTGTGTGATATATACTGTATCTATGTGTGTGTGATATATACTGTATCTATGTGTGTGTGATATATACTGTATATGTGTGTGTGATATATACTGTATCTATGTGTGTGTGATATATACTGTATCTATGTGTGTGTGATATATACTGTATCTGTGTGTGTGATATATACTGTATCTGTGTGTGTGATATATACTGTATCTGTGTGTGTGATATATACTGTATCTATGTGTGTGTGATATATACTGTATCTATGTGTGTGTGTTATATACTGTATCTGTGTGTGTGATATATACTGTATCTGTGTGTGTGATATATACTGTATCTATGTGTGTGTGATATATACTGTATCTGTGTGTGTGTGATATATACTGTATCTGTGTGTGTGTGATATATACTGTATCTGTGTGTGTGATATATACTGTATCTATGTGTGTGTGATATATACTGGATCTATGTGTGTGTGATATATACTGTATCTATGTGTGTGTGATATATACTGTATCTGTGTGTGTGTGATATATACTGTATCTGTGTGTGTGTGATATATACTGTATCTGTGTGTGTGATATATACTGTATCTGTGTGTGTGTGATATATACTGTATCTGTGTGTGTGATATATACTGTATCTATGTGTGTGTGATATATACTGGATCTATGTGTGTGTGATATATACTGTATCTATGTGTGTGTGATATATACTGTATCTGTGTGTGTGTGATATATACTGTATCTGTGTGTGTGATATATACTGGATCTGTGTGTGTGTGATATATACTGTATCTGTGTGTGTGATATATACTGTATCTACTACACAGTATATGTACTGCACAATCTTCAAACACTCTTATGGTATAATAACTCTGCTTGCTGTATATCATCTCCTGTACAATCTTCAAACACTTGCTGATGCTATCTTTATGGCTGTCTATGCTCAGTGCAGATTTTATCTCTTTTAGAAGGTGTGATCCTTAGGGCTCATGCACACGGACGTATTTTCTTTTCGCTTCCATTTAGTTTTTTTTGTGGACCGTATGCAGAACTATTCACTTTAATAGGTCCGCAAAAACAACGGTACTCCGTGTGCATACTGTTTCCGTATTTCTGTTCTGCAAAAAAGTAGTGCATGTCCTATTATTGTCCGCAAATCACAGTCTGAGGCCCCATTCAAATCAATGGGTCTGCAAAACATGGAACGCACACGGAAAACATCCGTATGTCATGCGTATTTCATCCGTATTTTGCGGATCCAGACTGTAGAAGTGCTATGCCCAGCCCATATTGCTCATGTATTTGGTTATTAATAAGTTACTGTTTCCATTTACGATCCCCAAAAAACGGATCGCATACAGAAACCATACGGATATGTTTTGTAGAATAACGGAACGGAAGAGGACTTAAATCAGAACAACGGATCTGTGAAAAACGGACCGCAAAACAACAACGGTCGTGTTCATGAGCCCTTAGTGTGTAGCTGGAGGCAGCCATGAGGTTAGATTTGATTGTTTTTCTTTGATAAGTTCCTCCTCTTCTGGTCTGCAGATCGGTTAATTAGCCATAGTCCCCTTCATACACAGTCCTATCAATCGGGACTCCGCATAAGAGGTGCACGGTGAGGGGGGCTTGCACAGTGTCACGCAGTTAAACGTGGCAGGAGACAGGTAAGTAATCAGTACCACGCATTTTCATACTCTTCCTCTACTATGTGCCTTGTCTCTATATCCATTTTCTCATGTGCTTTTTACTTCCAGATGTGAATTCTCCTTCCCTCCCCCTTGTACAGCGCACATACTTTATTCACCTTCCTGAATCATCTCATCCCATCAAATCCCAGGAAGAAGCGCAATCAGCTCGCTCACAAATCCAGCAGACATTTGTTCTTACTCTCTTTACTTCTTATTTCACTTCACATAGAAACTCCTGCTAATCTCATTATGGCTACGGATCCGGTTGCATTATCTTTAACATAGTCAAGGCGGATCCATCATGAACACCATTGAAAGTTAATGGTGGACAGATCCGTTTTCTATTGTGTCAGAGAAAGCGGATCCGTCCCCATTGACTTACATTGTGTGTCAGGACGGATGCATCTTGCTTTGCACCACATCGTGGACAGAAGAACACTGCTTGCAGCTTTATTCTGTCCACAATGAGGACACAACCAAACGGATCGGAATGTATTCTGGTGCCCTCCGTTTTGTTCAGTTCAGTTTTGTCCCTATTGACAATGAATGGGGACAAAATGGAAGTGTTTTCCCCCGATATTGAGATCCTATGACAGATCTCAATAGCGGAAAGGGAAAGCGCAAGTGTGAAAGTAGCCTAACATTTGTTGTCCGCCTTCTCTTCCCTCTTTTAATTGTGCACTGGAATGCACGGTCTGTGTGTAACAAGCTCCCCTACATTCACAACTTCTTTCTTACTAACTCTTTTAACCTACTGGCCCTCTCTGAAACCTGGATTAAGGAATCTGACACAGCTTCCCCTGCTGCTCTTTCCTACGGTGGCCTACACTTCTCCCATACCCCCAGACCTGAGAACAGACATGGTGGTGGAATCAGCATACTCCTGTCCCCAGAATGCACGTTCCATGTCATTCCCCCCAGTCCCATCACTCTCATTCACTTCTTTTGAGGTCCACACCCTCAGGCTCCTCCATCCTTTCTACCTCAGAGTAGCGGTTGTATACTAGTCCCCTGGGTCACCCACCCAGCTCCTGGATGGCTGCCACACTTCCTGTCTTCAGAAATACCAAACCTTATCTTGGGAGACTTCAATAGCCCCATAAACAGTCCCGTCTCCTGGAGCGTCTGGTCTACTCTCGCCTCATCCACTATCTCTCTGCTCACTCTCTCTCATTGATCCACTACAATCTGGTTTCCACACCCTACATTCGACACAAACTGCCCTCACCAAAGTGACAAATAAATTCCTGACAGCAAAACGCAATGGTGGCTACTCTCTGCTAAATCTCCTTGACGTCTCTGCAGCTTTTGACACTGTAGACCACCATCTCCTACTCCCCATGTTCCAATCTATCGGCCTAAAGGACACTGCCCTCTTTTGGTTTTCTTCATATGTCTCTGACTGCTCTTTCAGTGTATTGTTCGCTGGCTCCACATCCTCTCCCTCTTGCTGTTAGGGTTCCTCAGGGTTCAGTCCTAGGCCCTCTTCTCTGCTCTCTCTACAAAGCCCCAATTGGACAGACCATCATCAGATTTGGTTTCCAGAACCATCTCTATGCTGATGACACCCAACTATACACTTCCTCCCCCGACATCACCCCTACTGTATTACAGAACACCAGTGACTGTCTGTCTGTCTCTAACATCATGTCTTCTCTCTGTTTGAAACTGGATCTTTCAAAAACTGAACTACTGGTGTTTTCTCCTTCCACCAACCTATCTAAACCAGATATCTCCATCTCAGTGTGTGGCATTACCATCACGTCTAGGCCGCATGCCTGCTGTCTCGGCATTATGTTTGACACTCATCATTCCTTCACCCCCTATATTCAGTCTTTTGCCCACTTATGTTGCCTGCACCTCAAAAACATCTCTAGAATCTGCTCCTTTCTCATTATGGAAACAACAAAAACTCTCATTGCTGCCATGATCCACTCCCTCCTCGATTACTGCAACTCACTATTAATTGGCCTCCCCCTCACCAGACTCTCCCCTCTCCAGTCTATCCTTAATGCAGCAGCCAGGGTTACCTATCTGTCCAACCACTACTCTGAGGCCTCCACTCTGTGCCAGTGATTGCACTGGTTGCCTATACAGTACAGGATTCAATATAAACTGCTTGTCCTCACTCTCAAAGCTTTCCACAGTGCTGCACATCTCTTCCCTCATCTCAGTCTACCATCCTACCAGTAATCTCTATAGTGCTGCACCTCCAACACCTCTTCCCTCATCTCTGTCTACCACCCTATCCGTGCTCTCCACAGTGATACACCCCCTAAATCTCCTCCTCATCTCTGTCTACCACCCTATCCGTGCTCTCCACAGTGATACACCCCCTAAATCTCCTCCTCATCTCTGTCTACCACCCTATCCGTGCTCTCCACAGTGCTGCACCCCCTACCTCTCTTCCCTCATCTCTGTCTACCATCCTACCCATGCTCTCCACAGTGCTGCACCCCCTAAATCTCCTCCTCATCTCTGTCTACCACCCTCCCCATGCTCTCCACAGTGCTGCAGCCCCTACATCTCCTCCTCATCTCTGTCTACCACCCTACCTGTGGTCTCCACAGTGCTGCACCCCTTAATCTCCTTCTCATCTCTGTCTACCATCCTACTCGTGTTCTCAACAGTGCTGAAGCTCCCTATATCTCCTCCTCATCTCCGTCTACCACCCTACCCGTGCTCTCCACAGTGCTGCACCCCCTACATCTCCTCCTCATCTCCGTCTACCACCATACCCGTGCTCTCCACAGTGCTGCACCCCCTACATCTCCCCCTCATCTCTGTCTACCACCCTACCCGTGCTCTCCACAGTGCTGCACCCCCATCTCCCCCTCATCTCTGTCTACCACCCTACCCGTGCTCTCCACAGTGCTGCACCCCCTACATCTCCTCCTCATCTCCGTCTACCACCCTACCCGTGCTCTCCACAGTGCTGCACCCCCTACATCTCCCCCTCATCTCTGTCTACCACCCTACCCGTGCTCTCCACAGTGCTGCACCCCCTACATCTCCTTCTCATCTCTGTCTACCACCCTACCCGTGCTCTCCACAGTGCTGCACCCCCTACATCTCCTCCTCATCTCTGTCTACCACCCTACCCGTGCTCTCCACAGTGCTGCACCCCCTACATCTCATCCTCATCTCTGTCTACCACCCTACCCGTGCTCTCCACAGTGCTGCACCCCCTACATCTCCTTCTCATCTCTGTCTACCACCCTACCCGTGCTCTCCACAGTGCTGCACCCCCTACATCTCTTCCCTCATCTCTTTCTACCATCCTAGCCGTGCTCTCTGCAGTGCTGCACCCCCTACATCTCCTCCTCATCTCTATGTACCATCCTACCCGTGCTCTCCACTGTGCTGCACCCCCTACATCTCCTCCTCATCTCTGTCTACCATCCTACCTGTACTCTCCACAGTGCTGCACCTCCTACATATCCTCCTCATCTCTGTCTACCACCCTACCCGTGCTCTCCACAGTGCTGAACCCCCTACCTCTCTTCTTTCATCTCTTTCTACCATCCTACTCGTGGTCTTCACAGTGCTGCACCCCTACATCTCCTCCTCATCTCTGTCTACCATCCTAGCCGTGCTCTCCACAGTGCTGCATCCCTACATCTCCTCTTCATCTCTATGTACCATCCTACCCGTGGTCTCCACTGTGCTACACCCCCTACATCTCCTCCTCATCTCTGTCCACCACCCTACTCGTGGTCTTCACAGTGCTGTAGCTCCCTATATCTCCTCCCTCATCTCTGTCTACCATCCTACCCATGCTCTCCACAGTGCTTCTGCTCCCTCATCTCTGTCTACCACCCTTCCCGTGCTCCTAGTTCTGTAAATGATTTACCACTGACATCCACTATAATTTGAACCTCCCACTTCCAGCTCCAAGACTTCTCCCGAGCTGCACCACTTCTCTGGAATGCCCTACCCCAGCAATTAGGTTAAATCACAATATACACAGTTTAAGTCGCTAACTAAAACACATCTTTTTAGGGAGGCCTATCACATCCCCTGATCTAACCCCACTCCATATATAGCCCCTTTACGTATAACCGCACCCATACACCCAGAAGCAATACATATATCGGCTCGTGACTGGCTCATGCAGCATTATATCTACTCCCCTATTTCCCAAGATAACTGGATCATTGTACAAAATAAGCACTTTTACATTTTGTGTCACCCCTTTTCCCTCATAAATTGTAAGCACTTGTCCTCATTCCTCTTGTTCTAATTATTGTGATTCAGGTCTGGAGGCCGCTCCATGTGAGGTCCGCCAGTTTCCAGCAGCCGTTTCCTAATGATGTGACCTCGATGAGCTGGAGCATTGTCCATGAAGATGACATTAGGCCTGTGTTGTTCCTGCAGAGGTACAATGACTGGAGTAATGATGTTCTTCAGGTAGTCTGGGTTGTCACTGGACCATTCACACAGTGTAGGACCGTTCTGTACTGACGGGACACACCTGCCCGCACTGTGACACCACCACCACTAAAGGCTCGTCTGGTGATGACAGAGCGCTCTCCTTGACGTCTCCAGCATCGTTGGTGGCCATAATTTCTGCTCAGTGTGAATCGACTTTTATCAGTGAACAGCACTGAGGCCACTCGTCCCTCGTCCAGTGTAGATGCCCCTGGCCCATGCAAGACGATGACGCCTGTGCCTGGTGGTGAGGCCCCGTAGTTTCAGCGTGGTGATCCCTCAGTGAGTCAGATCACTCACAATCTACTTCCTTCCTTGGGATAAATCTGCAGAGAGATACCACTCGGTATCATACGGACCTCCAGATAGTGTGATAACTCAGGGGGAGAGAAGAAACAAAGACATTGTGCAGGGCGTAACGGTAAGAAAAGGTCTTTCTTTTATTATACTCACAGAGTTAAAATTCAAGTATATCGATAAAAATACAATTGGATGCAGTTCTTCTGCCCGACTGGTTTTGCCTACTTCGGCTTTCTCAAGTGCTGCATCCAATTGTTTTTAAATCGATATGCTTTTAAGAATTTAACTCTGTGGTTGGTATGATACTGAGTGGTAACTCTCTGCAGTTACATCCTGAAGAAGGTAGAGGTTTGTGAACGATCTGACTCGCCGAGGGATCACCGCGCTGACACTACGGGCCTCCATAATAAGTGGAGTTTGGCCGGTATTCAGACAGGCTTATCGGGAGGACAGCTGGACTAGGATCTGGGTGGCAGGGAGCCTAATATCGCTACACTATTGCTCTGACTTTACTATAACATTCATCCACTGTTGCTAATATCGTCCTGCTCCAAGTCCAATTCCTGTATATGGAGGCTAGCTTCTCTCTCTCTCTCTCTCTATCAGACTGGATATTTGGAGGCTAGCTTCTCTCTCTATCAGACTGGGTATATGGAGTCTAGCTTCTCTATCAGGAAAAAATAAGGGGTTGGGTCAGCACAACCTGCCTGTAGGTGCAGATCACTATGGCGAAATACATATATAAACGGAAAATGCAAATGTGATCGCACACTACATCCAGCACTCTGCCCTCCATGCTGGATGAGACATTGGTTTATATTTTGGCCAAAGCATAGTAAGCCACTCACCGCGTCAAGGTCGTCTCATGAGTGGTCCCTAACTCTTGTTCCTACCTGTTCATGGGCCATGACAGCCACATAAAATCCAGGGAATGCAGGTCAGCATGCAAGCCAAGTACACTTTGCTTGTAACCCCGTCCGGTGCCATTACAGCTTTCATCGGATCCAGGGATGCAAGTACCAACATGCACGCTGAACCCACCATATACTTCTCCTGGAGCCAGATGGCTAATGGTAGGTTCTATACAAGCAGACTCAGTTTTATACTGACTTTAAAACCAGCCTCAAGGACAGATTAACTGGTCAGGTGTGCAATGACTCCAAGGAGATCGCCACGCCTCCAATATATACTACAAAGAAAAAAATAAGGGGTTGGGTCAGCACAACCTGCCTGTAGGTGCAGATCACTATGGCGAAATACATATATAAACGGAAAATGCAAATGTGATCGCACACTACATCCAGCACTCTGCCCTCCATGCTGGATGAGACATTGGTTTATATTTTGGCCAAAGCATAGTAAGCCACTCACCGCGTCAAGGTCGTCTCATGAGTGGTCCCTAACTCTTGTTCCTCTTGTTCCCAAAGTGTACTTGGCTTGCATGCTGACCTGCATTCCCTGGATTTTATGTGGCTGTCATGGCCCATGAACAGGTAGGAACAAGAGTTAGGGACCACTCATGAGACGACCTTGACGCGGTGAGTGGCTTACTATGCTTTGGCCAAAATATAAACCAATGTCTCATCCAGCATGGAGGGCAGAGTGCTGGATGTAGTGTGCGATCACATTTGCATTTTCCGTTTATATATGTATTTTGCCATAGTGATCTGCACCTACAGGCAGGTTGTGCTGACCCAACCCCTTATTTTTTTCTTTGTAGTATATATTGGAGGCGTGGCGATCTCCTTGGAGTCATTGCACACCTGACCAGTTAATCTGTCCTTGAGGCTGGTTTTAAAGTCAGTATAAAACTGAGTCTGCTTGTATAGAACCTACCATTAGCCATCTGGCTCCAGGAGAAGTATATGGTGGGTTCAGCATGCATGTTGGTACTTGCATCCCTGGATCCGATGAAAGCTGTAATGGCACCGGACGGGGTTACAAGCAAAGTGTACTTGGCGTGCATGCTGACCTGCATTCCCTGGATTTTATGTGGCTGTCATGGCCCATGAACAGGTAGGAACAAGAGTTAGGGACCACTCATGAGACGACCTTGACGCGGTGAGTGGCTTACTATGCTTTGGCCAAAATATAAACCAATGTCTCATCCAGCATGGAGGGCAGAGTGCTGGATGTAGTGTGCGATCACATTTGCATTTTCCGTTAGCTTCTCTATCAGACTGGGTATATGGAGGCTAGCTTCTCTCTCTATCAGACTGGGTATATGGAGGCTAGCTTCTCTCTCCTTCCGACTGGGTATATGGAGGTTAGCTCCTCTCTCTATCAGACTGGTTATATGGAGGCTAGCTTCTCTCTCTATCAGACTGGGTATATGGAGGCTAGCTCCTCTCTCTATCAGACTGGTTATATGGAGGCTAGCTCCTCTTTCTATCAGACTGGTTATATGGAGGCTAGCTCCTCTCTCTATCAGACTGGGTATATGGAGGTTAGCTTCTCTCTCTATCAGACTGGGTATATGGAGGCTAGCTCCTCTCTCTATCAGACTGGGTATATGAAGGCTAGCTTCTCTCTCTATCAGACTGGGTATATGGAGGCTAGCTCCTCTCTCTATCAGACTGGGTATATGGAGGCTAGCTTCTCTCTCCTTCCGACTGGGTATATGGAGGTTAGCTCCTCTCTCTATCAGACTGGGTATATGGAGGCTAGCTTCTCTCTCTATCAGACTGGGAATATGGAGGCTAGCTTCTCTCTCCTTCCGACTGGGTATATGGAGGTTAGCTTCTCTCTCTATCAGACTGTGTATATGGAGGCTAGCTCCTCTCTCTATCAGACTGGGTATATAGAGGCTAGCTCCTCTCTCTATCAGACTGGGTATATGGAGGCTAGCTCCTCTCTCTATCAGACTGGTTATATGGAGGCTAGCTCCTCTCTCTATCAGACTGGGTATATGGAGGTTAGCTCCTCTCTCTATCAGACTGGGTATATGCAGGCTAGCTTCTCTCTCTATCAGACTGGGTATATGGAGGCTAGCTCCTCTCTCTATCAGACTGGGTATATGGAGGCTAGCTCCTCTCTCTATCAGACTGGTTATATGGAGGCTAGCTCCTCTCTCTATCAGACTGGGTATATGGAGGTTAGCTCCTCTCTCTATCAGACTGGGTATATGGAGGCTAGCTCCTCTCTCTATCAGACTGGGTATATGGAGGCTAGCTTCTCTCTCTATCAGACTGGGTATATGGAGGCTAGCTTCTCTCTCTATCAGACTGGGTATATGGAGGCTAGCTCCTCTCTCTATCAGACTGGGTATATGGAGGCTAGCTTTTCTCTCTATCACACTGGGTATATGGAGGCTAGCTTCTCTCTCTATCAGACTGGGTATATGGAGGCTAGCTCCTCTCTCTATCAGACTGGGTATATGGAGGCTAGCTCCTCTCTCTATCAGACTGGGTATATGGAGGCTAGCTCCTCTCTCTATCAGACTGGGTATATGGAGGCTAGCTTCTCTCTCTATCAGACTGGGTATATGGAGGCTAGCTCCTCTCTCTATCACACTGGGTATATGGAGGCTAGCTCCTCTTTCTATCAGACTGGTTATATGGAGGCTAGCTCCTCTCTCTATCAGACTGGGTATATGGAGGCTAGCTTCTCTCTCTATCACACTGGGTATATGGAGGCTAGCTCCTCTCTCTATCACACTGGGTATATGGAGGCTAGCTCCTCTTTCTATCAGACTGGTTATATGGAGGCTAGCTCCTCTCTCTATCAGACTGGGTATATGGAGGCTAGCTCCTCTCTCTATCACACTGGGTATATGGAGGATAGCTCCTCTCTCCTTCCGACTGGGTATATGGAGGCTAGCTTTTCTCTCTATCACACTGGGTATATGGAGGCTAGCTTCTCTCTCTATCAGACTGGGTATATGGAGGCTAGCTCCTCTCTCTATCAGACTGGGTATATGGAGGCTAGCTCCTCTCTCTATCAGACTGGGTATATGGAGGCTAGCTTCTCTCTCTATCAGACTGGGTATATGGAGGCTAGCTCCTCTCTCTATCACACTGGGTATATGGAGGCTAGCTCCTCTTTCTATCAGACTGGTTATATGGAGGCTAGCTCCTCTCTCTATCAGACTGGGTATATGGAGGCTAGCTTCTCTCTCTATCACACTGGGTATATGGAGGCTAGCTCCTCTCTCTATCACACTGGGTATATGGAGGCTAGCTCCTCTTTCTATCAGACTGGTTATATGGAGGCTAGCTCCTCTCTCTATCAGACTGGGTATATGGAGGCTAGCTCCTCTCTCTATCACACTGGGTATATGGAGGATAGCTCCTCTCTCCTTCCGACTGGGTATATGGAGGCTAGCTTCTCACTCTATCAGACTGGGTATATGGAGGCTAGCTCCTCTCTCTATCAGACTGGGTATATGGAGGCTAGCTCCTCTCTCTATCAGACTGGGTATATGGAGGCTAGCTCCTCTCTCTATCAGACTGGGTATATGGAGGCTAGCTCCTCTCTCTATCAGACTGGGTATATGGAGGCTAGCTTCTCTCTCTATCAGACTGGGTATATGGAGGCTAGCTCCTCTTTCTATCAGACTGGTTATATGGAGGCTAGCTCCTCTCTCTATCAGACTGGGTATATGGAGGCTAGCTCCTCTCTCTATCAGACTGGGTATATGGAGGCTAGCTCCTCTCTCTATCAGACTGGGTATATGGAGGCTAGCTTCTCTCTCTATCAGACTGGGTATATGGAGGCTAGCTTCTCTCTCTATCAGACTGGGTATATGGAGGCTAGCTTCTCTCTCTATCACACTGGGTATATGGAGGATAGCTCCTCTCTCCTTCCGACTGGGTATATGGAGGCTAGCTTCTCTCTCTATCAGACTGGGTATATGGAGGATAGCTCCTCTCTCCTTCCGACTGGGTATATGGAGGCTAGCTTCTCTCTCTATCAGACTGGGTATATGGAGGCTAGCTTCTCTCTATATCAGACTGGGTATATGGAGGATAGCTCCTCTCTCTATCAGACTGGGTATATGGAGGCTAGCTTCTCTCTCTCTATCAGACTGGGTATATGGAGGCTAGCTTATCTCTCTATCAGACTGGGTATTGTGGGGTTTCGCTCTGGTAGATAGGGTAAGCAGACGCAGTACAGAGGCAAAAGACAAGTTCTTAATGCAAAACTTGAGTTTTTATTCACACTTGAGGCAGATGCACAAAACAATGCGTTACTTTGCAGTCTTGGTGTTTACTTCACACAAATTGGAAAGTTCCTATAAGACAAGTCACCTCGATGTCAGTTCTGCCTCCAGCAGTCCACGGCAGGCTTTAGGGGGCCTGTTTCCTCGGCCCATGGGTCTCAGCCCTCCAACCTGGCACCAAGCCTCGGATCCCAACACAGAGATCCTGCTGTTGAGCCCAGCTGCCTATTTAAGGACAGCCAGGTGCTGCCAAAACCCCGGACCGGCAATTAAAATCCAGTCCAGTATTTGACCTCACCTGGCTGAAAATCAACCCAGCAGCACACGCTGGGAGGACAATACCTGTTTTCCCAGACCAAACCTCTCACTGTGTCACATACCACCCCCCTCCCCCCTTTGTTCAACCCTGAGGGGGTGAACACTCACCAGACAATGTACTCGGGACAGGGCATCCGCGTTTCCATGCAACCGGCCTGCCCTGTGTTCCACTGTAAATTTAAAGTTCTGTAGGGAAAGGAACCATCGGTGACCCGGGCATTTCTGTCCTTGGCCTGGCTCATCCACTTGAGAGGGCAGTGGTCGGTCACCAGGTGGAGTGTTCTCCCCAACAAATAATAGCGGAGAGACTCGAGTGCCCACTTCATGGCCAGGCGCTCTCTCTCCACTACACTGTACCGGGTCTCGGCTGGAGTGAGCTTACGGCTGAGGAAGTAATCACGGACATGGAAATGTGAACGAGGCCTTTGAGCTCATGCCCACGAAAATAAGGGCTCCATACCTGTGCTGCGGACCGCATATACACGGGTCACCAGCCGTATGCACTCCGCATCACGAATGCGGACCCATTCACTTGAATGGGTCAGAAAATCCGGTGGTGCGGTGCGGAAGCACGGATTAGAACCCCACGGAAGCACTACGGTGTGCTTCCGTGGTGTTTCTGGCCGTGCCTCCGCACCGCAAAAAAGTAGTGCATGCAAGAGAATGGGTCCGTGATCCGCATGCAGCTGCCCCACGGTCGGTGCCCGTGCGATGTGGACGGCAATTTTCTGTCCGCAGCACGGGCACGGAGCCCTTAGGTTCGTGGGCATGAGCCCTTACTCAGAAGACTTGTTTTTGATCCTGGCTTCAGCTGTAGACTTCAATTACAGGAAGAAATGTCACAAGAGCGTGGCCAGAACCGACAGAGGCTTCCACGTGCGGTATTAGTCATTGCTGTATAGCAGTACTATGTAGATACTGTAGGGTTGGCAGGATTATGTCAGTGCTCTAGGGTACTGACATGTCAGCACTATAGACACTATTTGGTACTGATAAGGCAGTGTTATGTGGATGCAGTGTAAACTGTAGTGGGACTATATGGCCATATTACGCAGGGTCTGGCAGTGTTATGTGGCCCCTATATGGCACTATTAGTCAGTACTGTTTGGTAGTATTATTTGAGTACTCTATAGCACGGTTATTTAAGCACTCTAGCTGTTATAAAACTACAGTTCCCAGCATTCTCCATTCATTTCTGAGTCTCGAGAAGAGCAAGTATGCATGCTGGGAGTTGTAGCGTGCCGGAGGTTGCCTACCCCTGCAGTATAATGGAAGCACCATGTAGCAGTGTTATATATGTGTAGTGTATTTCAGTGATCTGACTTCTCTTTTGTAGCCTCATCCTCAGCTCTGATTGGCCGGTGAGGTTCTGCCGGGCCCCACCATGGGCCCTTTTGATGTAGTTGTACGGCCGGAACGACCTCACATTCGGTTAGGACAATGAAGGAAGAAGCCGGAGGATTTCTCAATTATGTCCAGATCTTCAGCTTACACGAGCGCAGTATGATAATGTTACAAAACAGGGGGCGGCCTGCAAATAAGCGGTGAGGGTCAGCAGCGTGTCCACGAAAACCAGCGGTGCCCAAATCCCATCCGATGTCCTATTATAGCAGCCTGACAAGCAGCAGGATTCCGGATGGTTTTATGCGGCCTCCATGCAGGAATTCATTTCTGCTTTTTGTTCTTGTTACCAGAAGCTTTTGTCGGCTTCGGGTCCTAAGAGCTTATCCCCTCCCCCTCCCCGCCACAGATAGTGCCATTATATTCTCCCCATCTGGAGAACAGAGCTGCTTTATTTTAATGCCCTCTGACCAGTGCCAGCTCACGAACAGAGACTCCGAGCCCAGGAATCAATGCAATGCACCAGCTTCAATGTGCGCTGCAAGGGTCCCCGCGCCGCCGCCTCTACCACGCGCAGGAGAAAGAAACACATTGAGAATGTTGTGAATGAGACGGCTCCTTATCTGCAGCTCAGATGTACAATGCGCTCTTCACAATTCAAAGCGTCCCTGCGTCTCTCTTCTTCGGGCTTTGTGCAGTGATCTGAGCCGCCGCAATCTCTCCGAAGGAGGCGCCATCTAAGAAGCAGACAATTTGAAGTTGGATGAAGGGTTAACATCAGGGCCAGACAGCAGGGGCCCCTCATCCAGGACAGAGGGGCACATTTATAGACAGTTGGCGCCAATCTGTTTCACAGAACACAAACTGGTGACCAGGTTATATAGTGTCCTTTCGGCCAATCAGGTCCTCCTCATGGCTGACCGTTTTGGGGCGTGGCTTTATGAAGCCAAATGACGGAAATGTTTCAATTCTTTTATTTTGGGACATTGGCGACACATCTACGTTCGGATGCTGGACTTGGAGTAGATTTAGAAAGAACTGGGTCACAATCTGATGGCCAACAATCGGAAGGCCACGCAGGGATGTCATGTATCAGTTCATTCCAATCTTTATTTACAGAAGACCCTTCCACCCCCTGGTGACATGTGCCGTACATAGCCCTGTGTTAGATACGTATGGTGCGGGTGTCGGGTAGGCAGGGGAGCTGTGCTCGCACCGTCAGCATCACGGGGCAGCTTTATATCCCAGAACTCTCATCCTGGGCATTTAACTCCTTCCATGCTGCAGTCAAAAGCAACCATGGCATCTAAATGGTTAGTCAACCCCCCAATATATGCAGATGGCTTCCCAGGGGACCCAGGTCGGCCATGTGTATAAGGTTATTAAGGCCCTCCCCAGGGTTGCTAACCTAAATTTTTTTTTTTTTTCTGAACAATTTATCCAAAAATCACGGACAGACTGGAAAACTATAAAGATTAGAGGTGATCCATGTCTATAGGTCAGATACTAAGAGTATTTACAGTGAGCTCTAACATGTGAGCATTACAAAGTCCTGCTCGGGAACTAACAGCCTAAAAAAATCACGGACACATCTAATTTTTTTCATGGACACTGGAAAAAGTCCCTTATTTTTAGTGACTGTCCAGGAATTGGCGACCCTGGCCCTCCCATAGACATAATGCCCTGTCAAACAGAAGTAGAGCACGGTGACATTATCACAGGGCCCAGTCCCCTTAATGGGGTTGTCCCACAATATATATATTCTACAGTTTTCAAACCAGCCCCTGGATCTGAATACTTTTGTAATTGCATGTAATTAACAATATAGCATAGCCATTGAGTTATTCAATAAAATGTATCTGTACAGCGCCACCTGCTGTTTGTTTTCTCATTTCTTTGTCCTGCTCACTGAGATGGCCGCACATGCTCAGTCTCATCCTTCAACTGCCTCCTGAGCTGTGATAGGGAGAGCTGAGACACGCCCCCTTAGAAGCAGCAGAAAAGACACGCCCCTTGAGCTGTCCACTTTATATAAATTTAGCAGAGCAATGAATGGGGAGATCTCTGGATCCATGTGAGGTGCAGGGCTGGTTCCAGCTTTGTTAGAAAGAGATTGTCATGTTCTATATGTCGATGATTATCATTTTTTACATTAGTCATGGGATCACCCCCTTAAGGCACAGAAAAGACTAAAGACAATTTTTAAAAATGAAAAAATTCAAAACAAAACCCCCCCACATAAATTCGGTATTCCTGTAACTCTTCCTTACTGGGTGTGACCCCTCCCCCACACTGTAGTCTGCTTGATACATTGTTGCATACTTCGGCTATCCATGTCATGGATTTTCCCGCCCCAGCAAATCATTGTCAGACCACACCCACTTATGTGGTTTCTACTTTCCACCCATATGAAGAAGATTCTGGGTTGGCTGATAGTAACTCATTTACATATACTTTCACAAGAGCTAATTTACATATATATTTCATTGTTGCCAATTTACATGCTTGCAGGTCCCCCCCATCGTCAGGTATCATGTGACAAGTTAGCTCCACCCACTGTGGGGAGGATTTATAATATTGGAAATGATGCATCCAGGGAGTTAAGAGCAGTCAAAAAAGACGAGTGATTTAGAAGCTTCTGGAATTTTCCGGCACGAAAAGGGGTTTCCTACAGAAGGCTTATTCACATCGCCTTATGTGAGATTCGGGTTAATTTGTGCTTAAAAAACTTTATTATGAATCAGAGACTGTGAAAGGGTTAAATAAATCTGAGCAGAATTCGCCTCTGAGAATTGTTGGTTTTTGAATTTTTTTCCCGTTAAATATTAAAGCTGAAATAAATCTTTAGGGAGAAGGAAAAACTGAAAACCGCTCCAACCAAAAACTGCTGAGTCCATTCTGTGCACCCGGAGACGGGAGGCGGCCGCGCTGAGGAGGATTTAATGAGGACAGAAGATGAGTCAGCAGCGCCCCAAGATCTGCACGAAACAAGGGCCGTCCCCTCCCCCACCATCAGCAATCACTACAGGGGGGTGGGCTCCCACAATGTTCTGCTGAGACATACACTATATGGGGAAAAGTATTTGACCCCTCCACGAGCTTCTCTGACCTTCTATGTCTACATACATTCTCCATGAATAAGGAGTTGGTCCCTTTGCTCTTCTTGGAAGGTTCCTCCTTTGCTCCTCTGGAAAGGCTTCAAACCTTGATTTTGGAGGAGTGGGACAAGCTGGCAGTGTCTGTTCTGGCACTGGATGAGGTTGAGGGCTCTGTGTGGTCAGCCAAGTTCTTCTATATCCAACCAAGTCTCTAACGAGCTCTGTGCACTGGGTGCAGTCATGGAGGAGCAGAAAAAGGCCTTCCCAAAACTGTTCCCACAAAGTTGTCACCATACAATTGTCCACAATGTCTTGTCTGCTGAAGCATTAAGATTTCACTTCACTAGAAATAAGGTCCTCTCCTCCATCAACCTCTAAAGACATCCCACAGCATCACCTCTCCTCCATCAACCTCTAAAGACATCCCACAGCATCACCTCTCCTCCATCAACCTCTAAAGACATCCCACAGCATCACCCCTCCTCCACCAACCTCTAAAGACATCCCTCAGCATCACCTCCCCTCCACCAACCTCTAAAGACATCCCACAGCATCACCTCTCCTCCACCAACCTCTAAAGACATCCCACAGCATCACCTCTCCTCCACCAACCTCTAAAGACATCCCTCAGCATCACCTCTCCTCCACCAACCTCTAAAGACATCCCACAGCATCACCTCTCCTCCACCAACCTCTAAAGACATCCCACAGCATCACCTCTCCTCCACCAACCTCTAAAGACATCCCACAGCATCACCTCTCCTCCACCAACCTCTAAAGACATCCCACAGCATCACCTCTCCTCCACCAACCTCTAAAGACATCCCACAGCATCACCTCTCCTCCACCAACCTCTAAAGACATCCCACAGCATCACCTCTCCTCCACCAACCTCTAAAGACATCCCACAGCATCACCTCTCCTCCACCAACCTCTAAAGACATCCCACAGCATCACCTCTCCTCCACCAACCTCTAAAGACATCCCACAGCATCACCTCTCCTCCACCAACCTCTAAAGACATCCCACAGCATCACCTCTCCTCCACCAACCTCTAAAGACATCCCACAGCATCACCCTCCAAAGACATCCCACAGCATCACCTCTCCTCCATCAACCTCTAAAGACATCCCGCAGCATCACCTGTCCTCCACCAACCTCTAAAGACATCCCTCAGCATCACCCCTCCTCCACCAACCTCTAAAGACATCCCACAGCATCACCTCTCCTCCACCAACCTCTAAAGACATCCCTCAGCATCACCCCTCCTCTACCAACCTCTAAAGACATCCCTCAGCATCACCTCTCCTCCATCAACCTCTAAAGACATCCCACAGCATCACCTCTCCTCCATCAACCTCTAAAGACATCCCACAGCATCACCTCTCCTCCATCAACCTCTAAAGACATCCCACAGCATCACCTCCCCTCCATCAACCTCTAAAGACATCCCACAGCATCACCTCTCCTCCATCAACCTCTAAAGACCTCCCACAGCATCACCTCTCCTCCATCAACCTCTAAAGACATCCCGCAGCATCACCTCTCCTCCAACCTCTAAAGACATCCCACAGCATCACCTCTCCTCCATCAACCTCTAAAGACATCCCACAGCATCACCCCTCCTCCACCAACCTCTAAAGACATCCCACAGCATCACCCCTCCTCCACCAACCTCTAAAGACATCCCTCAGCATCACCTCTCCTCCATCAACCTCTAAAGACATCCCACAGCATCACCCCTCCTCCACCAACCTCTAAAGACATCCCTCAGCATCACCCCTCCTCCACCAACCTCTAAAGACATCCCTCAGCATCACCTCTCCTCCACCAATCTCTATAGACATCCCACAGCATCACCCCTCCTCCACCAACCCCTAAAGACATCCCACAGAATCACCCCTCCTCCACCAACCTGTACAGCTGGCACAATGCCGTCAGGCAGGTAACGTTCTCCTGGCATTCACCACACTCGTCCGCAGACCGCAAAATAGAGAAGTGTGATTGGTCACTGCACAGAAGATGTCTCCACTGCTCCAGACTCCAGTGGCCATGTGCTTTACACCCTCCATCCCACGTCTGGCATTATGCTTGGTGATGGAAGGCTGGCATGCCTCAGCAATGGGTACCCATGCTATGAGGCTCCCGATACAGCACAGATTGTATGCCGATGTTAATGGCAGAGGAGGTCTGCTCTCTGCAGTTAGGGAGTCAGCAGAGCATTGGTGACTTTTATGCACTTGCTCCCCAAGACTCTGCAACTTTACGTGGTCTCCACATTGTGGCTCAGCTGCTCTGGGTCCTTCCACTTTACAATAATACCACTCACAGATGATGGTGCAGATGGTGGTGGGATGTCTAGGAGGGAAGACATTTCAGGAAGTGACTTGTGGCAGTGGTGACATAGTATTACAGGACCAGGCTGGAATTCAGGGAGCTCTTTACTACGAACCATTCTGTCACCAATACTTGTAATGGTAACTGCATAGCTGGGGCCTGGATGTTATACACCTGTAGTAATGGTAGACTGCATGGCTAGAGGCTGGATGTTATACACCTGTGGAAATGGTAGACTGCACGGCTAGAGGCTGGATGTTATACACTGTGGTAATGGTAGACTGACGGCTAGAGGCTGGATGTTATACACTGTGGTAATGGTAGACTGACGGCTAGAGGCTGGATGTTATACATCTGTGGTAATGGTAGACTGCATGGCTAGAGACTGGATGTTATACACTGAGGTAATGGTAGACTGCATGGGTAGAGGGTGGATGTTATACACTGTGGTAATGGTAGACTGCATGGCTAGAGGATGGATGTTATACACTGTGGTAATGGTATACTACATGGCTAGAGGCTGGATGTTATAAATCTGTGGTAATGGTATACTGCATGGCTAGAGGCTGGATGTTATACACCTGTGGTAATGGAAGACTGCACGGCTAGAGGCTGGATGTTATACACTGTGGTAATGGTAGACTGCACGACTGTGTATTGATAGATAGTTAGTGTATATAGTAGTTATTTTCTTGTACATAGGAGGCAGTATTATAGGAGTTATATTCTTGTACATAGGAGGCAGTATTATAGTAGTTATATTCTTGTACATAGGAGCAGTATTATAGGAGTTATATTCTTGTACAAGGGAGGCAGTATTATAGTAGTTATATTCTTGTACATAGGAGGCAGTATTATAGTAGTTATATTCTTGTACATAGGAGCGGTATTATAGTAGTTATATTCTTGTACATAGGAGGCAGTATTATAGTATTTATATTCTGGTACATAGGAGGCAGTATTATAGTAGTTATATTCTTGTACATAGGAGCAGTATTATAGTAGTTATATTCTTGTACATAGGAGCAGTATTATAGTAGTTATATTCTTGTACATAGGAGCAGTATTATAGTAGTTATATTCTTGTACATAGGAGGCAGTATTATAGTAGTTATATTCTTGTACATAGGAGCAGTATTATAGTAGTTATATTCTTGTACATAGGAGCAGTATTATAGTAGTTATATTCTTGTACATAGGAGCAGTATTATAGTAGTTATATTCTTGTACATAGGAGGCAGTATTATAGTAGTTATATTCTTGTACATAGGAGCAGTATTATAGTAGATATATTCTTGTACATAGGAGGCAGTATTATAGTAGTTATATTCTTGTACATAGGAGCAGTATTATAGTAGTTATATTCTTGTACATAGGAGCAATATTATAGCAGTTATATTCTTGTACATAGGAGGCGGTATTATAGTAGTTATATTCTTGTACATAGGAGCAGTATTATAGCAGTTATATTCTTGTACATAGGAGGCGGTATTATAGTAGTTATATTCTTGTACATAGGAGCAGTATTATAGCAGTTATATTCTTGTACATAGGAGCAGTATTATAGTAGTTATATTCTAGTACATAGGAGCAGTATTATAGTAGTTATATTCCTGTACATAGGAGCAGTATTATAGTAGTTATATTCTTGTACATAGGAGCAGTATTATAGTAGTTATATTCTTGTACATAGGAGCAGTATTATAGTAGTTATATTCTTGTACATAGAAGCAGTACTATAGTATTTATATTCCTGTACATAGGAGCAGTATTATAGTAGTTATATTCTTGTACATAGGAGCAGTATTATAGTAGTTATATTCTTGTACATAGGAGCAGTATTATAGCAGTTATATTCTTGTACATAGGAGGCGGTATTATAGTAGTTATATTCTTGTACATAGGAGCAGTATTATAGCAGTTATATTCTTGTACATAGGAGCAGTATTATAGTAGTTATATTCTAGTACATAGGAGCAGTATTATAGTAGTTATATTCCTGTACATAGGAGCAGTATTATAGTAGTTATATTCTTGTACATAGGAGCAGTATTATAGTAGTTATATTCTTGTACATAGGAGCAGTATTATAGTAGTTATATTCTTGTACATAGAAGCAGTACTATAGTATTTATATTCCTGTACATAGGAGCAGTATTATAGTAGTTATATTCTTGTACATAGGAGCAGTATTATAGTAGTTATATTCTTGTACATAGAAGCAGTACTATAGTATTTATATTCCTGTACATAGGAGCAGTATTATAGTAGTTATATTCTTGTACATAGAAGCAGTATTATAGTAGTTATATTCTTGTACATAGGAGCAGTATTATAGTAGTTATATTCTTGTACATAGGAGCAGTATTATAGTAGTTATATTCTTGTACATAGAAGCAGTACTATAGTATTTATATTCCTGTACATAGGAGCAGTATTATAGTAGTTATATTCTTGTATATAGGAGGCAGTGTTATAGTAGTTATATTCTTATACATAGGAGCAGTATTATAGTAGTTATATTCTTGTACATAGAAGCAGTATTATAGTAGTTATATTCTTGTACATAGAAGCAGTACTATAGTATTTATATTCCTGTACATAGGAGGCAGTATTATAGTAGTTATATTCTTGTATATAGATGGCAGTATTATAGCAGTTATATTCAAGTAATGGGCAGTATTATATAAATTATACTCTTGTATACAGGGGGTCCATGTGCTTTACAGGAGTTTATAGTGCCTGCGAGGTGATTAGCCGCCCGCCGGTTACAATCTTCTCAGCTTATTCCAGCGACAGACATGACATAGAATAACAATTAATTCATGTTTTTCTCTGGTCTTTTCCCATGATGTAGACCAATCACACAGATTCAGAAGATGAACAGTGAATCCTCTGCGAACTTCTGTTTTTAGCAAATACTCATTTGCAGTTTTTTTTTAATTATGTTTCAATGCAATTATTTTGGTGCGAACTATTATCTGCCTCTAATTATGAGAGTGATATGAATGGTAATTAGTCGGCTATATATATCCGGCTGGTGTTGATCAAGAACAAAGTGCAGATGTCTGTCACTCAGCGGATACAGGTGACATATTCCTGGTGAAGTATGTGTGGAATATGAAGAGGTACACCTGTGGGTGGTGGTAGTCAGCGGCTGATGGGGGTAGTAGCAGCAGCACCTGTGAGGAAGTCATTATTTTTACGACACATTGTGCCACGTTCATGTCTATGCTCCTGCGGTATGTAATCTCCGTTCTATGCTGCGCGCCCATATAGTATCCCTGTCTGCGGTCCTTTTGCGGTAGTATGCTATTAACCCTTTGTTCGGTACTTTCCTGTCTATAGGCCCTTGTGGGGGAGATTCACTAAGCTAAATGTGCCAGAAATCGATGTACCTTTTATTGTGTCTTGCTCGACCATGGCTTAGCAGGAAAGGGGCGCCACAAATTTGGCAAATATTCCAAAATAGGCCAAGCAGTTAGTTGGTATAAAGTGTCTAAACCCCATCTGAACCACTGCGATAACTTTGGCGCATTTGCTGGCCTATGTTTACACTGCTTGACCATTACACCAGTGCATGATGGGGGATGTAGTCCTCTGGCCTCATCATAAATCACCTGCCTCCTCCGGTTCTCCGTGCTCCGGAGTTAATCCTTTGGCAGCTCGGAGCTAACGTAGATTTCAGTCATCGAGGGGCAATTACTGAGGTTTCTAACTATCGAGGCGTAAAAAAAGTCTCCAATTATGGCACACGCCATATTTGCACCAAAATCTGCGCCTCTCGACGTTTCTAAAGTGGCGAGACCCGGGAGTGGGGCTTAGCAGGAGGGGCACAGCCCGCCGGATCTACCATAGCCGCGTAGACTTCAGAGCCGCGACTAATTTACTAAGAGACACCTCAGTCTGGCGATGAATTACCCGGGGCCGATGTGTGATGACACCTTTTTGTAGACTTGGCGAGGGAAGCGTAAAATGCAGATTGCGACCAAAAAAAAATATCTCAATGCATTGAAAAGTCTTAAATCTGATGGATTCGCGACTTTTCTCTGCCAAAAAGAGGCGTAAGGGGAACGACGGTCCCTACGATGAGCAGTCGCCGACCTGCGGTTCTAGTCGTTAGTTCTCTGAAATAAATCTTTGGAGTCGCAAAGTCATGAATTTTATTCACTTTTATTAAAAGTAACATCATCATCATAATAATCACTAATAAGAAAAAATAAGTGACGACTGTGGAGAGCGAGCGGAGTGCCCCCATTATAGCTCCACCTCTTTCCAGCAGCGCTGTGCGGTTTCTGATCCACATGAAGGGTTAAGTCACATACAAGGTGGCGGACACGACATACCTATTGCTCTATGATCTCACATATGGGGGATGGGTTACAAGCGGAGAGCCCCTCCCCCTACGGACAAGGTCACATGCTCCTCAATGTGTGCGCCACGTATATATCACCCTATGGCGCCATTCTTTCTCCTGCTTCTTCTCCAGATAAGGGAGTGTGACCAGACGGCCGCCATATTACGCCCCCTCTTATTTACATGTATGTATGACGAGCTCCGTCTCCTCTGTTTGCGCTATTGGATGGACTGTTAGCCGGCGCCAAACTATGTACACGTCATGGTGAACGGAGCCGCCAACCCGTTCAAAATTGCCAGTCAATAGCGCTCTTGGTTGTTGCGTTTGCCCCACTTTTTGCGGTTTATCCACCGATATCTGATACGACAGCTCCAGCCATTAGCGACCTGTGCGCCATTTGTCGCCATAAACAGCGAGAAGAGACATAAGCCGCATTAAATACCGCACGGTCCTGCGTCTCCTCCGAGTGCGGCCCCGGCCGGGGGCAGATACTTTCCTTTTTCAGACTTGGGTTTATAAATTCACACAGTCTTATCTGACATAAAAGCGATTCTGCAGGACCCCCCGATCCTTCTCCGTCTGTACCCCCCCCCGAGAGCGCCGTCAGTGGCGGCAGCACTACAGGAACAGATGCCGCAAACCGACTGCATTATGTTCAGGCCGGGTCCAGCGTCTCTGGTGCCAAGATTCCTCCTTTCTACCCTGCCCGGGATTAATCTCGTCCTCGCAGGATTAGGCGCCGGCGCTTCATTAAGGCGAGCGCGCCGCTGGTTTCCGTTTCATGTGTACACAAGTTGTTTTCAATTAACTGTAACAGCAATTAAGCTGCCGGCGCGTTCTTCCAGCACCGCGCGTCCAGTTAGACGGCGGCCAGGACATGAATATTCATGAGCCACAATTACAGACAAAAATCTCAGTATTAAACGGTTGGACTCTGATGTCTCCGGCCCGGCGGATGCCTCGTGATCTCCAGATCTATGGCGCCAGACGAGGACGCTCATCCTGGGCCTTTCACCTCAGCTCCTCGCACCCCAAATCTCTACCTTCCCCCAATCTAATCTCGTAAAACTAAGGAACCTACATTCCAGCATCTGGGAGTTTTGGGGCCTATCTACAGGAGGAACGGGCATACCGGGCGCACGCGGGAATGACAGAAAACAGACGGCGGAAGGAAACGCGCCCTAATACGAGCAGAGAGGACACGCCTCCCCGTCGCCCCGATCCCTGTGCCTCGCACAACGAGGTATTTACATTTGGCTTCGCCAGAGAAAAAAAAATAATAATAGTGAACAAAAAGCTATAAATATACACAGAATAAAAAATAAAGTAGCAAAAAAAACTTTATCGACAACCAAATGTACAAACTCTCTTTAGAACACAAGACATGCCCAGAACCAGGGGGGTTAATCAGATCGCAACAGGAATCACACAGCCCCTCCCCCGAGGACACCACAAAAAAGCGCTTGGTTTTCTTCTGCTTCATTCATTCTTGTTCTGGAGCAGCAAATTCAGATGAAGGAGAAGGTAGGAAAGTGAATAATATTCTTCATATGGAATATAGATTTATATAGAGATCTGAAGAGGTCCATGAGGAGCGCGGCGGCTATAACGTCAGGAGGGCGCAGGCGAGGAGCAGAGAGTGCGTCGTGCTCAGCAGGAGGAGGGCCGTGCCGGACCAGACGCCAGGCGCATCGTTGCCGGAGATGTGGCCGCTGGAGGACCGTTCCACTAGGTCTTTCCCAAGCGACTGCTGTAAGAGACAAGGACACGTGCGTCAGCGCCGGAGCCCCGCTGTACCGTCTGGTGATAAAGACAACATGCAATATTTCTGATTGCTGTCAGTGAATGGACAAATTCCTACTTACATCTAGAGCAGGGATCACCTCCGTCACTGCAGCCGTTCGGAAACTACAACTCCTAGAATCCCCCTTTCACATAAGTAAGTGTGCATGCTGGGAGCTGTAGTCTCGGAGCAGTTGGAGCGCCGACGGTTGCCGATCCCTGATCTGGGGGCTGGAATCCTGTACAGACCTAATTCTGACCATAACGCAATTCTATGACGGAATGCATAACGGAAGCCTTTAGAGACGTTCCGTTATTCATTCCATATGGGCTGTATAACGGATCCGTCCGGTTTACGTTATGCAGGAGAGGACTCGTAAACCGGTGGTCACAATGTATCAGCGCAGAGAACTGCCTCAGGCTGTTACAACTGTAACAAACCATCAGCTCAGCACAGGAGAACCTGCCATGAGTGCATGTTGTAGGGGGGAGTCTGATAGAGTAGTGGACTCTGATCACAATGGGGATCATTCACAAAAACCGCCATTTTACGCCGGTCTTTGCTCCAAATTACGACGCGGCTCAGGCTCATGTGCACCACCCGCAGAACGTGCGCCTTCAGTAGTTTTCACTTTTCATGCCTCTTTCAAAGCGTGTTGGGGCTGCGACTCCCAAGTGGTAGCAAAAATAACCCTTGCAACCAAATATTGCTGCACGAAAACGGGGCAACTATTTTCATGCCAAAAGCTGGCGAAAAGAATATTCGTAAATGACCCCCAATATGCCCTGAGAACGTCAAATGTGCCCGCTTTAACATAAGCCACATATTCAGAGTCTGCAGATATCTGCGCGGTTTCAGAGCGCTACTCGAGTCTTGTGCTCGTCTACCACAGTTCCACAGCTCTGCTACATCTCTATGTGCTGCTGCTGCATGGTGAGGACATTGGGGGTCATTTACAAAGACTGGTTACGCGGTCTCTGATTCCCCCCCCGAGGATGCACATGTGGGGGCCGATGGTGCAGCCCCTGTCCCCGACGCTCCCAAGTGGCGAAGACGGCAGTAAAACATCACGGGGTCTTGAGACTAACTCAGCACTGTAAGGGCTCATTCACACGACTGTAATTTCTTTACGTGTCCGTTCCGGTTTTTTTAGCAGACCGTATATGGAACCATTTATTTCAATGGGTCCGCAAAAAAAAAGGAAGGTACTCAGTGTGCATTCCGTTTCCGTACGTCCGTTCCGCAAAAAAATAGAACATGTCCTATTATTGTCCACATTACGGAAGGATAGCGCTGTTCTATGAAGGGCCAGCTGTTCCGTTCCACAAAATATGGAATGTACATGGACGGCATCCGTATTTTTTGCGGACCGCAAAATACATACAGTCGTGTGCATGAGACCTAAGTAAGTGACCCCGGTTCTGGTTGAGACACTTGAGGACGTGAGGCGCTCGCCGCTCTTACCTCCGCCAGGCACAGCTGAGAGTCCACAGAGTTGTTTGATTTTAGCTTCTGCGCCTAAAAAAAAAGAAGATAAACAAATAAAAGAAACAGAAAATATAAAAAACTGAGGCGTTTGAGGACTTTGATTAGCGGAATACATGCGACAGCGCCAATGGCTTACAGCGAATAAATTGCACAAAGCTGCACTTAGTGACAGGACTTTAGGTGGTGAAATGAATGAGATCGACAGCAGCAGCAGCGTCAGCGGCTCCCGTCACCTGACGGCTCATTATAGCGACCGGATCATATACTGATGGCGGCTGATATCAGTCACATATGATGTAATGTCTCTGGAGGATATATCAGTACTGGAGCGTTATAAGAGGAGCGGCTGATATCAGTCACGTGATGTAATGTCTCTGGAGCTTATATCAGTGCTGGAGTGTTATAAGAGGAGCGGCTGATATCAGTCACATATGATGTAATGTCTCTGGAGGTTATATCAGTACTGGAGCGTTATAAGAGGAGCGGCTGATATCAGTCACATAGGATGTAATGTCTCTGGAGGTTATATCAGTGCTGGAGCGTTATAAGAGGAGCGGCTGATATCAGTCACATGACATGTACTGTCTCTGGAGGTTATATCAGCGCTGGAGCGTTATAAGAGGAGCGGCTGATATCAGTCACATATGATGTAATGTCTCTGGAGGTTATATCACTACTGGAGCGTTATAAGAGGAGCGGCTGATATCAGTCACGTGATGTAATGTCTCTGGAGGTTATATCAGTGCTGGAGCGTTATAAGCGGATCGGCTGATATCAGTCACATGTGATGTAATGTCTCTGGAGGTTATATCACTACTGGAGCGTTATAAGAGGAGCTGCTGATATCAGTCACATATAATGTAATGTCTCTGGAGGTTATATCAGCACTGGAGCGTTATAAGAGGAGCGGCTGATATCAGTCACGTGATGTAATGTCTCTGGAGGTTATATCAGTGCTGGAGTGTTATAAGAGGAGCGGCTGATATCAGTCACATATGATGTAATGTCTCTGGAGGTTATATCAGTACTGGAGCGTTATAAGAGGAGCGGCTGATATCAGTCACATGACATGTACTGTCTCTGGAGGTTATATCAGCGCTGGAGCGTTATAAGAGGAGCGGCTGATATCAGTCACATATGATGTAATGTCTCTGGAGGTTATATCACTACTGGAGCGTTATAAGAGGAGTGGCTGGTATCAGTCACATATGATGTAATGTCTCTGGAGGTTATATCAGTGCTGGAGCGTTATAAGCGGATCGGCTGATATCAGTCACATGTGATGTAATGTCTCTGGAGGTTATATCACTACTGGAGCGTTATAAGAGGAGCTGCTGATATCAGTCACATATAATGTAATGTCTCTGGAGGTTATATCAGCACTGGAGCGTTATAAGAGGAGTGGCTGATATCAGTCACATGTGATGTAATGTCTCTGGAGGTTATATCAGTGCTGGAGCGTTATAAGAGGAGCGGCTGATATCAGTCACATGTGATATAATGTCTCTGGAGGTTATATCAGTGCTGGAGCGTTATAAGAGGAGCGGCTGATATCAGTCACATATAATGTAATGTCTCTGGAGGTTATATCAGCGCTGGAGCGTTATAAGAGGAGCGGCTGATATCAGTCACATATGATGCAATGTCTCTGGAGGTTATATCAGTGCTGGAGCGTTATAAGAGGAGCGGCTGATATCAGTCACATAGGATGTAATGTCTCTGGAGGATATATCACTACTGGAGCGTTATAAGAGGAGCGGCTGATATCAGTCACATATGATGTAATGTCTCTGGAGGTTATATCACTACTGGAGCGTTATAAGAGGAGCGGCTGATATCAGTCACATATGATGTAATGTCTGGAGGTTATATCAGCGCTGGAGCGTTATAAGAGGAGCGGCTGATATCAGTCACATATGATGTAATGTCTGGAGGTTATATCAGCGCTGGAGCGTTATAAGAGGAGTGGCTGGTATCAGTCACATATGATGTAATGTCTCTGGAGGTTATATCAGTGCTGGAGCGTTATAAGAGGAGCGGCAGATATCAGTCACATGTGATGTAATGTCTGGAGGTTATATCAGTGCTGGAGCGTTATAAGAGGAGCTGCTGATATCAGTCACATATAATGTAATGTCTCTGGAGGTTATATCAGCACTGGAGCGTTATAAGAGGAGTGGCTGATATCAGTCACATGTGATGTAATGTCTGGAGGTTATATCAGCGCTGGAGCGTTATAAGAGGGGCGGCTGATATCAGTCACATGTGATGTAATATCTCTGGAGGTTATATCAGCGCTGGAGCGTTATAAGAGGAGCGGCTGATATCAGTCACATAGGATGTAATGTCTGGAGGTTATATCAGTACTGGAGCGTTATAAGAGGAGCGGCTGATATCAGTCACGTGATGTAATGTCTCTGGAGGTTATATCAGTGCTGGAGTGTTATAAGAGGAGCGGCTGATATCAGTCACATATGATGTAATGTCTCTGGAGGTTATATCAGTACTGGAGCGTTATAAGAGGAGCGGCTGATATCAGTCACATGACATGTACTGTCTCTGGAGGTTATATCAGCGCTGGAGCGTTATAAGAGGAGCGGCTGATATCAGTCACATATGATGTAATGTCTCTGGAGGTTATATCACTACTGGGGCGTTATAAGAGGAGCGGCTGATATCAGTCACGTGATGTAATGTCTCTGGAGGTTATATCAGTGCTGGAGCGTTATAAGCGGATCGGCTGATATCAGTCACATGTGATGTAATGTCTCTGGAGGTTATATCACTACTGGAGCGTTATAAGAGGAGCTGCTGATATCAGTCACATATAATGTAATGTCTCTGGAGGTTATATCAGCACTGGAGCGTTATAAGAGGAGTGGCTGATATCAGTCACATGTGATGTAATGTCTCTGGAGGTTATATCAGTGCTGGAGCGTTATAAGAGGAGCGGCTGATATCAGTCACATGTGATATAATGTCTCTGGAGGTTATATCAGTGCTGGAGCGTTATAAGAGGAGCGGCTGATATCAGTCACATATAATGTAATGTCTCTGGAGGTTATATCAGCGCTGGAGCGTTATAAGAGGAGCGGCTGATATCAGTCACATATGATGCAATGTCTCTGGAGGTTATATCAGTGCTGGAGCGTTATAAGAGGAGCGGCTGATATCAGTCACATAGGATGTAATGTCTCTGGAGGTTATATCAGTACTGGAGCGTTATAAGAGGAGCGGCTGATATCAGTCACATATAATGTAATGTCTCTGGAGGTTATATCAGCGCTGGAGCGTTATAAGAGGAGCGGCTGATATCAGTCACATATGATGCAATGTCTCTGGAGGTTATATCAGTGCTGGAGCGTTATAAGAGGAGCGGC
This sequence comes from Bufo bufo, assembly GCF_905171765.1. Taxonomy (NCBI): domain Eukaryota; kingdom Metazoa; phylum Chordata; class Amphibia; order Anura; family Bufonidae; genus Bufo; species Bufo bufo. The sequence continues at coordinate 5,893,114 of NC_053394.1, read as the reverse complement.
TGATATCAGTCACATAGGATGTAATGTCTCTGGAGGATATATCACTACTGGAGCGTTATAAAAGGAGCGGCTGATATCAGTCACATATGATGTAATGTCTCTGGAGGTTATATCACTACTGGAGCGTTATAAGAGGAGCGGCTGATATCAGTCACATATGATGTAATGTCTGGAGGTTATATCAGCGCTGGAGCGTTATAAGAGGAGCTGCTGATATCAGTCACAAATAATGTAATGTCTCTGGAGGTTATATCAGCACTGGAGCGTTATAAGAGGAGTGGCTGATATCAGTCACATGTGATGTAATGTCTCTGGAGGTTATATCAGTGCTGGAGCGTTATAAGAGGAGCGGCTGATATCAGTCACATGTGATATAATGTCTCTGGAGGTTATATCAGTGCTGGAGCGTTATAAGAGGAGCGGCTGATATCAGTCACATATAATGTAATGTCTCTGGAGGTTATATCAGTGCTGGAGCGTTATAAGAGGAGCGGCTGATATCAGTCACATATGATGTAATGTCTCTGGAGGATATATCAGTGCTGGAGCGTTATAAGAGGAGCGGCTGATATCAGTCACATAGGATGTAATGTCTCTGGAGGATATATCACTACTGGAGCGTTATAAGAGGAGCGGCTGATATCAGTCACATATGATGTAATGTCTCTGGAGGTTATATCACTACTGGAGCGTTATAAGAGGAGCGGCTGATATCAGTCACATATGATGTAATGTCTGGAGGTTATATCAGCGCTGGAGCGTTATAAGAGGAGCGGCTGATATCAGTCACATATGATGTAATGTCTCTGGAGGTTATATCAGTACTGGAGCGTTATAAGAGGGGCGGCTGATATCAGTCACATAGGATGTAATGTCTCTGGAGGTTATATCAGCGCTGGAGCGTTATAAGAGGAGCGGCTGATATCAGTCACATATAATGTAATGTCTCTGGAGGTTATATCAGCACTGGAGCGTTATAAGAGGAGCGGCTGATATCAGTCACATGTGATGTAATGTCTCTGGAGGTTATATCAGTGCTGGAGCGTTATAAGAGGAGCGGCTGATATCAGTCACATGTGATATAATGTCTCTGGAGGTTATATCAGTGCTGGAGCGTTATAAGAGGAGCGGCTGATATCAGTCACATATAATGTAATGTCTCTGGAGGTTATATCAGCGCTGGAGCGTTATAAGAGGAGTGGCTGGTATCAGTCACATATGATGTAATGTCTCTGGAGGTTATATCAGTGCTGGAGCGTTATAAGAGGAGCAGCTGATATCAGTCACATATGATGTAATGTCTCTGGAGGTTATATCACTACTGGAGCGTTATAAGAGGAGCGGCTGATATCAGTCACATATGATGTAATGTCTCTGGAGGTTATATCACTATTGGAGCGTTATAAGAGGAGCGGCTGATATCAGTCACATATGATGTAATGTCTCTGGAGGTTATATCACTACTGGAGCGTTATAAGAGGAGCGGCTGATATCAGTCACATATGATGTAATGTCTCTGGAGGTTATATCAGCGCTGGAGCGTTATAAGAGGAGCGGCTGATATCAGTCACATATAATGTAATGTCTCTGGAGGTTATATCAGTACAGGAGCGTTATAAGAGGAGCGGCTGATATCAGTCACATATGATGTAATGTCTCTGGAGGTTATATCAGTGCTGGAGCATTATAAGAGGAGTGGCTGGTATCAGTCACATATGATGTAATGTCTCTGGAGGTTATATCAGTGCTGGAGCGTTATAAGAGGAGCGGCTGATATTAGTCACATGTGATGTAATGTCTCTGGAGGTTATATCAGCGCTGGAGCATTATAAGAGGAGTGGCTGATAATAGTCACATATGATGTAATGTCTGGAGGTTATATCAGTGCTGGAGCGTTATAAGAGGAGCGGCTGATATCAGTCACATATGATGTAATGTCTCTGGAGGTTATATCAGTACTGGAGCGTTATAAGAGGAGGGGCTGATATTAGTCACATATGATGTAATGTCTCTGGAGGTTATATCAGCGCTGGAGCGTTATAAGAGGAGCGGCTGATATCAGTCACATATGATGTAATGTCTCTGGAGGTTATATCAGTGCTGGAGCGTTATAAGAGGAGCGGCTGATATCAGTCACATATGATATAATGTCTCTGGAGGTTATATCAGTGCTGGAGCGTTATAAGAGGAGCGGCTGATATCAGTCACATAGGATGTAATGTCTCTGGAGGTTATATCAGCACTGGAGCGTTATAAGAGGAGCGGCTGATATCAGTAATGTCTGGAGGTTATATCAGTACTGGAGCGTTATAAGAGGAGCGGCTGATATCAGTCACATGTGATGTAATGTCTCTGGAGGTTATATCAGCGCTGGAGCGTTATAAGAGGAGCGGCTGATATCAGTCACATATGATGTAATGTCTCTGGAGGTTATATCAGTGCTGGAGCGTTATAAGAGGGGCGGCTGACATCGGTCACATATGATGTAATGTCTCTGGAGGTTATATCAGTGCTGGAGCGTTATAAGAGGAGTGGCTGATATCAGTCACATGTGATGTAATGTCTCTGGAGGTTATATCAGCGCTGGAGCGTTATAAGAGGAGCGGCTGATATCAGTCACATAGGATGTAATGTCTCTGGAGGTTATATCAGCACTGGAGCGTTATAAGAGAAGCGGCTGATATCAGTAATGTCTGGAGGTTATATCAGTACTGGAGCGTTATAAGAGGAGCGGCTGATATCAGTCACATATGATGTAATGTCTCTGGAGGTTATATCAGTGCTGGAGCGTTATAAGAGGAGCGGCTGATATCAGTCACATATAATGTAATGTCTGGAGGTTATATCAGTACTGGAGCGTTATAAGAGGAGCGGCTGATATCAGTTACATGTGATGTAATGTCTCTGGAGGTTATATCAGTGCTGGAGCGTTATAAGAGGAGCGGCTGATATCAGTCACATGTGATGTAATGTCTCTGGAGGTTATATCAGTACTGGAGCGTTATAAGAGGAGCGGCTGATATCAGTCACATGACATGTACTGTCTCTGGAGGTTATATCAGCGCTGGAGCGTTATAAGAGGAGCGGCTGATATCAGTCACATATGAAGTAATGTCTCTGGAGGTTATATCAGTGCTGGAGCGTTATAAGAGAAGCGGCTGATATCAGTCACATGTGATGTAATGTCTGGAGGTTATATCAGTGCTGGAGCGTTATAAGAGGAGCGGCTGATATCAGTCACATGTGATGTAATGTCTCTGGAGGTTATATCAGTGCTGGAGCGTTATAAGAGAAGCGGCTGATATCAGTCACATATGATGTAATGTCTCTGGAGGTTATATCAGTGCTGGAGCGTTATAAGAGGAGCGGCTGATATCAGTAATGTCTGGAGGTTATATCAGCGCTGGGGACCCTGCTCCTTCCACTATGTAACGCTCATCTTGTGACCCCCCCCAGGATCAGCACACTCCTCTCCAGGAATGCTCTGTGCTGCTGTGGATAATTAACAGTGGTAGCGGACCCTTAACTCGCCCCCCTCCTCCTTCAGGAGATGATGATTTCCATTTGGGGGGGGACGGCAGTTTCTGAAATCTAAATCTAAAATGATAACATCTTTTCCGTTTGAGTCCTCGCCATGCTGAGCGCCACTAGACGACACACCCGTTACCCTGACAGTCACTGATCGCCCCGACACCCGTCCTGTTTACCTGGGGAGATGATAACTGGAGGCCATGTGTGCTCGCGGTTAAACACACTGCGATCTGCCGCCATCGACTCCATTGTTTCTCCGTTACTGGTTAACGATTAACAGAAATGAGGTAGAATCCGTCCCCGCGGTATCACACGAGGCGATGCACGAGCCCTGATCACCGCATTCTCCTTCTGCTCCTGTTCTGCCGCTGCAAAGCTGCGCTAAAATACACAGTCCTCACTGCTGCGCAGACATAACGGAGAGGACTCCTGTGTGCGTGCACTGCGGCCCTGACAGCGGGAGCAAAACCGCCATCGAGGACTCACGTAATACCGCCGATAATAGTCCAGGATCCTGGGGACAGATTCCCTTTAATACTGCGCCAACCGTGTGCATTTTTATCACCATCACATATTCCCCCCTTATCAGATCGTACACTGCCCCTCCCCCGCAACCATTTAATCTCAGCATTAAAGGACCTCCCCTCCCCCGGTCTCCTTCCTTCTATTTATAAAGGTGTTAGTGGTAATGGAAGATCCAAATCACAGAGATTAATGAGGCTCTTACACCCCAGTCACCGACTAATTGTCTCATCGAGTGCAGGAAACGTCCTCTAATGTACAGAGGGAGGGGGAGCCCCCCGAGATCAGATAACGAGGGGGACGCCTGACAACGCTTCACCTACACGGAGGAAATATGATGGAAGGACGAGTAATGTACCCCATATTACAAGTTATATCCAACATGCACATATATCACATTATATTCTGTATTATACTCCAGAGCTGCGCTCACTATTCTGCTGGTGCAGTCACTGTGTACATACATTACTTATCCTGTACTGATCCTGAGTTACATCCTGTATTATCCTCCAGAGCTGCGCTCACTATTCTGCTGGTGCAGTCACTGTGTACATACATTACTTATCCTGTACTGATCCTGAGTTACATCCTGTATTATACTCCAGAGCAGCACTCACTATTCTGCTGGTGCAGTCACTGTGTACATACATTACTTATCCTGTACTGATCCTGAGTTACATTCTGTATTATACTCCAGAGCTGCACTCACTATTCTGCTGGTGCAGTCACTGTGTACATACATTACTTACCCTGTACTGATCCTGAGTTACATCCTGTATTATACTCCAGAGCTGCACTCACTATTCTGCTGGTGTAGTCACTGTGTACATACATTACTTATCCTGTACTGTGTCACAACCAGACAGCTGAGAAGCTCTGACAGAAGCCTTTCAGAACCTCCTCCTTGAGTTTTCTTTGTTTTGGTTTTCAGTTCCTCATCTCTTTAGTCTCTCTCAGCTGTCATGTAGTTGGACTGATTGCATCCCTTTAAATTCCTCCCCATAATGCATTAGTGTGCGGCTTATACAACTTCCTGGAGTGTGTGTGCATGCTGTTCCTATTTCCCAGTCTTCTACAAGATAAGTGCTGTACATTCATTTGTGATTTTCTGTTTGCTGGATCCCAGATGACCCTGACTCCCTCCGTGTCTAGTGTAGGGAGCCGGTGGTCGTGTCCCCTCACTATTGTAGGGTGTTCAGGTATTATATAGTTGAGATACGAGGATATGCGATCATCCACCTTTGGGGTGTTCGCATAGGCTGAGCAGTCAGGGAGAGTGCCAGGTCTCATGCAGGGGTCTCCCTTTTGTTCCTTAGTTTTGGATCCAGTGAGTCATAGATTCTTTTGCAGTCTTGTTTCCTGTACGCCTTCCGTGACATACTGATCCTGAGTTACATCCTGTATTATTCTCCAGAGCTGCACTCACTATTCTGCTGGAGCAGTCACTGTGTACATACATTACTTATCCTGTACTGATCCTGAGTTACATCCTGTATTATACTCCAGAGCTGCACTCACTATTCTGCTGGTGCAGTCACTGTGTACATACATTACTTATCCTGTACTGATCCTGAGTTACATCCTGTATTATACTCCAGAGCTGCACTCACTATTCTGCTAGTGCAGTCACTGTGTACATACATTACTTATCCTGTACTGATCCTGAGTTACATCCTGTATTATACTCCAGAGCTGCACTCACTATTCTGCTGGTGCAGTCACTGTGTACATACATTACTTATCCTGCACTGATCCTGAGTTACATCCTGTATTATACTCCAGAGCTGCACTCACTATTCTGCGGTGCAGTCACTGTGTACATACATTACTTATCCTGTACTGATCCTGAGTTACATCCTGTATTATACTCCAGAGCTGCACTCACTATTCTGCTGGTGCAGTCACTGTGTACATACATTACTTATCCTGTACTGATCCTGAGTTACATCCTGTATTATACTCCAGAGCTGTACTCACTATTCTGCTGGTGCAGTCACTGTGTACATACATTACTTATCCTGTACTGATCCTGAGTTACATCCTGTATTATACTCCAGAGCTGCACTCACTATTCTGCTGGTGCAGTCACTGTGTACATACATTACTTATCCTGTACTGATCCTGAGTTACATCCTGTATTATACTCCAGAGCTGCACTCACTATTCTGCTGGTGCAATCACTGTGTACATACATTACTGATGCTGTACTGATCCTGAGTTACATCCTGTATTATACTCCAGAGCTGCACTCACCATTCTGATGGTGCAGTCACTGTGTACATACATTACTTATCCTGTACTGATCCTGAGTTACATCCTGTATTATACCCCAGAGCTGCACTCACTATTCTGCTGGTGCAGTCACTGTGTACATACATTACTTATCCTGTACTGATCCTGAGTTACATCCTGTATTATACTCCAGAGCTGCACTCACTATTCTGCTGGTGCAGTCACTGTGTACATACATTACTTATCCTGTACTGATCCTGAGTTACATGCTGTATTATACTCCAGAGCTGCACTCACTATTCTGCTGGTGCAGTCACTGTGTACATACATTACTTATCCTGTACTGATCCTGAGTTACATCCTGTATTATACTCCAGAGCTGCACTCACTATTCTGCTGGTGCAGTCAATGTGTACATACATTACTTATCCTGTACTGATCCTGAGTTACATCCTGTATTATACTCCAGAGCTGCACTCACTATTCTGCTGGTGCAATCACTGTGTACATACATTACTGATGCTGTACTGATCCTGAGTTACATCCTGTATTATACTCCAGAGCTGCACTCACTATTCTGCTGGTGCAGTCACTGTGCACATACATTACTTATCCTGTACTGATCCTGAGTTACATCCTGTATTATACTCCAGAGCTGCACTCACTATTCTGCTGGTGCAGTCACTGTGTACATACATTACTTATCCTGTACTGATCCTGAGTTACATCCTGTATTATACTCCAGAGCTGCACTCACTATTCTGCTGGTGCAATCACTGTGTACATACATTACTTATCCTGGACTGATCCTGAGTTACATCCTGTATTATCCTCCAGAGCTGCACTCACTATTCTGCTGGTGGAGTCACTGTGTACATACATTACTTATCCTGTACTGATCCTGAGTTACATCCTGTATTATACTCCAGAGCTGCATTCACTATTCTGCTGGTGCAGTCACTGTGTACATACATTACTTATCCTGTACTGATCCTGAGTTACATCCTGCATTATACTCCAGAGCTGCACTCACTATTCTGCTGGTGCAGTCACTGTGTACATACATTACATATCCTGTACTGATCCTGAGTTACATCCTGTATTATACTCCAGAGCTGCACTCACTATTCTGCTGGTGCAGTCACTGTGTACATACATTACTTATCCTGTACTGATTCTGAGTTACACCCTGTATTATACTCCAGAGCTGCATTCACTATTCTGCTGGTGCAGTCACTGTGTACATACATTACTTATCCTGTACTGATCCTGAGTTACATCCTGTATTATACTCCAGAGCTGCACTCACTATTCTGCTGGTGCAGTCACTGTGTACATACATTACTTATCCTGTACTGATCCTGAGTTACATCCTGTATTATACTCCAGAGCTGCACTCACTATTCTGCTGGTGCAATCACTGTGTACATACATTACTGATGCTGTACTGATCCTGAGTTACATCCTGTATTATACTCCAGAGCTGCACTCACTATTCTGCTGGTGCAGTCACTGTGCACATACATTACTTATCCTGTACTGATCCTGAGTTACATCCTGTATTATACTCCAGAGCTGCACTCACTATTCTGCTGGTGCAATCACTGTGTACATACATTACTTATCCTGGACTGATCCTGAGTTACATCCTGTATTATCCTCCAGAGCTGCACTCACTATTCTGCTGGTGGAGTCACTGTGTACATACATTACTTATCCTGGACTGATCCTGAGTTACATCCTGTATTATCCTCCAGAGCTGCATTCACTATTCTGCTGGTGCAGTCACTGTGTACATACATTACTTATCCTGTACTGATCCTGAGTTACATCCTGCATTATACTCCAGAGCTGCACTCACTATTCTGCTGGTGCAGTCACTGTGTACATACATTACATATCCTGTACTGATCCTGAGTTACATCCTGTATTATACTCCAGAGCTGCACTCACTATTCTGCTGGTGCAGTCACTGTGTACATACATTACTTATCCTGTACTGATTCTGAGTTACACCCTGTATTATACTCCAGAGCTGCATTCACTATTCTGCTGGTGCAGTCACTGTGTACATACATTACATATCCTGTACTGATCCTGAGTTACATCCTGTATTATACTCCAGAGCTGCACTCACTATTCTGCTGGTGCAGTCACTGTGTACATACATTACTTATCCTGTACTGATTCTGAGTTACACCCTGTATTATACTCCAGAGCTGCACTCACTATTCTGCTGGTGCAGTCACTGTGTACATACATTACATATCCTGTACTGATCCTGAGTTACATCCTGTATTATACTCCAGAGCTGCACTCACTATTCTGCTGGTGCAGTCACTGTGTACATACATTACTTATCCTGTACTGATTCTGAGTTACACCCTGTATTATACTCCAGAGCTGCATTCACTATTCTGCTGGTGCAGTCACTGTGTACATACATTACTTATTCTGTACTGATCCTGAGTTACATCCTGTATTATACTCCAGAGCTGCACTCACTATTCTGCTGGTGCAGTCACTATGTACATACATTACTTATCCTGTACTGATCCTGAGTTACATCCTGTATTATACTCCAGAGCTGCACTCACTATTCTGCTGGTGCAATCACTGTGTACATACATTACTGATGCTGTACTGATCCTGAGTTACACCCTGTATTATACTCCAGAGCTGCACTCACTATTCTGCTGGTGCAGTCACTGTGTACATACATTACTTATCCTGCACTGATCCTGAGTTACATCCTGTATTATACTCCAGAGCTGCACTCACTATTCTGCTGGTGCAGTCACTGTATACATACATTACTTATCCTGTACTGATCCTGAGTTACATCCTGTATTATGCTCCAGAGCTGCACTCACTATTCTGCTGGTGCAGTCACTGTGTACATACATTACTTATCCTGTACTGATCCTGAGTTACATCCTGTATTATACTCCAGAGCTGCACTCACTATTCTGCTGGTGCAGTCACTGTGTACATACATTACTTATCCTGTACTGATCCTGAGTTACATCCTGTATTATACTCCAGAGCTGCACTCACTATTCTGCTGGTGCAGTCACTGTGTACATACATTACTTATCCTGTACTGATCCTGAGTTACATCCTGTATTATACTCCAGAGCTGCACTCACTATTCTGCTGGTGCAGTCACTGTGTACATACATTACTTATCCTGTACTGATCCTGAGTTACATCCTGTATTATACTCCAGAGCTGCACTCACTATTCTGCTCGTGCAGTCACTGTGTACATACATTACTTATCCTGTACTGATCCTGAGTTACATCCTGTATTATACTCCAGAGCTGCACTCACTATTCTGCTGGTGCAATCACTGTGTACATACATTACTTATCCTGGACTGATCCTGAGTTACATCCTGTATTATCCTCCAGAGCTGCACTCACTATTCTGCTGGTGGAGTCACTGTGTACATACATTACTTATCCTGGACTGATCCTGAGTTACATCCTGTATTATCCTCCAGAGCTGCATTCACTATTCTGCTGGTGCAGTCACTGTGTACATACATTACTTATCCTGTACTGATCCTGAGTTACATCCTGCATTATACTCCAGAGCTGCACTCACTATTCTGCTGGTGCAGTCACTGTGTACATACATTACATATCCTGAACTGATCCTGGGTTACATCCTGTATTATACTCCAGAGCTGCACTCACTATTCTGCTGGTGCAGTCACTGTGTACATACATTACTTATCCTGTACTGATTCTGAGTTACACCCTGTATTATACTCCAGAGCTGCATTCACTATTCTGCTGGTGCAGTCACTGTGTACATACATTACATATCCTGTACTGATCCTGAGTTACATCCTGTATTATACTCCAGAGCTGCACTCACTATTCTGCTGGTGCAGTCACTGTGTACATACATTACTTATCCTGTACTGATTCTGAGTTACACCCTGTATTATACTCCAGAGCTGCACTCACTATTCTGCTGGTGCAGTCACTGTGTACATACATTACATATCCTGTACTGATCCTGAGTTACATCCTGTATTATACTCCAGAGCTGCACTCACTATTCTGCTGGTGCAGTCACTGTGTACATACATTACTTATCCTGTACTGATTCTGAGTTACACCCTGTATTATACTCCAGAGCTGCATTCACTATTCTGCTGGTGCAGTCACTGTGTACATACATTACTTATTCTGTACTGATCCTGAGTTACATCCTGTATTATACTCCAGAGCTGCACTCACTATTCTGCTGGTGCAGTCACTATGTACATACATTACTTATCCTGTACTGATCCTGAGTTACATCCTGTATTATACTCCAGAGCTGCACTCACTATTCTGCTGGTGCAATCACTGTGTACATACATTACTGATGCTGTACTGATCCTGAGTTACATCCTGTATTATACTCCAGAGCTGCACTCACTATTCTGCTGGTGCAGTCACTGTATACATACATTACTTATCCTGTACTGATCCTGAGTTACATCCTGTATTATGCTCCAGAGCTGCACTCACTATTCTGCTGGTGCAGTCACTGTGTACATACATTACTTATCCTGTACTGATCCTGAGTTACATCCTGTATTATACTCCAGAGCTGCACTCACTATTCTGCTGGTGCAGTCACTGTGTACATACATTACTTATCCTGTACTGATCCTGAGTTACATCCTGTATTATACTCCAGAGCTGCACTCACTATTCTGCTGGTGCAGTCACTGTGTACATACATTACTTATCCTGTACTGATCCTGAGTTACATCCTGTATTATACTCCAGAGCTGCACTCACTATTCTGCTGGTGCAGTCACTGTGTACATACATTACTTATCCTGTACTGACCCTGAGTTACATCCTGTATTATACTCCAGAGCTGCACTCACTATTCTGCTGGTGCAGTCACTGTGTACATACATTACTTATCCTGTACTGATCCTGAGTTACATCCTGTATTATACTCCAGAGCTGCACTCACTATTCTGCTGGTGCAGTCACTGTGTACATACATTACTTATCCTGTACTGATCCTGAGTTACATCCTGTATTATACTCCAGAGCTGCACTCACTATTCTGCTGGTGCAGTCACTGTGTACATACATTACTTATCCTGTACTGATCCTGAGTTACATCCTGTATTATACTCCAGAGCTGCACTCACTTACTGTACGTTTTTAATACATTTATAATAAAGGATTGATATTTTCGGAAGTGTTGGAGAAATCGCCTCTTTCTTTACTGTAACGAGGCAGGCTATCCGGCTGCACGCCCCGTCACATACATGTTACATACGGCGTGGTCATACACCGCGCTCACCTGTATGAGGCTGGCGCACGCCGGCAGCCCGTTGTGTGTTGGGATCTCGTTGGTGAAGTGCACGTTGTCTGGGAAGGCGGGATCCTTAGGCCTGGGTTTGGAGAGGACGGAGGAGGCGGTGGTGTGGACCGGGGGGTCCGGCTGCAGCTTCACGTCTGTTCCGTTCCCAAAAGCCTGAATGGCATTTTCTAAACACATAAAAAAACAAGAAAAACTTTTCAGAAAAATGACTATTAATCTCTGCAGACAAAAGCATCAGACACCGCGCGGAGAACCGGGATCCTGCCGCGTCTGGGACATTTTAATCAGCTCTTCAGGGAATCCGCAGAAATCAGAACGGAATTCGCTCCGTGCAAATGTTTTCTCTCTGCTACATGGAGGGAAGCCACTTAACCCCATAGTGGCCAAATTATCATCTGTTGGGGCCCTCAACTGTGGCCCCTGATCCATGGTCACCCGCAGGGACACCTCCTTAGCTATGCATGTGTTCTACAGGGACTCTGCAGACTGTGGGCCCCTGAGTTGGGGCTCTAACTACCTGCATAAGTAAGGGCCGGATGAAAGGCAATATGGCTGCCGTTAGCGTTGCCACCGAGGCCGCCATCCAGCTCTTGCAATCCCTATGATGGCCGCTATACTAGGAGCGACCCCGCTCAGATAGAACTAAGTGTTGGCTGAAGAAACTTCTATCTAATGCCATGCTGGTCCATGTTATCCGGGACCCTTCCTGACCGCCATCTTGTGTCCATCAGGCCCTTCTCCATCCTCCGCTAAATCCACGCCTCGTTTATAATCACCTCAGCGCTTTTCCAAACAATTGATTTCTTTCTCCTGATAAATGGCGTCTCATTTGTTCCTGCGCTTTGCGTGGCGTTAATGGACCCATGAGCTGTAATCCAAACAAATCAGCCTCAAACATGCAATTGTCGTCGGCAGCGCTCAGGGTGCGGACACAAAGGACGGCGGATATTGAATTCTTACTTTCGAGTGCATTTTCCTGCTCGATCCATAATGAAAGGAATACTGGAGATTGCCCAAATCCGATATCTGGCACCTGCCATGCTGCAATTCATTTGCTGGTTTTATTTTTCCCCTTCATTTCTGTGATTTGCTTCACTCCTATCCAAGAGGGATCCGAACGTCACTCAGAGTAATTTGGTTTGTATGGAGGGGTTAATGCGGGGGCGGGGAGGAATGCGGAGCGATGGCACAGACTGTAGGATGGATGCCAGAGTCTTGTTTATTGCCTGCCCAAGATAAAAACACGGCATGGTGTAAGCAGTGAGCGCAATTAAAGGGCGAGGCAGACATCGGCGTCTGGTGAAGTCGGGCGAGGCAGACATCGGCGTCTGGTGAAGTCGGGCGAGGCAGACATCGGCGTCTGGTGAAGTCGGGCGAGGAAGACATCGGCGTCTGGTGAAGTTGGGCGAGGAAGACATCGGCGTCTGGTGAGGTTGGGCGAGGAAGACATCGGCGTCTGGTGAAGTTGGGCGAGGCAGACATCGGCGTCTGGTGAAGTTGGGCGAGGCAGACATCGGCGTCTGGTGAAGTTGGGCGAGGCAGACATCGGCGTCTGGTGAAGTTGGGCGAGGAAGACATCGGCGTCTGGTGAGGTTGGGCGAGGAAGACATCGGCGTCTGGTGAAGTTGGGCGAGGAAGACATCGGCGTCTGGTGAAGTTGGGCGAGGAAGACATCGGCGTCTGGTGAAGTTGGGCGAGGAAGACATCGGCGTCTGGTGAAGTTGGGCGAGGAAGACATCGGCGTCTGGTGAAGTTGGGCGAGGAAGACATCGGCGTCTGGTGAAGTTGGGCGAGGAAGACATCGGCGTCTGGTGAGGTTGGGCGAGGAAGACATCGGCGTCTGGTGAAGTTGGGCGAGGCAGACATCGGCGTCTGGTGAAATTGGGCGAGGAAGACATCGGCGTCTGGTGAGGTTGGGCGAGGAAGACATCGGCGTCTGGTGAAGTTGGGCTAGGAAGACATCGGCGTCTGGTGAAGTTGGGCGAGGAAGACATCGGCGTCTGGTGAAGTTGGGCGAGGAAGACATCGGCGTCTGGTGAAGTTGGGCGAGGAAGACATCGGCGTCTGGTGAAGTCGGGCGAGGCAGACATCGGCGTCTGGTGAAGTTGGGCGAGGAAGACATCGGCGTCTGGTGAAGTTGGGCGAGGCAGACATTGGTGTCTGGTGACGTTGGGCGAGGAAGACATCGGCGTCTGGTGACGTTGGGCGAGGCAGACATCGGCGTCTGGTGACGTTGGGCGAGGCAGGGATCGGCGTCTGGTGAAGTTGGGCGGCCCACTGTGTCCCCCGAAGGGAGCTGTGAGTCACTGGTCCCAATCTGAGGGTCCGGGGCAGTGTCACTCTTCCTCCAGGTATTGCAGGAGTCACTAATGGGAGGGTCCCTAAGGGGCTGCGCAGTCCTGGGACGGAGCGGATTCGCTTCTCTGACTGTCCATATCGATGATCCCATTATTTAACTGGTTATAAAACTAAACTGCAGAGTTTACGGTCCCTGCAAGAAAAAGCGAAACCAAATCAAGTCGTAGTGGATTTAGTGGAGCGCATCAGAGCGATGGTTTTCCTCGGTGAGGCTTTGAGTCGTCTGAATTGATTTCCATTAGGTAAAATGTGTCTTAACTGTAAAGGAGCGGCTGAGTAACGAGCGCCGGGGGCTGGCGGTATTATTAGCTATTAATTAGTACTGCAGTAACGGCTGCAGGTAGATCCGCTCGCTGCTACTTACTGAGGCAGATGTTATCCTTGAAGAAGTTTAAGAATTTCAAGCAGTCGTCAAGGTAGTTTCCGCTGTTGCTGCAGTCGCACCAGGGGGACACGCTGAGGCTGCTGGACTCTATGTAATTCGGGGTGATCCCGGTGCCTGTAACCACACAAACAGCAAGTGAGCCTCATCCCCTGGACCTGGGAGATCAATGTCTGTCCCTGCAACGTCCACCTGTCAGACAATACTCTAATGCAGATTACATGGTGATGGGTTCTCTTTATATATAATCTGCTCAGCTCCTCCTGCTCTATAACACACTGCCTGCAGATTACACAGTGACAGGTTCTCTTTATATATATAATCTGCTCAGCTCCTCCTGCTCTATAACACGCTGCCTGCAGATTACATGGTGACAGGTTCTCTTTATATATAATCTGCTCAGCTCCTCCTGCTCTATAACACACTGCCTGCAGATTACACGGTGATAGGTTCTCTTTATATATAATCTGCTCAGCTCCTCCTGCTCTATAACACGCTGCCTGCAGATTACATGGTGACAGGTTCTCTTTATATATAATCTGCTCAGCTCCTCCTGCTCTATAACACACTGCCTGCAGATTACACGGTGATGGGTTCTCTTTATATATAATCTGCTCAGCTCCTCCTGCTCTATAACACGCGGCCTGCAGATTACATGGTGACAGGTTCTCTTTATATATAATCTGCTCAGCTCCTCCTGCTCTATAACACTCTGCCTGCAGATTACACGGTGACAGGTTCTCTTTATATATAATCTGCTCAGCTCCTCCTGCTCTATAACACGCTGCCTGCAGATTTCACGGTGACAGGTTCTCTTTATATAACCTGCTCAGCTCCTCCTGCTCTATAACACACTGCCTGCAGATTACATGGTGACAGGTTCTCTTTATATATAATCTGCTCAGCTCCTCCTGCTCTATAACACACTGCCTGCAGATTACACAGTGACAGGTTCTCTATATATAATCTGCTCAGCTCCTCCTGCTCTATAACACGCTGCCTGCAGGTTACATGATGACAGGTTCTCTGTATATATAATCTGCTCAGCTCCTTCTGCTCTATAACACACTGCCTGCAGATTACACAGTGACAGGTTCTCTATATATAATCTGCTCAGCTCCTCCTGCTCTATAACACGCTGCCTGCAGATTACACGGTGACAGGTTCTCTTTATATATAATCTGCTCAGCTCCTCCTGCTCTATAACACAATGTAAGCATTTAATGTGCAACAATGTATCTGCTGCATGTGTGTCACTGTGGGTTCCTACCGATGAGGCCGGAGTAGGCCAGCAGACACTCGGCGTAGTTCTCCTTCAGGCATCTGCTCACCGATCGCGGGTCCGGCTGACAGTCGGCCATAAAATGTGCAAGACGAGATCTGAGGCAGAAAAGGGATGTGTCTGTGAGTACATGGGTTACAGAGCATCTGTAATGTCACTACAAGCAGTAAACAACCTTTAATCTGACGCTTACAGGACCTAAGAATGAGATGATTCTGGATTATCAGAAGACACAGATTTGGAAAGGAACAAGAAATCAGCTGCCGTCACTTCAGAAGCCTCACAATGGAGTCTCTCGGCTCAGATTTCAGTTTTTGTCTCCTGATTTCAGATTATGTTGCAGTTCTGTAAGGAGCTGGATTATTGGATGATCCACCTCAAATGCTGGAATAGTGGAATGTTCCTGTGATAATAGCCCCCTCCCCCGCTGTTGTCTGCCCAGCGTTCCTGCAACACGTATATCGGAATAAAATAGTAATTTGGCGTTCCGTCTATTTTCCGTGTCTTTATTTTAAAATCTAAAGTCATATTTATTTCCATTTAGTTCTGAAGTAATTACATTTATCCACAAACGCTCCATCGGAATTTCAATGAGATTCCTTGTCATGAAAGGAAATGGAGCGGAATTTACCCTCATTTACTCCGTGCCAAAAAATAACTTTACTACAAAAGATAAAACAACAACAGGTATAGAGCGCGCTCATTAGTCACAGACTGGAGATCTCCTCAAAGATGACAGATCACAGCTCTCCACTGTCACAGACAACAACCCCTCTCCTCCTCCATCCTAGATCATAGCCCTCCTCTCCATCCAAGATCCCAGCACTCCTCCTGATAACAAATCATGTTGCTCCTCCTCCATCATAGATCACAATGCTCCTCCTCCATCATACATCACAGCCCTCCTCATCATAGATCACAGCCCTTTTCCTCATCATAGATCACAGTCCTCATCATAGATCACAGCCCTCTTCCTCATCATAGATCACAGTCCTCATCATAGATCACAATCCTCCTCCTCATCATAGATCATAGACCTCCTCATCATAGATGACAGTCCTTCTCCTCGTCATAGATCACAGTCCTCATCATAGATCACAGTCCTCCTCCTCATCATAGATCACATTCCTCCTCCTCATCATAGATCACAGTCGTCCTCCGCATCATAGATCACAGACCTCCTCATCATAGATGACAGTCCTTCTCTTCCATCATAGATCACAGCCCTCCTCCTCATCATAGAACAGTCCTCCTCCTCATCACAGCCCTCCTCATCATAGATCAGAGCCCTACTCACTATCATAGATTACAGCGATCCTCGTCATAGATCACAGTGCTCCTCTTTCTTATAGATCACAGCCCTCCTATTCCATTATAGATCACATCCCTCCTCCTCATCACAGATCACAGCCCTCCTCCTCATCATAGAACAGTCCTCCTCCTCATCATAGAACAGTCCTCCTCCTCATCACATATCACAGCCCTCCTCCTCATCATAGATCACATCCCTTCTCCTCATCACATATCACAGCCCTCCTCCTCATCATAGATCACATCCCTTCTCCTCATCACATATCAAAGCACTCCTCATCATAGATCATAGCCCTCCTCCTCATAGAACAGTCCTCCTCCTCATCATCATCATAGAACACAGTCCTCCTCCTCATCATAGATTACAGCCATCTTCCTCATCATAGATAAGAGCCCTACTCCCCATCATAGATCACAGCCCTCTTCCTCCACCATACATCACAGATTTTCTCCTCATCATAGATCACAGCCCTCCTCCTCATCATAGAACAGTCCTCCTCCTCATCATAGATTACAGCCATCTTCCTCATCATAGATAAGAGCCCTACTCCCCATCATAGATCACAGCCCTCTTCCTCCACCATACATCACAGCTTTTCTCCTCATCAGAGATCACAGCCCTCCTCCTCCATCACAGCCCTCCTTCTCATCATAGATCACAGCGCTCCTCATCATAGATCACAGCCTTCCTCTCCCATCATAGACCACAGCCCTCCTCCCCAACATAGATCACAGCCCTCCTCCTCCATCATAGATCACAGGCCTCCTCCTCTTCCTAGATCACAGAGCTCCGCATCATAAATCAGAGGCCTCCCCATCATAGATCACAGCACTCCCCTATCATGGATCACAAACCCCCTCCTCCCCATCCTAGATCACAGGCCTCCTCCCCCATCATAGATCACAGACCTCCTCCCCCATCATAGACCACAGCCCTCTTCCCCCATCATAGATCACAGCCCTCCTCCATCATCACAGATCACTGCCCTCCTCCATCAAAGATCAAAGCCCTCCTCCTCCATCACAGATCACAGCCCTCCTCCTCTATCACAGATCACAGCCCTCCTCCTCTATCACAGATCACAGCCCTCCTCCTCTATCACAGATCACAGCCCTCCTCCTCTATCACAGATCACAGCCCTCCTCCTCATCATAGAACAGTCCTCCTCATCATCATAGAACACAGTCCTCCTCCTCATCATAGATTACAGCCATCTTCCTCATCATAGATAAGAGCCCTACTCCCCATCACAGATCACAGCCCTCCTCCTCCATCACAGATCACAGCCCTCCTCCTCCATCACAGATCACAGCCCTCCTCCTCCATCACAGATCACAGCCCTCCTCCTCCATCATAGATTACAGCCCTCCTCCCTGATTGGTCTTATAAGCCAGGAACTGAGTCCCAACTTCTCCAACCCAAAAGACTTATAGTCAGTGTTCTGTTCTGTATGATAGGCAGTATTGAGGTCTGTGTTATAGTCAGTGTTCTGTATGATAGGCAGTATTGTGGTCTGTGTCATAGTCAGTGTTCTGTATGATAGGCATTATTGTGGTCTATCCATCCTACATCCCAGCACTCCTCCTTATAACAAATCATGTTGCTCCTCCTCCATCATAGATCACAATGCTCCTCCTCCATCATACATCACAGCCCTCCTCATCATAGATCACAGCCCTCCTCCTCTATCACAGATCACAGCCCTCCTCCTCCATCACAGCCCTCCTCCTCCATCACAGCCCTCCTCCTCCATCACAGATCACAGCCCTCCTCCTCTATCACAGATCACAGCCCTCCTCCTCCATCACAGATCACAGCCCTCCTCCTCCATCACAGATCACAGCCCTCCTTCTCCATCACAGATCACAGCCCTCCTCCCTGATTGGTCTTATAAGCCAGGAACTGAGTCCCAACTTCTCCAACCCAAAAGACTTATAGTCAGTGTTCTGTTCTGTATGATAGGCAGTATTGCGGTCTGTGTTCTAGTCAGTGTTCTGTATGATAGGCAGTGCTGTGGTCAGCGTCGCCGTTCTGTGGTCAGCGTCGCCGTGCTGTGGTCAGAGTCGCCGTGCTGTGGTCAGAGTCGCCGTGCTGTGGTCAGAGTCGCCGTGCTGTGGTCAGAGTCGCCGTGCTGTGGTCAGCGTCGCCGTGCTGTGGTCAGCGTCGCCGTGCTGTGGTCAGCGTCCCCGTGCTGTGGTCAGCGTCCCCGTGCTGTGGTCAGCGTCCCCGTGCTGTGGTCAGCCTCGCCGTGCTGTGGTCAGCCTCGCCGTGCTGTGGTCAGCCTCGCCGTGCTGTGGTCAGTGTCGCCGTGCTGTGGTCAGCGTTCTCATCAGGGCCAGAATATCTTGTTTATATAACATTAAATAAGTGGCGCAGCAGATTACAAATTAAATGGAAGGAGCTGATGGGGTTAAATCTGGGATAACAGATTAGTAATGGGCTTGGAATATCTGGGATTGGCGAGGGGGCACATACACGCTGGAGTGTAAAGTTTCTTCACATTAACAATCAATGGTTCTAAATGGCTGTAAAAGCTTTCATGTCCATTAATGGGGAGGGGGCCACGGGAGACGCAGTGGTTATATCCCGGCATTGATCAGTGAGCACATGAAAGGCATTAATGATCAAAGCTGGAGATTACCAGTCCGACTTCTGGGGCCATTAGTTACTTACCAGAGGAGGCAAAAATCTGGCAACCCCCCCCCCCCCCCCCACATTGAGGAGGTCCGAGGTACCCAAGGATGTGGGGGAGGGGGCAGCACCTGGAATATCCCAGAAAGGTCGGCTGCAAGGACACACAAGGGACCTGGGGAAACAGCACAATCAGCCACATTGTGAAGCCCAGGTGTGTCCTATGAGGTGGAAGTGGTGGAGTCTGTATTCTGCAGGAAAAGCACAAAAGCCATGGTTCTGAAAATGTATGAAAGATCCCCCTGGACTCTGTGAAGATCACAGCTCCCCTCATCCTCCAGAACCCACCATAGATCGCACAGTACATCCAGAAAACCACAGCTCCTCTATGAAATCTGCAACAACCACAGAACCTGGAGAACTGTGACAACTGCAGACCTAGGAGAACCACAGAACCTGGAGAACTGTGACAACTGCAGACCTAGGAGAACCACAGAACCTGGAGAACTGTGATAACTGCACACCTAGGAGAACCACAGAACCTGGAGAACCAACTGTGAGAACTGCAGACCTAGGAGAACCACACAACCTGGAGAACTGTGACAACTGCAGACCTAGGAGAACCACACAACCTGGAGAACTAACTGTGACAACTGCAGACCTAGGAGAACCACACAACCTGGAGAACTAACTGTGACAACTGCACACCTAGGAGAACCACACAACCTGGAGAACTGTGACAACTGCAGACCTAGGAGAACCACACAACCTGGAGAACTAACTGTGAGAACTGCACACCTAGGAGAACCATGAGAAACACACAACCAGGAGAACTGTGACAACTGCACACATAGGAGAACCACAGAACCTGGAGAACTGTGACAACTGCAGACCTAGGAGAACCACAGAACCTGGAGAACTGTGACAACTGCACACATAGGAGAACCACAGAACCTGGAGAACTGTGACAACTGCAGACCTAGGAGAATAACAGAACCTGGAGAACTAACTGTGAGAACTGCACACCTAGGAGAACCACACAACCTGGAGAACTGTGAGAACTGCAGACCTAGGAGAACCACACAACCTGGAGAACTAACTGTGAGAACTGCACACCTAGGAGAACCATGAGAAACACACAACCAGGAGAACTGTGACAACTGCACACCTAGGAGAACCACAAAACCCGGAGAACTAACTGTGAGAACTTCACACCTAGGAGAACCACACAAACTGGAGAACTGTGAGAACTGCAGACCTAGGAGAACCACACAACCTGGAGAACTAACTGTGAGAACTGCACACCTAGGAGAACCATGAGAAACACACAACCAGGAGAACTGTGACAACTGCACACATAGGAGAACCACAGAACCTGGAGAACTGTGACAACTGCAGACCTAGGAGAACCACAGAACCTGGAGAACTGTGACAACTGCACACATAGGAAAACCACAGAACCTGGAGAACTGTGACAACTGCAGACCTAGGAGAACCACAGAACCTGGAGAACTGTGACAACTGCACACATAGGAGAACCACAGAACCTGGAGAACCAACTGTGAGAACTGCACACCTAGGAGAACCATGAGAAACACACAACCAGGAGAACTGTGACAACTGCACACCTAGGAGAACCACAAAACCTGGAGAACTAACTGTGAGAACGTTGTAGGCTTCTTCCTATAATGTCTCCTGATCGAGTTCATCATGATTAACCCCTCCAGCCTCCAACCAGCCCAGATGTTCCACGGTTATCATTATGAGGCTGGTGTCTGCACACGGCGAGGTCCCTGTATCCAGACACATGTTGGTCCCTGTGTAGACCAGGCCTGAATGTCACACTTAAAGGGACAGGCGCTCCTAGACTATGAGAGGTGAGCAGACCACATGAGTAATATCAGACTGCACCACCCAGATGAGAATGTCCATATGTGCCCCTGAGATGCAGTCAGCTGGAGTGTGGGGTGGGTGCCCCTTAAATACGTGAGTGCAGCCATCAGGTCTTGGCAGAGGATTCCTTAGCGTCCCCCGATGTACAGCAGTACTGCTGGCCGCCTCCACGGCTGCGAGGTCGAGCACCACTTTGCCCTTGCTTTGTTGGCACGCTCTCCACAATCCAATTCTGTAATGTAACTTTTGATGAAGCGTCCACCATCTGCTGGGAAGACGACTTCATTTGCTGCTGTCAAGGAGCCGCTCGCTCCGGCAGGAGGAGGATGACAATTTCCTCCACAATGGAGCTGGCCCCATGTCAGTGACTGAGGGTCACACAGAGATCAGATCTGGCTCCTGGATCCCAGCCACCGACTCAGTCTGGATATGGCGGCATTTATCAGAGACATGGCCGTAGAGTGCCGCAGCGAGGAGCATCCAGAGAGGAGGATAATCTACAGCATCCGCCTGAATATAATACCGTATAGCGCCATCTTATACCACAGCGCTGTATATACATATCTATCCATATAGAGGAGGATAATCTACAGCATCCACCTGAATATAATACCATATAGCGCCATCTTATACCACAGCGCTGTATACACATATCTATCCATATAGAGCAGGATAATCTACAGCATCCGCCTGAATATAATACCGTATAGCGCCAGCTTATACCACAGCGCCGTATATACATATCTATCCATATAGAGGATAAGCTACAGCATCCGCCTGAATATAATACCGTATAGCGCCAGTTTATACCACAGCGCTGTATATACAGTTGCAAGAAAAAGTATGAGAACCCTTTGGAATGATATGGATTTCTGCACAAATTGGTTATAAAATGTGATCTGATCCTCATCTAAGTCATAACAATAGACAATCACAGTCGGCTTAAACTAATAACACACAAAGAGTTAAATGTTGCCATGTTTATATTGAACACACCATGTAAACATTCACAGTGCTGGTGGTAAAAGTATGTGAACCCCTAGACTAATGACATCTCCAAGAGCTAATTGGAGGTGTTGGTCACAGCTGCCCTGCCCTATAAAAAACACACACTAGTTCTGGGTTTGCTTTTCACAAGAAGCATTGCCTGATGTGAATGATGCCTCGCACAAAAGAGCTCTCAGAAGACCTACGATGAAGAATTGTTGACTTGCATAAAGCTGGAAAGGGTTATGAAAGTATCTCCAAAAGCCTTGCTGTTCATCAGTCCACGGTAAGACACATTGTCTATAAATGGAGGACGTTCAGCACTGCTGCTACTCTCCCTAGGAGTGGCCGTCCTGTAAAGATGACTGCAAGAGCACAGCACAGACTGCTCAATGAGGTGAAGAAGAATCCTAGAGTGTCAGCTAAAGACTTACAAAAGTCTCTGGCATATGCTAACATCCAAGTTAGCGAATCTATGATACGTAAAACACTAAACAAGAATGGATTTCATGAGAGGATACCACAGAGGAAGCCACTGCTGTCCAAAAAAACATTGCTGCACGTTTACAGTTTTCACAAGTGCACCTGGATGTTCCACAGCAGTACTGGCAAAATATTCTGTGGACAGATGAAACCAAAGTGGAGTTGTTTGGAAGAAACACACAACACTATGTGTGGAGAAAAAGAGGCACAGCACACCAACCTCAAAACCTCATCCCGAATGTGAAGTATGGTGGTGGGGGCATCATGGTTTGGGGCTGCTTTGCTGCGTCAGGGCCTGGACGGATTGCTATCATCGAAGGAAAAATGAATTGACAAGTTTATCAAGACATTTTGCAGGAGAACTTAAGACCATCTGTCCACCAGCTGAAGCTCAACAGAAGATGGGTGTTGCAACAGGACAACGACCCAAAGCATAGAAGTAAATCAACAACAGAATGGCTTAAACAGAAGAAAATCCGCCTTCTGGAGTGGCCCAGTCAGAGTCCTGACCTCAACCCGATGGAGATGCTGGGGCATGACCTCAAGAAAGCGCGTCACATCAGACATCCCAAGAATATTGCTGAACTGAAACAGTTCTATAAGGCCTCATGCACACGAACGTTGTTTTATTCCGTGTCCGTTGTTCCGCTTTTCGTGATTTTCTGCGGACCTATTGACTTTCAATGGGTCCGTTGAAAACTCGGCTAATGCACCGTTTGTCATCCGCGTCTGTGATCCGTGGTTCCAGTCCTTCAAAAAAATATAACCTGTTCTATTATTTTCGCGGAAAACGGTTCGCGGACCCATTCAAGTCAATGGGACCGCTAAAAAACACAGAGGCACACAAGATTGTCATCAGTGTCCGCATCAGTTTTTTTCCTATCATTTGCATGGCAAACCTGTCTTAGATTTTTTTTTACTTTCCTTTATGTCTGGTGATCCTCCAAAAATAAAGGAAGACACACGGAAACAAAAATGGAAACAGATCACGGAACAACAGAACCTCATTTTGCGGAACGGAACACAACAACGGTCGTGTGCATGAGGCCTAAAGAGGAATGGTGAAGAATTACTCCTGACCGTTGTGCACGTCTGATCTGCAACTACAGGAAAGGTTTGGTGGAAGTTATTGCTGCCAAAGGAGGTTCAACCAGTTATTAAATCCAAGGGTTCACATACTTTCTCCACCTGCACTGTGAATGTTTACATGGTGTGTTCAATAAAAACACGGTAACATTTAACTCTTTGTGTGTTATTAGTTTAAGCCGACTGTGATTGTCTATTGTTGTGACTTAGATGAAGATCAGATCACATTTTATGACCAATTTGTGCAGAAATCCATATCATTCCAAAGGGTTCACATACTTTTTCTTGCAAATGTATAAGTGATGGTAATGTCTGTACAGCGCTGTGGAATATGTCAGTGATATATAAGTGATGAGAATGTCTGTACAGCGCTGTGGAATATGTCAGTGATATATAAGTGATGAGAATGTCTGTACAGCGCTGTGGAATATGTCAGTGATATATAAGTGATGAGAATGTCTGTACAGCGCTGTGGAATATGTCAGTGATGTATAAGGGATGGTAATGTCTGTACAGCGCTGTGGAATATGTCAGTGATATATAAGAGATGAGAATGTCTGTACAGCGCTGTGGAATATGTCAGTGATATATAAGTGATGAGAATGTCTGTACAGCGCTGTGGAATATGTCAGTGATATATAAGTGATGAGAATGTCTGTACAGCGCTGTGGAATATGTCAGTGATATATAAGTGATGAGAATGTCTGTACAGCGCTGTGGAATATGTCAGGGATATATAAGTGATGAGAATGTCTGTACAGAGCTGTGGAATATGTCAGTGATATATAAGAGATGAGAATGTCTGTACAGCGCTGTGGAATATGTCAGTGATATATAAGTGATGAGAATGTCTGTACAGCGCTGTGGAATATGTCAGTGATATATAAGAGATGAGAATGTCTGTACAGCGCTGTGGAATATGTCAGGGATATATAAGAGATGAGAATGTCTGTACAGCGCTGTGGAATATGTCAGTGATATATAAGTGATGAGAATGTCTGTACAGCGCTGTGGAATATGTCAGTGATATATAAGTGATGAGGATGTCTGTACAGCGCTGTGGAATATGTCAGTGATATATAAGTGATGGGAATGTCTGTACAGCGCTGTGGAATATGTCAGTGATATATAAGTGATGGGAATGTCTGTACAGCGCTGTGGAATATGTCAGTGATATATAAGAGATGAGAATGTCTGTACAGCGCTGTGGAATATGTCAGTGATATATAAGTGATGGGAATGTCTGTACAGCGCTGTGGAATATGTCAGTGATATATAAGTGATGGGAATGTCTGTACAGCGCTATGGAATATGTCAGTGATATATAAGTGATGAGAATGTCTGTACAGCGCTGTGGAATATGTCAGTGATATATAAGTGATGAGAATGTCTGTACAGCGCTGTGGAATATGTCAGTGATATATAAGTGATGAGAATGTCTGTACAGCGCTGAGGAATATGTCAGTGATATATCAGTGATGAGAATGTCTGTACAGTGCTGTGGAATATGTCAGTGATATATAAGTGATGAGAATGTCTGTACAGCGCTGTGGAATATGTCAGTGATATATAAGTGATGAGAATGTCTGTACAGTGCTGTGGAATATGTCAGTGATATATAAGTGATGAGAATGTCTGTACAGCGCTGTGGAATATGTCAGTGATATATAAGTGATGAGAATGTCTGTACAGCGCTGTGGAATATGTCAGTGATATAGAAGGGATGGGAATGTCTGTACAGCGCTGTGGAATATGTCAGTGATATAGAAGGGATGAGAATGTCTGTACAGCGCTGTGGAATATTTCAGTGATATATAAGGGATGAGACAGCGCTGTGGAATATGTCAGTGATATATAAGTGATGAGAATGTCTGTACAGCGCTGTGGAATATGTCAGTGATATATAAGTGATGAGGATGTCTGTACAGCGCTGTGGAATATGTCAGTGATATATAAGTGATGGGAATGTCTGTACAGCGCTGTGGAATATGTCAGTGATATATAAGTGATGGGAATGTCTGTACAGCGCTGTGGAATATGTCAGTGATATATAAGAGATGAGAATGTCTGTACAGCGCTGTGGAATATGTCAGTGATATATAAGTGATGGGAATGTCTGTACAGCGCTGTGGAATATGTCAGTGATATATAAGTGATGGGAATGTCTGTACAGCGCTGTGGAATATGTCAGTGATATATAAGTGATGGGAATGTCTGTACAGCGCTGTGGAATATGTCAGTGATATATAAGTGATGAGAATGTCTGTACAGCGCTGTGGAATATGTCAGTGATATATAAGTGATGAGAATGTCTGTACAGCGCTGTGGAATATGTCAGTGATATATAAGTGATGAGAATGTCTGTACAGCGCTGTGGAATATGTCAGTGATATATAAGTATTAAGGCTGATTTCAGCCTGTATTTGTGGGCAGGGCGTTAGCTCCCTATATATACCTGCCAATTCCTTCCCTCAGGTGGTGTGTCTCACTTGCATCTGTAGGAAGAGCCACACCTAGCTGCCCAGCAAGCTTCACGTCTGTTTTTTCTCTTCAGTACGATTCTCTGCACAGTGCGACATTCCTGAGAGAAGTTTTCGTTCTCAAGAGGAGCCACATCCAGCTGCCGGCACGTGCAAGCATCACGGTTGTTTCAAAAGTTTCGGTTCGCTACACGGTATAGTGCAATACTTAAACTGTTTTTCCGGTCTGTCACCAGGTAAGTACTTGTCCAATGGAGCGTGCCGTATACTTGCGGCCACGGGTCGGTCTCCCCTTCTCGCGGATGGCGTGCGGTTCACGGTGGAACGCACACGTGACCGCCGGGCCTCCACAGGCATGTTCAGCCGAGCGCCGAAGAAATGACCCTCCTGTACACGTCCACCGCTCGCTCTGCCTTCCGGAGCTCCTACGGTGGCAGGAAATGGGCAGTCGGGGGTAGCTATGTTTAGTTAGGGAAAGAGTACAAGTCTAGGTTCCCCTTGAAAGGCACACACGTCCGTCCACTCCAGGCTCGCACTTGGGGACCGCACATCCCAGTCCTAGCAGGGTCGCAGGCACGGGGGTCCCCCTTCCCCTCCCTGCAGCGGCCATGAGCGCGCCACATGTCCATTCGGAAATATCCGCCCCAGTTTAAAAAAAAAAAAAAAAGGGATAATTAAATCATTGCCCCAGCAGAGACGCTATATAGCAGAGGCGGCACAGGTGGGAAGCAGTGGGCATTGTTGCCGGCGTTACGCCAAGCTGCGGCAGCCCAGCTTCCAGCCTGTGTCAGGGGCAATTTTGGTGTGCGTATTTACATATATTAATCAACAGCACATGGGCCAGTAAGCTACTTGGTCCCTGCAGGTCAGAATTGTGTCTCGGCATGGAGGCAGGGATTCACTCTGCCAGCAGGTGCCAGGGGTACAAAATTGCGCGTGGCAGGCTCCCCGTTTTCCAAACGCAGATTTGGCTGGGAAGATTCGTCAGTGGCGCGCGATCAGTTTAGTTACCACATATACTGCATAATTAAATTATCTGTCGCCTGGACCACTCAGGCCAAGATCAATGTTGTACGTCACCTGGATCGTCCAGGCCGTGTTTAATGTTGTATGTCACCTGGATCGTCCAGGCCAACTTTAGCGTTGTATGTCACCTGGATCGTCCAGGCCAACTTTAACGTTGTATGTCACCTGGATCGTCCAGGCCAACTTTAACGTTGTATGTCACCTGGATCGTCCAGGCCAACTTTAACGTTGTATGTCACCTGGATCGTCCAGGCCGAGTTCAATGTTGTATGTCACCTGGATCGTCCAGGCCGAGTTCAATGTTGTATGTCACCTGGATCGTCCAGGCCGAGTTCAATGTTGTATGTCACCTGGATCGTCCAGGCCGAGTTCAATGTTGTATGTCACCTGGATCGTCCAGGCCAACTTTAACGTTGTATGTCACCTGGATCGTCCAGGCCGAGTTCAATGTTGTATGTCACCTGGATCGTCCAGGCCGAGTTCAATGTTGTATGTCACCTGGATCGTCCAGGCCAACTTTAACGTTGTATGTCACCTGGATCGTCCAGGCCGAGTTCAATGTTGTATGTCACCTGGATCGTCCAGGCCGAGTTCAATGTTGTATGTCACCTGGATCGTCCAGGCCGAGTTCAATGTTGTATGTCACCTGGATCGTCCAGGCCGAGTTCAACGTTGTATGTCACCTGGATCGTCCAGGCCAACTTTAACGTTGTATGTCACCTGGATCGTCCAGGCCAACTTTAACGTTGTATGTCACCTGGATCGTCCAGGCCAACTTTAACGTTGTATGTCACCTGGATCGTCCAGGCCGAGTTCAATGTTGTATGTCACCTGGATCGTCCAGGCCGAGTTCAATGTTGTATGTCACCTGGATCGTCCAGGCCGAGTTCAATGTTGTATGTCACCTGGATCGTCCAGGCCGAGTTCAATGTTGTATGTCACCTGGATCGTCCAGGCCAACTTTAACGTTGTATGTCACCTGGATCGTCCAGGCCGAGTTCAATGTTGTATGTCACCTGGATCGTCCAGGCCGAGTTCAATGTTGTATGTCACCTGGATCGTCCAGGCCAACTTTAACGTTGTATGTCACCTGGATCGTCCAGGCCGAGTTCAATGTTGTATGTCACCTGGATCGTCCAGGCCGAGTTCAATGTTGTATGTCACCTGGATCGTCCAGGCCGAGTTCAATGTTGTATGTCACCTGGATCGTCCAGGCCGAGTTCAATGTTGTATGTCACCTGGATCGTCCAGGCCAACTTTAACGTTGTATGTCACCTGGATCGTCCAGGCCGAGTTCAATGTTGTATGTCACCTGGATCGTCCAGGCCGAGTTCAATGTTGTATGTCACCTGGATCGTCCAGGCCGAGTTCAATGTTGTATGTCACCTGGATCGTCCAGGCCAACTTTAACGTTGTATGTCACCTGGATCGTCCAGGCCAACTTTTGCGTTGTATGTCACCTGGATCATCCAGGCCGAGTTCAATGTTGTATGTCACCTGGATCGTCCAGGCCAACTTTAACGTTGTATGTCACCTGGATCGTCCAGGCCGAGTTCAATGTTGTATGTCACCTGGATCGTCCAGGCCAACTTTTGCGTTGTATGTCACCTGGATCATCCAGGCCGAGTTTTAATGTTGTATGTCACCTGGATCGTCCAGGCCGAGTTCAATGTTGTATGTCACCTGGATCGTCCAGGCCAACTTTAACGTTGTATGTCACCTGGATCGTCCAGGCCAACTTTAACGTTGTATGTCACCTGGATCGTCCAGGCCAACTTTAACGTTGTATGTCACCTGGATCGTCCAGGCCAACTTTAACGTTGTATGTCACCTGGATCGTCCAGGCCGAGTTCAGTGTTGTATGTCACCTGGATCGTCCAGGCCGAGTTCAGTGTTGTATGTCACCTGGATCGTCACATGTCACATCATTTATCTTGCCTCTGGGTCCCGCCAGGATGAGCCAAATGCTGGGCGACAACTGGACCTTCAATTTAGCCATTGTTGTTTCCACGCCATATGTCATATTGAGTCCGCCACACCCCACTCCAGGCCATCCGGGCTCGGTTCTTAGTTAGGAGTCTCCCGGATGGTCAAGGGGTCTCACGGTCCTTATCCTATCCCCACGGGTACGTTATTCAGTTTACTTTATGTTTCCCCCAGATTCCTAGAAGCGTCTCCGGCCATTATCATTCTAAAAGCAGGCAAAGCCCCGCAAGGAGATGCCCGACGCGGACCCCACGGGTGCCACAATCCCAGCAAACAACACCCCAGTGATGGATTAGAATCTCTGATCTCAACAGCAAAACACCTCATAACACAATCATTAGCCCCAAATATGTCCAGGAATTATAAAGCAGGGTTGAAAGCGTTTGAGAGATTTAGACTTCTCTATTCTCAGGGCGGCCGCGACGAAATATCTTACTTACTGGCGTTCATAGCCTTCTGCCATTCCCAACAAAAGCTCTCATATAATACTATCAAATTATACCTAGCAGGCCTTCAACTCCATTTTATGCTCAGTAATCCGGGTTGTTCTTCTATCTTGTCCAACCAGGTCATCAAAGGGGCCCTCAGGGGAATACAGGAAAATGCAAAACAGGCTGCCACCCGCAGACAGCCGGTGTCCGGCAAGCTGTTCAGGGATTTTTCTTCTGCCCTGGACGGCGATCCTTTTTGGCCCTTGACCAGCACGGTCATCCAAGCGGCCATGTTCTAAGTTTTTACGGCTTCCTCCTGCCAGGAGAGTTCACTGGCAGCTCTCCGAGACCCGGCGGTCTTCGCAAAGAACAACTGTCGTGGCACTATAACTATTATGTACTCAGCATTCCGTCAACCAAAACAAACCAGACAGGGCCATCCACGGAAATTAAATATTTCCCTACCCGGAATAATTGGTGTCCAGTCCAGATCCTCAATAAATTATTGTCCCTGTTGCAGACAGCGCCTCCTGACAGTCTGCTCCTGCCCTTCAAGAACAAACCCCTCACTTCAAACCAATTCACGTCCCACATCCGCTCTCTGGCGGCAGGTCTGGGGTACGACCCAGGAGCCATTTCGGGTCACTCGTTCCGTATTGGGACGGCATCGTCAGCTTCGAAACACCAAGTCCCCGCTCACGTTATTCGATCCATGGGGCGCTGGAGGTCATCTTGCTTCAACAGATACATTCCGAATCCACACCGGGAAATTTCTCAAGCTTTTCAGTCGTTGGCGTTATAGGTCATGCGGGCTGGAAGAATATGAATAAACCAGTGTAGACAACATAGCGTACTTGTCTTTTTGCCCTCTCCAGGCTTACCCACGCCCGTGGCTTCCGGCACAACTCAGCCATAGTTCAGGTTCGGCATGCCTTACCCACGTCCAAGACGCATTTAGCCCTGCCCATAAGTGATGGGAATGTCTGCACAGCGCTGTGGAATATGTCAGTGATATATTAGTGATGAGAACGTCTGTACAGCGCTGTGGAATATGTCAGTGATATATAAGTGATGAGAATATCTGTACAGCGCTGTGGAATATGTCAGTTATAAGTGATGAGAATGTCTGTACAGCGCTGTGGAATATGTCAGTGATATATAAGGGATGAGAATGTCTGTACAGCGCTGTGGAATATGTCAGTGATATATATAAGGGATGAGAATGTCTGTACAGCGCTGTGGAATATGTCAGTGATATATAAGTGATGAGAATGTCTGTACAGCGCTGTGGAATATGTCAGTGATATATAAGGGATGAGAATGTCTGTACAGCGCTGTGGGATATGTCAGTGATATATAAGTGATGAGAATGTCTGTACAGCGCTGTGGAATATGTCAGTGATATATAAGTGATGAGAATGTCTGTACAGCGCTGTGGAATATGTCAGTGATATATAAGGGATGAGAATGTCTGTACAGCGCTGTGGAATATGTCAGTGATATATAAGAGATGAGAATGTCTGTACAGCGCTGTGGAATATGTCAGTGATATATAAGTGATGAGAATGTCTGTACAGCGCTGTGGAATATGTCAGTGATATATAAGAGATGAGAATGTCTGTACAGCGCTGTGGAATATGTCAGTGATATATAAGTGATGAGAATGTCTGTACAGCGCTGTGGAATATGTCAGTGATATAGAAGTGATGAGAATGTCTGTACAGCGCTGTGGAATATGTCAGTTATATATCAGTGATGAGGATGTCTGTACAGCGCTGTGGAATATGTCAGTGATATATAAGTGATGAGGATGTCTGTACAGCGCTGTGGAATATGTCAGTGATATATAAGTGATGAGAATGTCTGTACAGCGCTGTGGAATATGTCAGTGATATATAAGGGATGAGAATGTCTGTACAGCGCTGTGGAATATGTCAGTGATATATCAGTGATGAGAATGTCTGTACAGCGCTGTGGAATATGTCAGTGATATATAAGGGATGAGAATGTCTGTACAGCGCTGTGGAATATGTCAGTGATATAGAAGTGAGTAAATAAATAAATATAATGTACTTTCTCTGTCACCTCAGGTCTTTCTGTGTGTTGTACATAAAGTCCAGTGCTGGTGGGATCGCTGCTCGTTGTTACGCCCCTCGCTCTGTCCGTCATATTCATTAATAATTGGCTTTGAGATTTTTAGCTGTTTTTTTCTGAATTGTTTGGAATAAAACATGACTTCCCGGCAATAGTTTTTCCTTCTGGAGATAAATCACTTTGTGACAATGTGTCAGGTCTCAGCAGAGATAATGACAATCCTGCATGGAAGGAACGGATCGCTCCTCCATGTGAAGCTGTGGCTCAGGTAACTACCATCTATTAACCCCCCGGACGTGGCGCTGCAGGTAACACTGACCATCTGTGTACCATGTGAGGCTTTATCATCTCCTTCCTCACCTTCTCGGGAAGTAAGAGATTGTGCAGACGCTGCGGCCGAAGTGCACAGACCCCAGGAGAGACAAAAGAGGCAAAAACTGCCATTTAGTGACCCTGCACCAAGTCTCATGGAGAAGGCCAGATGCTTTCGCATATCCATTCTCTAATACACGACAATATCCTGTGAGCTTTAGAAGCCGCAGACTGGCATTGAGGAACATAGACCCTTTATACACTGGACGCGAGACTCTCGGCCTTTTCCATTATTTCTCCGGTGCTGATCCGTTTACACAGAAATAATAATTCCTCATGAAATCCCTTCAGACTCCTTAATGAATAATGTCTGTGAGCGCAGCTCCCAAATGGGTCGACATCGCCATCTTCTGTACCACGAGCTGCACAGAGAACTGCATTCTGGGAAAAGCAGAGTGTACTACCTGGTATATACACGTCTCCCACCATGCACTGACACTGAACCAGTGGAAGGTGAAAGTTATACGATCCTCTTTCCTAAAAACAATTAGGGAAGCATTATGAGTGCAGCTCTGGAGGCGACTGGAGTTTAAGGCATACTGCGGCTCAGAATCAGGAGAAGTGAATGTGGATGCAGAGAGTGACCTGATGCCTACCCAGTGTGTCGGTATCTCAGCAGGCGTATGTCAGTGCACAGGTATCTCAGCAGGTGTATCTCTGCAGGTGTATCTCTGTGCTCAGGTATCTGAGCAGGTGTATCTCTGTGCTCAGGTATCTCAGCAGGTGTATCTCTGTTCTCAGGTATTTGAGCAGGTGTATCTCTGTGCTCAGGTATCTGAGCAGGTGTATCTCTGTGCTCGGGTATTTGAGCAGGTATCTCAGCAGGAGTATCTCTGTGCTCATGTATCTCAGCAGGTGCATCTCTGTGCTCAGGTATTTGAGAAGGTGCATCTCTGTGCTCAGGTATCTCAGCAGGTGCATCTCTGTGCTCAGGTATCTCAGCAGGTGCATCTCTGTGCTCAGGTATTTGAGCAGGTGTATCTCTGTGCTCAGGTATTTGAGCAGGTGTATCTCTGTGCTCAGGTATCTCAGCAGGTGCATCTCTGTGCTCAGGTATCTCAGCAGGTGTATCTCTGTTCTCAGGTATTTGAGCAGGTGTATCTCTGTGCTCAGGTATCTCAGCAGGTGTATCTCTGTTCTCAGGTATTTGAGCAGGTGTATCTCTGTTCTCAGGTATCTCAGCAGGTGTATCTCTGTGCTCAGGTATCTCAGCAGGTGTATCTCTGTGCTCAGGTATCTCAGCAGGTGTATCTCTGTGCTCAGGTATCTCAGCAGGTGTATCTCTGTGCTCAGGTATCTCAGCAGGTGTATCTCTGTGCTCAGGTATCTCAGCAGGTGTATCTCTGTGCTCAGGTATCTCAGCAGGTGTATCTCTGTGCTCAGGTATCTCAGCAGGTGTATCTCTGTGCTCAGGTATCTCAGCAGGTGTATCTCTGTGCTCAGGTATCTGAGCAGGTGTATCTCTGTGCTCAGGTATTTGAGCAGGTGTATCTCTGTTCTCAGGTATCTCAGCAGGTGTATCTCTGCAGGTGCATCTCTGTGCTCAGGTATCTCAGCAGGTGTATCTCTGTGCTCAGGTATTTGAGCAGGTGCATCTCTGTGCTCAGGTATCTCAGCAGGTGTATCTCTGTTCTCAGGTATTTGAGCAGGTGTATCTCTGTTCTCAGGTATCTCAGCAGGTGTATCTCTGTGCTCAGGTATCTCAGCAGGTGTATCTCTGTGCTCAGGTATTTGAGCAGGTGTATCTCTGTTCTCAGGTACCTCAGCAGGTGTATCTCTGTGCTCAGGTATCTCAGCAGGTGTATCTCTGTTCTCAGGTATCTCAGCAGGTGTATCTCTGTTCTCAGGTACCTCAGCAGGTGTATCTCAGCAGGAGTATCTCTGTGCTCAGGTATCTCAGCAGGTGTATCTCTGTGCTCAGGTATCTCAGCAGGTGTATCTCTGTGCTCAGGTATTTGAGCAGGTGTATCTCTGTGCTCAGTGTGCAGGTATCTCAGCAGGAGTATCTCTGTGCTCAGGTATCTCAGCAGGTGTATCTCTGTGCTCAGGTATCTCAGCAGGTGTATCTCTGTGCTCAGGTATTTGAGCAGGTGTATCTCTGTGCTCAGTGTGCAGGTATCTCAGCAGGAGTATCACTGTAGCCCCTGGGATCATGACTGTGCTACACTGTGACACTTCACCTCATTTTGCAGCAGAACTTTGTGGCCTAATTCGGGCGCTTCCTTCCTCCGGAGCTGCGTGCGGCGTGTGCTACTTAATGAATCAGGAGATAATGAGATTAATTGCTCTGCTGTTCCGGGATCTGGTTCTCATTGTGATGAACTCTGTGACTCTATTAGCTGATGGCGCTTTCCCTGCTCTCCCTCAGGACACGCACAGTGTGACCACAGACTGCACTCCTAGTGTCCTCATAGCGGGGTACACCCTGCGGTACAGTGTCCTCATAGCGGGGTACACCCTGCGGTACAGTGTCCTCATAGCGGGGTACACCCTGCGGTACAGTGTCCTCATAGCGGGGTACACCCTGCGGTACAGTGTCCTCATAGCGGGGTACACCCTGCGGTACAGTGTCCTCATAGCGGGGTACACCCTGCCGTACAGTGTCCTCACAGCGGGGTACACCCTGCCGTACAGTGTCCTCACAGCGGGGTACACCCTGCCGTACAGTGTCCTCACAGCGGGGTACACCCTGCGGGACAGTGTCCTTATAGCGGGGTACACCCTGCCGTACAGTGTCCTTATAGCAGGGTACACCGTGCGGGACAGTGTCCTCACAGCGGGGTACACCCTGCGGTACAGTGTCCTCATAGCGGGGTACACCCTGCCGTACAGTGTCCTTAAAGCAAGGTACACCCTGCCGTACAGTGTCCTTATAGCGGGGTACACCCTGCCGTACAGTGTCCTTATAGCGGGGTACACCCTGCCGTACAGTGTCCTTATAGCGGGGTACACCCTGCCGTACAGTGTCCTTATAGCGGGGTACACTCTGCTGTACAGTGTCCTCATAGCGGGGTACACCCTGCCGTACAGTGTCCTTATAGCAAGGTACACCCTGTGGTACAGTGTCCTCATAGCGGGGTACGCCCTGCGGTACAGTGTCCTCATAGCGGGGTACGCCCTGCTGTACAGTGTCGCTATAGCGAGGTACACCCTGCGGTACAGTGTCCTCATAGCGGGGTACGCCCTGCCGTACAGTGTCCTTATAGCGGGGTACGCCCTGCTGTACAGTGTCCTTATAGCGGGGTACGCCCTGCTGTACAGTGTCGTTATAGCGAGGTACACCCTGCGGTACAGTGTCCTCATAGCGGGGTACGCCCTGCCGTACAGTGTCCTCATAGCGGGGTACGCCCTGCTGTACAGTGTCCTCATAGCGGGGTACGCCCTGCTGTACAGTGTCCTTATAGCGGGGTACACCCTGCCGTACAGTGTCCTCATAGCGGGGTACGCCCTGCTGTACAGTGTCGTTATAGCGAGGTACACCCTGCCGTACAGTGTCGTTATAGCGAGGTACACCCTGCCGTACAGTGTCCTCATAGCGGGGTACGCCCTGCCGTACAGTGTCCTTATAGCGGGGTACGCCCTGCTGTACAGTGTCCTTATAGCGGGGTACACCCTGCCGTACAGTGTCCTCATAGCGGGGTACACTCTGCCGTACAGTGTCCTCATAGCGGGGTACACCCTGCCGTACAGTGTCGTTATAGCGAGGTACACCCTGCCGTGTACAGTGTCCTTATAGCGGGGTACGCCCTGCCGTACAGTGTCCTTATAGCGGGGTACGCTCTGCCGTACAGTGTCCTCATAGCGGGGTACACCCTGCCGTACAGTGTCGTTATAGCGAGGTACACCCTGCCGTGTACAGTGTCCTTATAGCGGGGTATGCCCTGCCGTACAGTGTCCTCATAGCGGGGTACGCTCTGCCGTACAGTGTCCTCATAGCGGGGTACACCCTGCCGTACAGTGTCGTTATAGCGAGGTACACCCTGCCGTACAGTGTCGTTATAGCGAGGTACACCCTGACGTGTACAGTGTCCTTATAGCGGGGTATGCCCTGCCGTACAGTGTCCTTATAGCGGGGTACGCTCTGCCGTACAGTGTCCTCATAGCGGGGTACACCCTGCCGTACAGTGTCCTCATAGCGGGGTACGCCCTGCCGTACAGTGTCGTTATAGCGAGATACACCCTGCCGTGTACAGTGTCCTTATAGCGGGGTATGCCCTGCCGTACAGTGTCCTCATAGCGGGGTACACAGCCTGGTACTACGTCCTCACAGGGGGACACACCGCCTGGTAATATGTCCTCACAGCGGGGTATGCCGCTAAGCGAAACGTCCTTACAGTGGGGTACACTGCCTGGTACTACGTCCTCACAGTGGGGGACACGCCTGGTACTACGTCCTCACAGTGGGGTACACGCCTGGTACTACGTCCTCACAGTGGGGGACACGCCTGATACTACGTCCTCACAGTGGGGTACACGCCTGGTACTACGTCCTCACAGTGGGGGACACTGCCTGGTACTACGTCCTCACAGTGGGGTACACGCCTGATACTACGTCCTCACAGTGGGGGACACTGCCTGGTACTACGTCCTCACAGTGGTACTACGCCTGTTACTACGTCCTCACAGTGGGGTACACGCCTGGTACTACGTCCTCACAGTGGGGTACACGCCTGGTACTACGTCCTCACAGTGGGGTACACGCCTGGTACTACGTCCTCACAGTGGGGGACACTGCCTGGTACTACGTCCTCACAGTGGTACTACGCCTGTTACTACGTCCTCACAGTGGGGTACACGCCTGGTACTACGTCCTCACAGTGGGGGACACTGCCTGGTACTACGTCCTCACAGTGGGGGACACGCCTGGTACTACGTCCTCACAGTGGGGGACACGCCTGGTACTACGTCCTCACAGTGGGGTACACGCCTGGTACTACGTCCTCACAGTGGGGGACACGCCTGGTACTACGTCCTCACAGTGGTACTACGCCTGGTACTACGTCCTCACAGTGGTACTACGCCTGGTACTACGTCCTCACAGTGGTACTACGCCTGGTACTACGTCCTCACAGTGGGGGACACGCCTGGTACTACGTCCTCACAGTGGGGGACACGCCTGGTACTACGTCCTCACAGTGGGGTACACGCCTGGTACTACGTCCTCACAGTGGGGGACACTGCCTGGTACTACGTCCTCACAGTGGGGTACACGCCTGATACTACGTCCTTACAGTGGGGGACACTGCCTGGTACTACGTCCTCACAGTGGGGTACACGCCTGGTACTACGTCCTCACAGTGGGGGACACTGCCTGGTACTACGTCCTCACAGTGGGGGACACGCCTGGTACTACGTCCTCACAGTGGGGGACACGCCTGGTACTACGTCCTCACAGTGGTACTACGCCTGGTACTACGTCCTCACAGTGGGGTACACGCCTGGTACTACGTCCTCACAGTGGGGTACACGCCTGGTACTACGTCCTCACAGTGGGGTACACGCCTGGTACTACGTCCTCACAGTGGGGGACACTGCCTGGTACTACGTCCTCACAGTGGTACTACGCCTGGTACTACGTCCTCACAGTGGGGTACACGCCTGGTACTACGTCCTCACAGTGGGGTACACGCCTGGTACTACGTCCTCACAGTGGGGTACACGCCTGTTACCACGTCCTCACAGTGGGGTACACGCCTGGTACTACGTCCTCACAGTGGTACTACGCATGGTACTACGTCCTCACAGTGGGGGACACCGCCTGGTACTACGTCCTCACAGTGGTACTACGCCTGGTACTACGTCCTCACAGTGGGGGACACGCCTGGTACTACGTCCTCACAGTGGGGGACACGCCTGGTACTACGTCCTCACAGTGGGGGACACGCCTGGTACTACGTCCTCACAGTGGGGGACACCGCCTGGTACTACGTCCTCACAGTGGTACTACGCCTGGTACTACGTCCTCACAGTGGGGGACACCGCCTGGTACTACGTCCTCACAGTGGGGTACATCGCCTGATACTACGTCCTCACAGTGGGGGACACGCCTGGTACTACGTCCTCACAGTGGGGGACACGCCTGGTACTACGTCCTCACAGTGGGGTACACGCCTGGTACTACGTCCTCACAGTGGGGTACACGCCTGGTACTACGTCCTCACAGTGGGGGACACGCCTGGTACTACGTCCTCACAGTGGGGGACACGCCTGGTACTACGTCCTCACAGTGGGGGACACCGCCTGGTACTACGTCCTCACAGTGGGGGACACGCCTGGTACTACGTCCTCACAGTGGGGGACACGCCTGGTACTACGTCCTCACAGTGGGGTACACGCCTGGTACTACGTCCTCACAGTGGGGTACACGCCTGGTACTACGTCCTCACAGTGGGGTACACGCCTGATACTACGTCCTCACAGTGGGGTACACGCCTGGTACTACGTCCTCACAGTGGGGTACACGCCTGATACTAAGTCCTCACAGTGGGGTACACGCCTGGTACTACGTCCTCACAGTGGTACTACGCCTGGTACTACGTCCTCACAGTGGTACTACGCCTGGTACTACGTCCTCACAGTGGTACTACGCCTGGTACTACGTCCTCACAGTGGGGGACACGCCTGGTACTACGTCCTCACAGTGGGGGACACGCCTGGTACTACGTCCTCACAGTGGGGTACACGCCTGGTACTACGTCCTCACAGTGGGGGACACTGCCTGGTACTACGTCCTCACAGTGGGGTACACGCCTGGTACTACGTCCTCACAGTGGGGGATGCCGCCTGGTACTACGTCCTCACAGTGGGGTACACGCCTGGTACTACGTCCTCACAGTGGGGTACACGCCTGATACTACGTCCTCACAGTGGGGTACACGCCTGGTACTACGTCCTCACAGTGGGGTACACGCCTGTTACCACGTCCTCACAGTGGGGTACACGCCTGGTACTACGTCCTCACAGTGGGGGATGCCGCCTGGTACTACGTCCTCACAGTGGGGTACACGCCTGGTACTACGTCCTCACAGTGGGGGATGCCGCCTGATACTACGTCCTCACAGTGGGGTACACGCCTGGTACTACGTCCTCACAGTGGGGTACACGCCTGTTACCACGTCCTCACAGTGGGGTACACGCCTGGTACTACGTCCTCACAGTGGGGGATGCCGCCTGGTACTACGTCCTCACACTGTAGATCCCGGCACAGCATGACGTTCTGCAGGAAGTCTCTGCTGGCGCGGGGTGTCCCTGAGCGATTAATATAACACATCACATATCCTCAAAAGAACCCGAATCGGGAACGTAACAGCCTGCACTCCAGACTGACACACTGTAACAAACCATCAGAGAGGCACTGACCTCACCATGTTACACGGTAAAGGTGTTTTTGTGGTTTCTTTTCTGGTATAATATACACAACACTGCAGATAAAACTTCCCGCTCACAAGGGATTAGCGCAGCGTTGCCACGTTTTTGCACGACTGTGCCAGAAGAAAAAAAAACTGTGCCTGAGATACACAGTCACAGATCTTCAGCTGTGAGCAGGCCTGGTGTCTGACCTGCAGATGTAGTTGGTCTTGCAGGACTCCTGCAGGTTCAGGCAGTTCTGCTTCTCCCGCTCCTCGTATGAACAGGCGGGGACGATGGTCTGGCGCCTCCGCTCGGAGCAGGCCGTGTCCTTGCAGGAGCAGAACAGCATGCCGTAGCTGTGCTTGGCCGGGACTTTGTCGAAGAACTGGCGCAGGGCTTTGTGGCACTTGCGGCGGTTGCAGACCTCGTTGGATATGCTGTGAGTGCAGGGCGTTATGTAGGCCGAGCGATATTTCTTACATGTGTCGTCCAGGTTACACGCCTTCGCTGCGTCCAAGCAATCGTTACCCTTCGAGATGATCGGTTCTGAGAAGATAAAGAACAGGATTAATCAGGGCATTATGGGAAAACAACGTGCAGGAGCTGCTGCTAGATGGCGCTGTGGAGGTCACCGTTACGGGGGCACTGTGGAGGTCACCGTTACGGGGGCGCTGTGGAGGTCACCGTTACGGGGGCGCTGTGGAGGTCACCGTTACGGGGGCGCTGTGGAGGTCACCGTTACGGGGGCGCTGTGGAGGTCACCGTTACGGGGGCGCTGTGGAGGTCACCGTTACGGGGGCGCTGTGGAGGTCACCGTTACGGGGGCGCTGTGGAGGTCACCGTTACGGGGGCGCTGTGGAGGTCACCGCTATGGGGGCGCTGTGGAGGTCACCGCTATGGGGGCGCTGTGGAGGTCACCGC
The DNA here is from genome assembly GCF_905171765.1 of Bufo bufo. Classification (NCBI taxonomy): domain Eukaryota; kingdom Metazoa; phylum Chordata; class Amphibia; order Anura; family Bufonidae; genus Bufo; species Bufo bufo. The sequence continues at coordinate 5,852,406 of NC_053394.1, read as the reverse complement.
TATGGGGGCGCTGTGGAGGTCACCGCTATGGAGGTCACCGCTATGGGGGCGCTGTGGAGGTCACCGCTATGGGGGCGCTGTGGAGGTCACCGCTATGGGGGCGCTGTGGAGGTCGTCACCGCTATGGGGGTGCTGTGGAGATTTTTAGAATAACAACTTTTCATATTAGTTTGATTCGGTTGATTCTGCTTTCATAGGTTTGTAGAAGTTCGGATTAAGGTCTTTTTCTCAACTCTGTTCATGTTATAACATTTTTGCTGTGAAGAAGAGGCCTGTGATCTCTGCTGAGTCAAATTCAGTTTTGAGAACTGCAAAAGTAAACCAAGCATCTGTGATAATATCTTGTAGGCAGAGAAACTGCCCAATAATCCTACAAAAACCTCTGGAAGAGCCGGACATTGTGAATGGATTAATGGTATTTATTTACCAAAAAAATTACACATATAGAAACATAGAATGTGTCGGCAGATAAGAGCCATTTGGCCCATCTAGTCTGCCCAATATACTGAGTACTATGGATAGCCCCCGGCCCTATCTTATATGAAGGATGGCCTTATGCCTATCCCATGCATGCTTAAACTCCTCCACTGTATTTGCAGCTACCACTTCTGCAGGAAGGCTATTCCATGCATCCACTACTCTCTCAGTAACTAATACTTCCTGATATTACTGTTAACCCTTTGCCCCTCTAATTTAACACTATGTCCTCTTGTAGCAGTTTTTCTTCTTGTAAATCTTCTCTCCTCTTTTACCTTGTTGATTCCCTTTATGTATTTAGCAGTTTCTCTCATCTCCCCTCTGTCTCGTCTTTCTTCCAAGCTATACATGTTAAGGTCCTTTAATCTTTCCTGGTAAGTTTTATCCTGCAATCCATGGACCAGTTTAGTAGCTCTTCTCTGAACTCTCTCCAAAGTATCAGTATCCTTCTGGAGATATGGTCTCCAGTACTGAGCACAATACTCCAGATGAGGTCTCACTAGTGCTCTGTAGAGCGGCATGAGCGCCCCCCCTCTGTCTACTGGTAATGCCTCTCCCTATACACCCAGCATTCTGCTAGCATCTCCTGCTGCTCTATGACATTGTCTGCCTACCTTTAAGTCTTCTGAAATAATGACCCCTGAACCCCTTTCCTCAGATACTGAGGTTAGGACTGTATCACTGATTGTATATTCGAGGCCTTCTGCAATTTCGCTGATAAAGATATTAAACAATATGGGTCCCAGAACAGACCCCTGAGGTACCCCACTGGTAACAAGACCATGGTCTGAATATACTCCATTGACTACAACCCTCTGTTGTCTGTCCCTCAGCCACTGCCTAATCCATTCAACAATATGGGAGTCCACGCACAGCCTTATTCTACATAATTAAAAAACTAATCTTTATTTTATGATGGAATAACCTTTGGATGGTAATATGTTTTCCTCAAAAAGCATTTTATATAAAAAAAATAAATCATAGATTTTTATCCACCCTGGGCGCTGTGGAGGTCACCGTTACGGGGGCGCTGTGGAGGTCACCGTTATGGGGGCGCTGTGGAGGTTACCGCTATGGGGGTCACCATTAGGGGGGCCCTGAGGAGGTTACCGCTATGGGGGCCCTGTGGAGGTTACCGCTATGGGGGCACTGTGGAGGTCACCGCTATGGGGGCGCTGTGGAGGTCACCGCTATGGGGGCGCTGTGGAGGTCACCGCTATGGGGGCGCTGTGGAGGTCACTGCTATGGGGGCGCTGTGGAGGTCACTGCTATGGGGGCGCTGTGGAGGTCACTGCTATGGGGCGCTGTGGAGGTCACTGCTATGGGAGTACTGAGGAAGTCATTATTATGAGGGCACTGTGACTGTCTCTTTTACGGGGCACTGTGACTGTCTCTATTACGGGGCACTGTGACTGTCTCTATTACGGGTCACTGTGACTGTCTCTATTATGGGGCACTGTGACTGTCTCTATTACGGGGCACTGTGACTGTCTCTATTCCAGGTCTGGTATACCGCGGCAGTTGCCGCCCTGCACACATTACCCAGAGAGCGCTGTAATGATGGGGGAATGCACAGGACGTGCACCGGGCGCTCTGGATAATTGCATTAATTACTGGATTACTTCTGGAAGGTAAGTAAAGAGCCTAATGATCCGGCCGCTGCATTCTAATAAGGCAGGATTCACACATTCAGTGCAGTTTATTTTAACAACAGTGCAAGTAAATAAGAAGGAGAATCTGAAGGAAGGAGAAATTTAAAGGAAGGTGAAGTATAAAGGAAGGAGAAGCAAAATGCAAGAAGTAGTATGAAGAAAGGAGAATAATGATGGAATGAGAAGGACAAGTATAAAGACAGGAGAAGCTTACAGGAAGGAGAAGTATAAAGGAAGAAGAATTATGATGCAAGAACATGTAAGATGCAAGAAGTATTATTGAGAATTACTAAGGAAAGAGAAGGACAAGTATAAAAGAAGAAGAATATGAATGAAAGTATGAAGGAAAGAGAATATGAAGGAAAAGTGGAAAAGTATAAAGAAAGGAGAATTATGGTGCAAGAAAAAGTATGATAAAAAGAGAGGTAAAAAGCAATAAGTAGTATAAAGGAAGGAGAAGTACAGAATGAAGTAAAAACGTATAAAGGAAAGAGGAAAGGAAGAAGTAAAAAGGAAGGAGAAGTATGAAGGAAGCACGCTTACAAAGAAAGCAGATGTATGAAAAAAAGAGAAGTACTGCATAAAAGGAAGGAGAATTAAAAAGTAAGAAGTATGATGGAAGGAGAAGTATAAAGAAAGAAGTAAAAAGGAAGAAGTTGTATGAAGAAAGGAGAGGTATAAGGGAAGGAAGAGTAAGTTGGAAGGAGAGTTACAAAGGAGGGAGATGTATGAAGGAAGGAGAAGTACAGCATGAAGTAAAAAAAAATATTAACTAAGAAAAGGAAAAAGGAAAAATAAAAAAACAGTATGAGGAAAGGAGAGTTACAAAGGAAGAAGAAATAAGGAATAGATAGTATGAAGAAAGGACAGGTGTACAGGAAGATGTAAAAAGGAAGAGGTAATTATCAAGAAAGGAGGGTTATAAAGGAAGAAGCAAAACGAAAAGGTAATTATGACGAAAGGAGAGGTACACAGGAAGAAGTAAAAGAAAGAGGTAATTATGAAGGAAAGAGAAGTATACAGGAAGAAGTAAAAGGACAAGGTAATTATAAAGGAAGGAACGGTGTACAGGAAGAAGTAAATATGAAGGAAGGAACGATATACAGGAAGAAGTAAAAGTAAGAGGTAATTATAAAGGAAGAAACGGTGTACAGGAAGAGGTAATTATGAAGGAAGGAGATGTATAAAGGAAGAAGTAAAAGAGAAGAGGTGATTATGAAGGAAGGAGAGGTATACAGGAAGAAGTAAAAGAAAAAGGTAATTATGAAGACCGGAGAGGTATATAGGAAAAAGTAAAAGGGAAGAGGTATTTATGGAGAAAGGAAAAGAATACAGGAAGAAGGAAAAGGAAATTATAAAGAAAGGAGAGGTATAAAGGAAGAAGTAAAAGGAAAATGTAATTATGAAGGAAGGGGAGGTATACAAGAAGAAAGGGAAGAGGTAATTATTGAGGAAGGATATGTATACAGGAAAAAGTAAAAGGAAGAGGTAATTATAAAGGAAGGAGATGTATACAGGAAGAAGTAAAAGAAGAGGTAATTATGAAGTAAGGACAGGTATACAGGAAGAAGTAAAAGGAATAGGCAATTATGAAGGAGAGGTATTCAGGAAGAAGTAAATGGGAAGAGGTAATTATGAAGGAAGGAGAGATCAGAAAGAATTAAAAGGAAAAGGTAATTATGAAGAAAGGAGAGGTATACAGGAAAAAGTAAAAAGCAAGATGTAATTATGAAGGAAGGAGAGGTATACAGGCAGAACCAAACAGGAAGAGGTAATTATAAAGGAAGGAGAGGTATAAAGGAAGAGGTAAAAGCGAAGAGGTAATTATAAAGGAAGGAGAGGTATAAAGGAAGAGGTAAAAGCGAAGAGGTAATTATGAAGGAAGGAGGGGTATACAGGAAGAAATAAATGGGAAGAGGTAATTATGAAGGAAGGGGAGGTATCCAAGAAGAAGTAAAAGGGAAGAGGTGGTATGAAGAAAGTAAAGGTATACAGGAAGAAGTAAATGGGAAGAGGTAATTATGAAGGAAGGGGAGGTATACAGGAAAAAGTAAAAGGGAAGAGTTAATTATAAAGGAAGGAGAGGTATACAGGAAGAAGTAAAAGGGAAATTATCAAGGATGGAGAGGTATGCAGGCAGAAGTAAACGGGAAATGGTAATTATGAAGGAAGGAGAGGTATACAGGAAGAAGTTAAAAGGAAATTATCAAGGATGGAGAGGTATACAGGCAGAAGTAAACGGGAAATAGTAATTATGAAGGAAGGACTGGTGCTACTTCTCTTAAGTTCACTTACAAACACCACTACACTGCATGTGTGAATGCCGCCTGTTGGGGCCGTGAGATGAAGCGGTGACATCAGTACAGAGAAGTTCATTCATCATGGATTCATGTATCTTCTCCTGACGCTGTGAGCTCAGGCCGCGGTCATCATCTATCAGGCGCTGACACAGTAATGCTCTTCCCTGAAATGCGACACCTGATAAATGACGTCTGGGCTGATGATGTATCTAAGCCACTGCTCCCCGGAATACGGTGTCAAAGTGACACGGGATCTAATATCAGTGTATTATAGCACCGTTCATACATATACACCTCAGAGAGTGAGCCTTCTGCAAATCACCTGTATTATCATCATCAGTTGTACCATCATCATCAGCTGTATCATCACCTGTATCATCATCATCATCACCTGTATCATCCTTATCATCTCTACTACTATCATCACCTGTATCATCATCACCTGTATCATCATCATCACCTGTATCATCATCATCACCTGTACCATCAGATGTACCAAAAGCATCAACTACTGAGCTGTATTCACACTTCTGCTGTTACATTAAGACCAAAGTACCAGGGAATGAACTGTTCTGCATCGCGCCCAGACAGAGACACAACGTCCGCAGAACATTGCACAAGGATAAAGCTTTATTTATAGAGGACTTTTCTTCGGGGGTCTGTGAATATGGATGTGGTGTCGGATGGTCCTCATCACAGCTGCGCCGCTTGTTTTCTCCTACTTGGCTTCATCCAATCTCTTCAGACACAAATACTAGAAGCCACATAGAATATCTCTATCGTTCCCAGTCTGTAAAGAGCCAAGTCCCATCCCAAAAATTATGGCGGAGGGGCGGCAGATGGAAACATTGTAACAGGAGCAGGAAAATAAATGATACAAAATATACAGGTCTAACCAGCCCAATAATAAATTAGGGCCAAAGTAACAAAAAATGTCTTTGTACAGCGCTGCCAGGACCTTGCCGACATCCCCAGACATGATAATGTTACTACAATGGCTTATAGGCAGAGAGGAGGACCAGGAGACCAAGACTGCAGCCCAGTGATGGGCAGAGAGGACCTGAGAAAGAACTGGAGTAAAACTGTTTACACATTGAGCACACGTGTGGATCCGGGAGCGCAGCAATGTGTTCAGTCTTGGCTGAAGGAATGACAAGACTTGAGTCCACACATACAGTGCTCAGCAGAGACACAGGAAGAGCAGAGTGTGCTCAGCAGAGACACAGGAAGAGCAGAGTGTGCTCAGCAGAGACACAGGAAGAGCAGAGTGTGCTCAGAAGAGACACAGGAAGAGCAGAGTGTGCTCAGCAGAGACACAGGAAGAGCAGAGTGTGCTCAGCAGAGACACAGGAAGAGCAGAGTGTGCTCAGCAGAGACACAGGCAGAGCAGAGTGTGCTCAGCAGAGACAAAGGAAGAGCAGAGTGTGCTCAGCAGAGACACAGGAAGAGCAGAGTGTGCTCAGCAGAGACACAGGAAGAGCAGAGTGTGATCAGCAGAGACACAGGAAGAGCAGAGTGTGCTCAGCAGAGACACAGGAAGAGCAGAGTGTGCTCAGCAGAGACAAAGGAAGAGCAGAGTGTGCTCAGCAGAGACACAGGAAGAGCAGAGTGTGCTCATCAGAAACACAGGAAGAGCAGAGTGTGCTCAGCAGAGACACAGGAAGAGCAGAGTGTGCTCATCAGAAACACAGGAAGAGCAGAGTGTGCTCAGCAGAGACACAGGAAGAGCAGAGTGTGCTTATCAGAGACACAGGATGAGCAGAGTGTGCTCAGCAGAAACACAGGAAGAGCAGAGTGTGCTCAGCAGAGACACAGGAAGAGCAGAGTGTGCTCAGAAGAGCAGAGTGTGCTCAGCAGAGACACAGGAAGAGCAGAGTGTGCTCAGCAGAGACACAGGAAGAGCAGAGTGTGCTCAGCAGAGACACAGGAAGAGCAGAGTGTGCTCAGCAGAGACACAGGAAGAGCAGAGTGTGCTCAGCAGAAACACAGGAAGAGCAGAGTGTGCTCAGCAGAGACACAGGAAGAGCAGAGTGTGCTCAGAAGAGCAGAGTGTGCTCAGCAGAGACACAGGAAGAGCAGAGTGTGCTCAGCAGAGACACAGGAAGAGCAGAGTGTGCTCAGCAGAGACACAGGCAGAGCAGAGTGTGCTCAGCAGAGACAAAGGAAGAGCAGAGTGTGCTCAGCAGAGACACAGGAAGAGCAGAGTGTGCTCAGCAGAGACACAGGAAGAGCAGAGTGTGATCAGCAGAGACACAGGAAGAGCAGAGTGTGCTCAGCAGAGACACAGGAAGAGCAGAGTGTGCTCAGCAGAGACAAAGGAAGAGCAGAGTGTGCTCAGCAGAGACACAGGAAGAGCAGAGTGTGCTCATCAGAAACACAGGAAGAGCAGAGTGTGCTCAGCAGAGACACAGGAAGAGCAGAGTGTGCTCATCAGAAACACTGGAAGAGCAGAGTGTGCCCAGCAGAGACACAGGAAGAGCAGAGTGTGCTTATCAGAGACACAGGATGAGCAGAGTGTGCTCAGCAGAAACACAGGAAGAGCAGAGTGTGCTCAGCAGAGACACAGGAAGAGCAGAGTGTGCTCAGAAGAGCAGAGTGTGCTCAGCAGAGACACATGAAGAGCAGAGTGTGCTCAGCAGAAACACAGGAAGAGCAGAGTGTGCTCAGCAGAGACACAGGAAGAGCAGAGTGTGCTCAGCAGAGACACAGGAAGAGCAGAGTGTGCTCAGCAGAGACACAGGAAGAGCAGAGTGTGCTCAGCAGAAACACAGGAAGAGCAGAGTGTGCTCAGCAGAGACACAGGAAGAGCAGAGTGTGCTCAGCAGAGACACAGGAAGAGCAGAGTGTGCTCATCAGAAACACAGGAAGAGTAGATGGTGCTCAGCAGAGACACAGGAAGAACAGAGTGTGCTCAGCAGAGACACAGGAAGAGCAGAGTGTGCTCAGCAGAGACACAGGAAGAGCAGAGTGTGCTTATCAGAGACACAGGATGAGCAGAGTGTGCTCAGCAGAGACACAGGAAGAGCAGAGTGTGCTCAGCAGAGACACAGGAAGAGCACAGATGGGAGGAAAGATCTCATTATCATGGTCCACAGCAATAGCGGCCATAATCAGTCATCTACATGAATGTTTTACCATAACATCTCAGTACAGGTCAGGAGAAGTGGTACTATGCAGTGTGTGTGTATATATATATATATATATATATATACACACACAGAATAAGAGCAGATACTGAGGATTACACCCAGTATACAGGACAGGAGAAGTGGTACTGTGCAGTGTCCATATGTACAGGAGAAGTGGTACTGTGCAGTGATAACACTGCTGGGGATCTGGTTGCCGATGGGGCAGAGCTCAGCGGATATCTTGAGAACGTTCTGCTATAATATGACACCTCTGACCCATTACTGATACATTAGTCTTTGCTCCAACCCCTCTGGTTATAATTCCTGCTCGGAGCAGATGGACTCGTCTTGTTAAGCATCAAGATGCAATGAACATGATAAGTGTCAGCACCGAGGGCATCATATAAATGACAGTTCAGGAAGGTGGGGGGGGGGGGGGGGGGGGGGGGTTAGACATTAGGGTAATTAGAGAAAATTCCTCTTTGGGATTTAACCCCTCGTTTTCCTGTGCATCACTAATAGATCACTAATCGTCCTGCCCCCAGTCACAGCCCTTCTCCTTGTATAAGGTGTGCAATTAAAGGGTAACTCCACCCTATAAAACTGTTTATTAGGACATTGCGGTTACAGCTGCGGCCGGGGCCATATCTGGACTGCGCTTCAGTCTGGGTATGGTCCAGGAATTAGCGGTAACTGTGGGGCGGTCGCGGAGGCTCAGAGCGGGTGATAGCACCCATAATGTGTTGTCAGGATCTATTCTTCATGGTGCTCGGGGTCGGGGTTCTCACACATCGGCTCATCCTGTCTGTTATCAATAAAGATCATTCATTTGAGAACGAAACATTCCAACTCCTCAACTTTTTCTAGATCTCTGCTTGCTGTCAGTGAATGCTCTGCTCTCCCAGCTCTTACTTGCACTGATACTTCTGCTGCAGACCACACTGACACACTATAGCAAACCCTCAGCTGTTTGATGAGGACTCCATCAGGACGGGAGACACGTTCAGCCTCATAACTGCAGTAACAATCAGACGCGCTGCACCGGAACCGCTCTGTGTGAACGGCGGGCCACGAGTTCCACAGCAGGTGTACAACAACGGCGGATTCCGCACGCCCAACACGCGCCTCACTCGGGGCTCTGCTGGGGTTTCTTTTTAATTTCCTTCAAGTAAAAAAAAAAAAGCCTGCAATTACACGGAGGCGGCGGTGCGACTAGAATTTGTCGTTTACATTTATATGAGCATGAAGAAAACGGCTCGGCCATGTTTCATCCTGCATTTCATGGTCCCCGTGTGAGCGGGGGGCGCACGGCAGATGAAGCGCTGCGCTTCCACTAATGCAGGGCGACAGCTCGGTGTTAATCTTGTGACGTTCCGCTCGCTCTCAGTCAGAACGCAGCGTTCTCCGTGCAGCGTGGTTAATTGAGCTGTTTGAGCAGGTGCAATCATTACATTTCCAATTACCCTCTGCTCGCTGCACGCTCAGGAGAGCTTCGCCTGAACCCCCCATTCTAAAGGCCTCGTCCGAGCAGCCCCCAAAAGCCGTGCCTCAGAACCCCCTCCAAGAGCTGTGCCAGAGCCCCCCCCTCCAAGAGCTGTGCCAGAGCCCCCCCCTCCAAGAGCTGTGCCAGAACCCCCCCCCGGCTCCAAGTGGAGTTTGTTGGCTCTTTCACAAGAAAATCGACAAAACGTGTTTTTTTTCCCCAGACACGCGGTTTCTCGAAGAGCTCATGCACACGAACGTGTTTTCTTTCCTTGTCCGTTTTTTTTTTTTGCTGACTGTATGCGAAACCATTCATTTCAATGGGTCCGCAAAAAACCCCCCAGAAGTTTCTGTATGTCCGTATTTCCGTTCGGCAGAAAAAAACGTGTCCTATTATTGTCCGCATTAAGGACAAGGATATGACTGGTCTATTAGGGGTCAGCTGTTCCGTTCTGCAAAAGACGGAATGCACACATCCGGCGTCATCCGTATTTTTTGCAGACCGCAAAATACATACGGTCGTGTGCATGAGCCCTAAGGCCTCTTTCACACTACCGTTTTTTTTTTTCGTTTTGCGGGCCGTTTTTTGCGTTCCGTATATGGAACCATTAATTTCAATGGGTCCGCAAGAAAAACTGAATGTACTCCGCATGCATTCCGTTTCCGTGTTTCCGTTCCGTGCAAAGATAGAACATGTCCTATATTTGGCCACAAATCACGTTCCATGGCTCCATTAAAGTCAATGGGTCCGCAAAAAAAAAACGGAATGCATACGGAAATGCATCCGTATGTCTTCTGTATCCGTTCCGTTTTTTGCGGAACCATCTATTGAAAATGTTATGCCCAGCCCAATTTGTTCTATGTAATTACTTATACTGTATATGCCATACGGAAAAACGGAAACAAAAAACGGAACAATGGATCCCAGAAAAACGGACCGCAAAACACTGAAATAGCCACCCGGTAGTGTGAAAGAGGCCTAAGGCTGAGTTCACACTTCAGTTTTTGGTCAGTTATTTCCATCAGTTATTGGGAGGTTCCCACCGGTTCTGTGGTTTGGACCCGCTCCCGGTTTTGGCTCCCAATAACAGGGAAATAACTGACCAAATAGCCTAAGGCAAAAAAAGCACGTGCCCAGGCCTCTTGCACACGAACATTGCGCATCCATTCTGCAAATTGCGGTCCCCAATGCACGGGCAACGTCCGTGCGGCGACTGGGACGGATCAAAACCCATTCAACTTGAATAAGTACGTGATCCGTCCGTTCCGCAAAAAGATAGAACAAGTTCTCTATTTTTTCGGTGCGGAGGCACGGCCACGCCGTAGTGCTTCTGTGGGGTTCCGATCCGTGCCTCCGCTCTGCATCTCCGTGATAGCGGACCTATTCAAGTGCGGAGTGCACACGGGCCGGCACCATTGTATTGCGGACCCGCTGTATGCGGACCCGCTATACGGCCACGGGCCCACAACATTCGTGTGCAAGAGTCCTGCACGTCCTGTGCTTTATAATTCCCATGGACCATCAGCTAACATCCGCAGGTGGCGGTTTTTGCAAAAATTAATACACGAAAAACTCATCAAACGCCATAAAAACAGCGTGTGACCCGAGCCTTAACTAGAGCTGGAGAAACTGGGAAGGGCTGACCCCCGGGAGCATGATGGCGGCCAGGGGTGAGTGCAATCACTATTATCTGCTGCTGGAGGTTACAGGACGGATCTGCTGCTCCTCGTTACATTCCTAATTAAGAGGGAGCCCCGTAGAGGACCCCGGGCCCTGCGTTCCAACGTGCACTAACCCTACTTGCCCGTATTACGCGCGTTTGTGTGATTGACAGCAGTGTCCTATGGCCGCAAACGCGCGACAAAACGCCCCAAAGAAGCTCAAGAACTTGTTTATGCGTCGGGCGTTTTACAGCGCGTTCGAACACGCTGTAAAACGCATAACCGATGCAAACCAATGCTTCCCTATGGGACTGGTTCACATTTTCGCGTTTTACAGCGCGTTCGAACGCGCTGAAAAACGCCCGACGCATAAACAAGTTCTTGAGCTTCTTTGGGGCGTTTTGTCGCGCGTTTGCGGCCATAGGACACTGCTGTCAATCACACAAACGCGCGTAATACGCGCGTTGACTATGGACAAAAACGCGCACAAAAACGCGCGTTAAACGCGCATATCAAATACGCTCAGGTCTGAACTCAGTGTAAACAGCAGTTTTCTGCCCTTTTCTGTCCTACAGTTGAGATCTCTTCCATACGTGCAGCACCCCCTCCCCAGGTCCGGCACTTCCTCCCCAGGGACGGCACCCCCACCCCAGGTTCAATATCACCTCCACAGGTCCAGCACTTCCTCCCCAGGTTCAATATCACCTCCACAGGTCCAGCACTTCCTCCCCAGGTTCAATATCACCTCCACAGGTCCGGCACCCCCTCCCCAGGTTCAAGATCACCTCCACATGTCCAGCACTTCCTCCCCAGGTCCGGCACCCCCTCCCCAGGTTCAAGATCACCTCCACAGGTCCAATATCACCTACACAGGTCCGGCACTTCCTCCCCAGGTATGGCACCCCCTCCCCAGGTTCAATATCACCTACACAGGTCCAGCACTTCCTCCCCAGGTTCAATATCACCTCTACAGGTCCGGCACTTCCTCCCCAGGTCCAGCACTTCCTCCCTAGGTCCAGCACTTCCGCCCCAGGTTCAATATCACTTCCACAGGTCCGGCACTTCCTCCCCAGGTCTGGCACTTCCTCCCCAGGTCCAGCACCCCCTCCCTAGGTTCAATATCGCCTCCCCAGGTTCAATATCACCTCCACAAGTCCGGCACTTCCTCCCCAGGTCCGGCACTTCCTCCCCAGATCCAGCACCCCCTCCCCAGGTCCAGCACCCCCTCCCCAGGTCCAGCACTTCCGCCCCAGGTTCAATATCACCTTCTCCCCAGGTCCAGCACTTCCTCCCCAGGTCTGGCACTTCCTCCTCAGATCCAGCACCCCCTCCATAGGTTCAATATCACCTACACAGGTCCAGCACTTCCGCCCCAGGTTCAATATCACTTCCCCATGACCAGCACCCCCACCCTGGGTCCAATATCACTTCTTCAGGTCCAGCCCCCCCCCCCGTCCTCGTCTCTGACCCAGTACCCTTTCCCTCATCCAGTACCTCACCATCCTTTCTGTGATATATTCCCTCGATCTCCTCTGAATCTTTCTCCCTCGACTTCCACATGCCCTGTCGTTCTCGCAGTGTACTACTACAACCAGCATCTCTTCCATAACTGTACCTGGTGGTATAGCTGTAAGGATGGACGGAGGCTGCTAGCTCTTGTATTGGGGCCCAGGAGCTACTCGCCCCCCATCTGTTCTCAGTACTGGTCCACCTATCCAGTGCCTCCTCCCCACCAACATTATTGTGAGAGTATTGGCGCCTCTCATAGTAACTGCAGTTCGATCTCTTTGCATCCATTTCTCAGTAACATTCACTATAACCCCCATCATCCACTATGCAGGTAATGCTCCTGGGAATGAGGTCAGTGCTGGGCCCCCCGGACAAGATCTGAACAATGGCACGTTTTCTGCGGCTGCATCCCCCGGAGTCGCGAGGTTCCACCTCGTCCTCCACCCAATCAGACGATTGATCAATCAATATCTGCCACGATGACTGACAGATGAGAAGATTGGGTCTGATGGCGAGCATGCAGCGTCTCCAGGAGCGCTCTGGTTAAGGGGATGGGGCGAGCAGGAGCTTCATGCTGGGCTCCTACCAAGGACGATCCATCACTCCGATAGAACGGGCGCTCTAAATGGCGTGGCGGCGTTCCCAGCTCATTTATGTTTTGGCAGCAGAGGAGGCCTTAATGGTTGTGACTACAGTATGCGGCCTCCTCCGATCCCCTCTCCCACCTGATGACAATTACGGGGTATAAATCTCTCACTGATCAATTACAAGAATGGAGGCTTCATGTATTATTGAACAGAACCGGGGATCTGGCCCGACGCCGTTAATGCGCTGCCCTGCAGTGGGGTCTGGCGTGGCGGGGGTTAATCCGCAGCTGCCGCGCCGTCTGCTGTGGGTTAGTAGTTGAATCGTCTTCATCGTGTGGTTTCTATTTGAAATGTGTTTTATTTCTCTTGGCAGAGACGGCACCGACACTGCGGTAACAAATGTTTAATAAAGCAGATCCGGAACCATTAATCGCCGGGGTTTACACAAGAGGGCGATGGGGGGCACGGATCTGCCGCTGGGGGTCCCGCCTGGTGCAGAGAGCTGGCGGTTTTCAGCCATAGTCACACTGCACATCCGTCAGTCTAAGGCCACCTCACATCTATGGCAGGGAACAGCCGGATCCGACACGGCCTGAAGCAAACGCACTGCCCGCCGTCCCCGCTAAGTAGAACTGGCTCTGGCCGAGATCTGGCCGCGCTGCGGTTTGTGTCCAACCGATTCCTGGCATTCTCTGCCGGATCTCTGTGCCGCAGATGTGAAAATAGCCGAAGACGGGATACACACATGTAGTCTTGACGCGTTTTTTTTTTTCCGGCACAGCCAGGCGTGGGTCCGGCAGGAAGCAGAAGTGTCAGGGTACGACCACACTGTGCGGGTCTGATGTGGTCAGGAATCGCTTCTGAGACAGACCCGCCCTGCTGCTGACCGCACGGGGTATACAGACGAGTAGCCGCGTGCGGTACGTGTTTAACATATTCTACCACGTGTGAAAAAGCTAAAGACCCTCGAACACCCTGATTAGGGAGTGATGTGAGATACTGAGGAGAAACTGCTGCAAATGTCTCCCAGCAAAGGAGGAACTTACAGTGTAAGCTATAGATTCACCACCGGAGAGCACCTTGTATCAGAGAGCAAAGGCATGGGAGAGAGAGCATGAGAGAGCGAACATGAGAGAGCGAGCAGGAGAGAGCGAGCAGGAGAGAGCGAGCAGGAGAGAGCGAACATGGGAGAGAGAGAACATGGGAGAGCGAGCAGGAGAGAGCGAACATGGGAGAGAGAGAACATGGGAGAGCGAGCAGGAGAGAGCGAGCAGGAGAGAGAGAGCATGAGAGACAGAGCATGAGAGAGAGAACATGAGAGAGCGAGCAGGAGAGAGAACATGAGAGAGCGAGCAGGAGAGAGAGAACATGAGAGAGCGAACAGGAGAGAGCGAACATGAGAGAGCGAGCAGGAGAGAGCGAACATGGGAGAGAGAGAACATGGGAGAGCAGGAGAGAGCGAGCAGGAGAGAGCGAGCAGGAGAGAGAGAGCATGAGAGACAGAGCATGAGAGAGAGAACATGAGAGAGCGAGCAGGAGAGAGAACATGAGAGAGCGAGCAGGAGAGAGAGAACATGAGAGAGCGAACAGGAGAGAGCGAACATGAGAGAGCGAGCAGGAGAGAGCGAGCAGGAGAGAGCGAGCAGTAGAGAGCGAACATGGGAGAGAGAGAACATGGGAGAGCGAGCAGGAGAGAGCGAGCAGGAGAGAGAGAGCATGAGAGACAGAGCATGAGAGAGAGAGAACATGAGAGAGCGAGCAGGAGAGAGAACATGAGAGAGCGAGCAGGAGAGAGAGAACATGAGAGAGCGAACAGGAGAGAGCGAACATGAGAGAGCGAGCAGGAGAGAGCGAGCAGGAGAGAGCGAGCATGAGAGAGAGAGCATGAGAGAGAGAACATGGGAGAGAGAGCATGAGAGAGAGAACATGGGAGAGAGAGAACATGGGAGAGCGAGCAGGAGAGAGCGAGCAGGAGAGAGCGAGCAGGAGAGAGCGAGCAGGAGAGAGAGAACATGGGAGAGCGAGCAGGAGAGAGAGAACATGGGAGAGCGAGCAGGAGAGAGCGAGCAGGAGAGAGCGAGCAGGAGAGAGAGCACGAGAGAGCGAGCAGGAGAGAGAGCATGAGAGAGCGAGCAGGAGAGAGCGAGCAGGAGAGAGCGAGCAGGAGAGAGCGAGCAGGAGAGAGAGAGAGCATGAGAGAGCGAGCAGGAGAGAGAGAGCATGAGAGAGAGAGCATGAGAGAGCGAGCAGGAGAAAGAGAACAGGAGAGAGCGAGCAGGAGAGAGCGAACATGGGAGAGCGAGCAGGAGAGAGCGAGCAGGAGAGAGCGAGCAGGAGAGAGCGAGCAGGAGAGAGAGCATGAGAGAGCGAGCAGGAGAGAGCGAGCAGGAGAGAGCGAGCATGAGAGAGAGAGCATGGGAGAGCGAGCAGGAGAGAGAACATGAGAGAGCGAGCAGGAGAGAGCAAGCAGGAGAGAACATGAGAGAGCGAGGAGAGAGAGAACATGAGAGAGCAAAGGCATGGGAGAGAGAACATGGGAGAGCGAGCATGAGAGAGCGAGAAGGAGAGAGAGAACATGAGAGAGAGAACATGAGAGAGCGAGCAGGAGAGAGAGAACATGGGAGAGAGAGAACATGGGAGAGAGAACATGAGAGAGCGAGCAGGAGAGAGAGAACATGAGAGAGAGAGCAGGAGAGAGAGAACATGAGAGAGCGAGCAGGAGAGAGAGAACATGAGAGAGCGAGCAGGAGAGAGAGAACATGAGAGAGCGAGCAGGAGAAAGAGCATGAGAGAGCGAGCAGGAGAGAGAGAACATGAGAGAGCGAAGGCATGGGAGAGAGAACAGGAGAGAGCAAGCAGGAGAGAGAACATGAGAGAGAGAGCAGGAGAGAGAGCATGAGAGAGCGAGCAGGAGAGAGAACATGAGAGAGCAAGCAGGAGAGAGCGAACATGAGAGAGCAAAGGCATGGGAAAGAGAACATGAGAGAGCAAGCAGGAGAGAGAAGATGAGAGAGCAAGCAGGAGAGAGAGAACATGAGAGAGCAAGCAGGAGAGAGAGAACATGAGAGAGCGAGCAGGAGAGAGAGAACAGGAGAGAGCGAGCAGGAGAGAGAGAACATGGGAGAGAGAGAACATGAGAGAGAGAACAGGAGAGAGCGAGCAGGAGAGAGAGAACATGGGGGAGAGAGAACATGAGAGAGTGAGCAGGAGAGAGAGAACAGGAGAGAACAAGCAGGAAAGAGAACATGAGAGAGCGAGCAGGAGAGAGAGAACATGAGAGAGCGAGCAGAAGAGAGAGCATGAGAGAGCAAGCAGGAGAGAGAACATGAGAGAGCAAGCAGGAGAGAGAGAACATGAGAGAGCGAGCAGGAGAGAGAGTAAGATAGAAAAAGGAGAGTGCAGGATAGCAAGAGAGCAAGCAAGAGTGCAAGAGATGTCGAGAGAGTAAACGAGAGAGCAAGAGACAGAGTGAGCGAGTGAGAGCGAGAGCTACAGAGTGAGTGGAGAGTAAGACTGCAACAATGTAGCATCACTGAGTCCTCTGCCAGTGAGCAGAGTGCAGGGAGTCAGTGTGGAACCTGTCAGAATGGAGGGGTAAAGCGGGCCAGACGTATAGAGAGCTGACGGCCAGACGTATAGAGAGCTGACGGCCAGACGTATAGAGAGCTGACGGCCAGACGTATAGAGAGCTGACGGGAAGACGTATAGAGAGCTGACGGCCAGACGTATAGAGAGCTGACGGCCAGAGGTATAGACAGCTGACGGCCAGACGTATAGAGAGCTGACGGCCAGACGTATAGAGAGCTGACGGCCAGAGGTATAGACAGCTGACGGCCAGACGTATAGAGAGCTGACGGCCAGACGTATAGAGAGCTGACGGCCAGACGTATAGAGAGCTGACGGCCAGACGTATAGAGAGCTGACGGACAGACGTATAGAGAGCTGACGGCCAGACGTATAGAGAGCTGACGGCCAGACGTATAGACAGCTGACGGCCAGACGTATAGAGAGCTGACGGCCAGACGTATAGAGAGCTGACGGCCAGACGTATAGAGAGCTGACGGCCAGACGTATAGAGAGCTGACGGCCAGACGTATAGAGAGCTGACGGCCAGACGTATAGAGAGCTGACGGCCAGACGTATAGAGAGCTGACGGCCAGACGTATAGAGAGCTGACGGCCAGACGTATAGAGAGCTGACGGCCAGACGTATAGAGAGCTGACGGCCAGACGTATAGAGAGCTGACGGCCAGACGTATAGAGAGCTGACGGACAGACGTATAGACAGCTGACGGACAGAGGTATAGACAGCTGACGGACAGACGTATAGACAGCTGACACCAGACGTATAGACAGCTGACGGACAGACGTATAGACAACTGAAGGAAAAGAGAGAGGTATAGACAGCTGACGGACAGAGGTATAGACAGCTGACGGACAGACATATAGACAGCTGACGGACAGACGTATAGACAGCTGACGGACAGACGTATAGACAGCTGACGGACAGACGTATAGAGAGCTGACGGACAGAGGTATAGAGAGCTGACGGCCAGACGTATAGATAGCTGACGGACAGAGGTATAGATAGCTGACGGCCAGACGTGTAGATAGCTGACGGCCAGACGTATAGAGAGCTGACGGCCAGACGTATAGAGAGCTGACGGCCAGACGTATAGAGAGCTGACGGCCAGACGTATAGAGAGCTGACGGCCAGACGTATAGACAGCTGACGGCCAGACGTATAGAGAGCTGACGGCCAGACGTATAGAGAGCTGACGGCCAGACGTATAGAGAGCTGACGGCCAGACGTATAGAGAGCTGACGGCCAGACGTATAGAGAGCTGACGGCCAGACGTATAGACAGCTGACGGCCAGACGTATAGAGAGCTGACGGCCAGACGTATAGAGAGCTGACGGCCAGACGTATAGAGAGCTGACGGCCAGACGTATAGACAGCTGACGGCCAGACGTGTAGATAGCTGACGGACAGACGTATAGACAGCTGACGGCCAGACGTGTAGACAGCTGACGGCCAGACGTGTAGATAGCTGACGGCCAGACGTGTAGACAGCTGACGGCCAGACGTGTAGATAGCTGACGGCCAGACGTGTAGACAGCTGACGGACAGAGGTATAGAGAGCTGACGGACAGACGTATAGACAGCTGACACCAGACGTATAGACAGCTGACGGCTGCCCGTTACTCCTCCTGACCCCCTTCTGGGCAGGTTTTTACATGGTTCCCCTTCTGTTACCTGCAGTCAGCGGAGCTGCGCAGTGTGAACATAGCCCCTTAATTAACCAATTACAGCGATAGCAATCTCGCTGAGCGCGGCGTTGGCGCGGTACATACATTCCTTTTATTTTCAGCCGCTGCTGCATAAATCAATAGTCCGGGAGACAGCTGGGACCTGAGCGCGACATGATTTATGGACGTGCGGATGCCGTCCAAGGCCCAGAACAGCCATGGCAGAAAGTAAAGGCCCCTTAGTCCCTAATAATCAATTGTGCATGGGGTCCAGGCGGAGAGCTCCTGTAAGTCTCGGCCCGTTCTCACGCGGACACAGACTGCGCCGTTTCCTGGCCCATAAAGATTAATGTCAAAGAGAAAACAACCCCGAAGACGGTTAATTTTTTATTTTACTGGTAAGAAGAACGCAGGACGACATTGCGCACAGCTGCCGGCCGCACCACTACTGCGCCGCGAGGCCACGACTGCAGGCGGCTGCGGTTTTCTGCTGTCTTCGCAGACTTCTCATCTGAAGAGACTTTCCAGCGGTGGCCAAAGTGGGAAAAAAACGCAACAGTGATAGACAGAAAGCGGCAAAGATACAGGACCGAACCGCCGCCATACTCATCACCGCGATCCTGGCTGCAGTGACGTGTTACATGTGCCACAGGCCAGACACGTCACAAACATGTAATCAGCATCACAACAAACCTGCCGCCTGACGCACACACAACCCGAGGGAGGCAGGATCTTCACCTCGCAGACGAGACAAACTCCGTATCGGAGGCAGCGATGACGGGATCCGTGTCACCCGCAGGCAGGATCACGTTTCAAGGTGCAGGTTCTTGACACGTGAAGAACAAGGTGATGCATCATGGCTGCGCCGCGGATCCATCAGACGGAGCGCCGGCGCTGAAAGCCCAGTATTGGGTAATAATATAGCCATAAAAAGCTGCGCCCGGTAATGGACGGCCTCACACGGCAATGATGCTCACCGGAATGCTCTCTGCCGCTGGAGCACAGCACGTTAGTGCGCAGGATGATCTCCGCACATTGCTTGTGTTAGACGAGCGCCGAGCAAAAAATAACCTCCGAGCAGAAGGAAGACTGAAGGAGGAAGAGCCCCGGACAGAAGGATGCGGAGCGTCCACACATCATCAGCCCCAGGACCCCAAAACAAGAGCGCTGACCACTCACAGCGGATAACCTACCGACACCCCTTCTGTAACTGGGCTGTTATATATGGCACTGTTATGGGGGCACTGTGGAGGTCACCGTTATGGGGGCACTGTGGAGGTCACTGTTATGGGGGCACTGTGGAGGTCACTGTTATGGGGGCACTGTGGAGGTCACTGTTATGGGGCACTGTGGAGGTCACTGTTATGGGGCACTGTGGAGGTCACTGTTATGGGGGCACTTTGGAGGTCACTGTTATGGGGGCACTGTGGAGGTCACTGTTATGGGGGCACTGTGGAGGTCACTGTTATGGGGGCACTGTGGAGGTCACTGTTATGGGGGCACTGTGGAGGTCACTGTTATGGGGGCACTGTGGAGGTCACTGTTATGGGGCACTGTGGAGGTCACTGTTATGGGGCACTGTGGAGGTCACTGTTATGGGGGCACTTTGGAGGTCACTGTTATGGGGGCACTGTGGAGGTCACTGTTATGGGGGCACTGTGGAGGTCACTGTTATGGGGGCACTGTGGAGGTCACTGTTATGGGGGCACTGTGGATGTCACTGTTATGGGGGTGCTGTGGAGGTCACTGTTATAGGGGCACTGTGGATGTCACTGTTATGGGGGCACTGTGGAGGTCACTGTTATGGGGGCACTGTGGAGGTCACTGTTACGGGGGCACTGTGGATGTCACTGTTACGGGGGCACTGTGGAGGTCACTGTTACAGGGGCACTGTGGAGGTCACTGTTACGGGGGCACTGTGGATGTCACTATTACGGGGGCACTGTGGAGGTCACTGTTACGGGAGCACTGTGGATGTAACTGTTACGGGGGCACTGTGGATTTCACTGTTACGGGGGCACTGTGGAGGTCACTGTTACGGGGGCACTGTGGAGGTCACTGTTACGGGGGGCACTGTGGAGGTCACTGTTACGGGGGCACTGTGGAGGTCACTGTTACGGGGGGCACTGTGGAGGTCACTGTTACGGGGGGCACTGTGGAGGTCACTGTTACGGGGGCACTGTGGAGGTCACTGTTACGGGGGCACTGTGGATGTCACTATTACGGAGGCACTGTGGAGGTCACTGTTACGGGGGCACTGTGGAGGTCACTGTTACGGGGGCACTGTGGAGGTCACTGTTACGGGGGCACTGTGGAGGTCACTGTTACGGGGGCACTGTATAGGTCACTGTTACGGGGGCACTGTGGAGGTCACTGTTACGGGAGCACTGTGGATGTAACTGTTACGGGGGCACTGTGGATTTCACTGTTACGGGGGCACTGTGGAGGTCACTGTTACGGGGGCACTGTGGAGGTCACTGTTACGGGGGGCACTGTGGAGGTCACTGTTACGGGGGCACTGTGGAGGTCACTGTTACGGGGGGCACTGTGGAGGTCACTGTTACGGGGGGCACTGTGGAGGTCACTGTTACGGGGGCACTGTGGAGGTCACTGTTACGGGGGCACTGTGGATGTCACTATTACGGGGGCACTGTGGAGGTCACTGTTACGGGGGCACTGTGGAGGTCACTGTTACGGGGGCACTGTGGAGGTCACTGTTACGGGGGCACTGTATAGGTCACTGTTACGGGGGCACTGTGGAGGTCACTGTTACGGGGGCACTGTGGAGGTCACTATTACGGGGGCACTGTGGAGGTCACTGTTACGGGGGCACTGTGGAGGTCACTGTTACGGGGGGCACTGTGGAGGTCACTATTACGGGGGCACTGTGGAGGTCACTATTACGGGGGCACTGTGGAGGTCACTGTTACGGGAGCACTGTTTCCGCTTCCTAAGGAACAGACTTGATTTTTTGTCTTGTGCCAATATTAATCCTCATGAACAGAAGTGACAGCCGGCGCTGCCTGTGGATCGGTGCCTGGCGCTCACCCATGAGGACCGCGCCACTCCTCTCCTGGCAGCTGATTAACCTGGTGTCACCAGTCATAGAGAAGATGCGAGACGGATAATTGGAAGAAACACTCCAGTGATCTTCATTATAATGAGGACCTGGGCGCCGCTTATTAAGCACGAGACACCGGATCAGCCTCCAGATCGCCAGCGCTGAACCTTCCAACTACATTACAGCGCTGGTAGTGATGAGCGCGGGAATGTGGCAGATAATTGGTATGCGGACGTCACGCGGTCCACGTGGCAGTGAAGGCACCGCCCGCTCGTTGTCACAGCGACCGCGTCAATCAATGTATCAATCGCATTTTCCAGGGTTACAGTATCTATTTGAGGGGAACGCCCTGCGCTGCGCACTAGAAACGCAGTCGCAGGAGTGGGGCGCGTGCGCTGAGAACGGCGGCCTCGAGGTCGCTGTAAAATTAACAGTCTGAATCATTCATTTCATTTCCCTTTAGTAAATTTAAGTTCAGTTAAATATTAGAAACCTCTCCAACCACAAATGAAGCCGGAGTGCCGCCGCCGACCGCGCCTCTCAGACACTGAAGGCTGCTGTTATTGATGGGTTTCTGAAGATGTTTCTATTGATTTGCGCCTCGTTAGAAGCTCAGCGCCGCTCGTCTCCAGCCTTTCAGCCCTGGCTCACCACAACACATTATCTGTGTATGGAGTCAGCGGGTGGAGCGCAGCGCTGCACCGCTATACACAGCATAAGTACTGAGCGCGGCACTGCACCGCTATACACAGCATAAGTACTGAGCGCGGCACTGCATCGTTATACACAGGATAAGTAGTGAGCGCGGCACTGCACCGCTATACACAGGATAAGTAGTGAGCGCGGCAGTGCATCGCTATACACAGCATAAGTACTGAGCGCGGCACTGCACCGTTATACACAGGATAAGTACTGAGCGCGGCACTGCACCGCTATACACAGCATAAGTACTGAGCGCGGCACTGCGCCGCTATACACAGGATAAGTACTGAGCGCGGCACTGCACCGCTATACACAGGATAAGTACTGAGCGCGGCACTGCGCCGCTATACACAGGATAAGTACTGAGCGCGGCACTGCATCGCTATACACAGGATAAGTACTGAGCGCGGCACTGCATCGTTATACACAGGATAAGTAGTGAGCGCGGCACTGCACCGCTATACACAGGATAAGTAGTGAGCGCGGCAGTGCATCGCTATACACAGCATAAGTACTGAGTGCGGCACTGCATCGCTATACACAGGATAAGTACTGAGCGTGGCACTGCACCGCTATACACAGCATAAGTACTGAGCGCGGCACTGCACCGCTATACACAGCATAAGTACTGAGCGCGGCACTGCACCGCTATACACAGCATAAGTACTGAGCGCGGCACTGCACCGCTATACACAGCATAAGTACTGAGCGCAGCACTGCACCGTTATACACAGGATAAGTACTGAGCGCGGCGCTGCACCGCTATAAACAGCATAAGTACTGAGCGCTGCGCTGCACCGCTATACACAGCATAAGTACTGAGCGCGGCACTGCATCGCTATACACAGCATAAGTACTGAGCGCAGCACTGCACCGTTATACACAGGATAAGTACTGAGCGCGGCACTGCATCGCTATACACAGCATAAGTACTGAGCGCAGCACTGCACCGTTATACACAGGATAAGTACTGAGCGCGGCACTGCATCGTTATACACAGGATAAGTAGTGAGCGCGGCAGTGCATCGCTATACACAGGATAAGTACTGAGCGCTGCGCTGCACCGTTATACACAGGATAAGTAGTGAGCGCAGCACTGCCCCGTTATACACAGGATAAGTACTGAGCGCTGCACTGCCCCGTTATACACAGGATAAGTAGTGAGCGCGGCACTGCATCGCTATACACAGGATAAGTAGTGAGCGCGGCACTGCATCGCTATACACAGGATAAGTACTGAGCGCTGCACTGCCCCGTTATACACAGGATAAGTAGTGAGCGCTGCACCGCTATACACAGCATAAGTACTGAGCGCTGCACTGCATCGCTATACACAGGATAAGTACTGAGCGCTGCACTGCACCGTTATACACAGGATAAGTACTGAGCGCGGCACTGCACCGTTATACACAGGATAAGTAGTGAGCGCGGCACTGCCCCGTTATACACAGCATAAGTACTGAGCGCGGCACTGCATCGCTATACACAGGATAATTACTGAGCGCTGCACTGCACCGTTATACATAGGATAAGTAGTGAGCGCGGCACTGCACCGTTATACACAGGATAAGTACTGAGCGCTGCGCTGCACCGTTATACACAGGATAAGTACTGAGCGCGGCACTGCACCGTTATACACAGGATAAGTAGTGAGCGCAGCACTGCACCGTTATACACAGGATAAGTAGTGAGCGCGGCACTGCATCGCTATACACAGGATAAGTAGTGAGCGCAGCACTGCACCGTTATACACAGGATAAGTAGTGAGCGCGGCACTGCACCGTTATACACAGGATAAGTACTGAGCGCTGCACTGCACTACACAGGATAAGTACTGAGCGCGGCACTGCACCGCTATACACAGGATAAGTACTGAGCGCGGCACTGCACCGCTATACACAGGATAAGTACTGAGCGCGGCACTGCATTGCTATACACAGGATAAGTACTGAGCGCGGCACTGCATTGCTATACACAGGATAAGTAGTGAGCGCTGCACTGCACCGTTATACACAGGATAAGTAGTGAGCGCGGCACTGCACCGCTATACACAGGATAAGTAGTGAGCGCGGCACTGCACCGTTATACACAGGATAAGTAGTGAGCGCTGCACTGCACCGTTATACACAGGATAAGTAGTGAGCGCTGCACTGCACCGTTATACACAGGATAAGTAGTGAGCGCTGCACTGCACCGTTATACACAGGATAAGTAGTGAGCACGGCACTGCACCGTTATACACAGGATAAGTACTGAGCGCGGCGCTGCACCGCTATAAACAGCATAAGTACTGAGCGCGGCACTGCATCGCTATACACAGGATAAGTACTGAGCGCTGCACTGCACCGTTATACATCGGATAAGTAGTGAGCGCGGCACTGCACCGTTATAGACAGGATAAGTAGTGAGCGCGGCACTGCACCGTTATAGACAGGATAAGTAGTGAGCGCGGCACTGCATCGCTATACACAGGATAAGTAGTGAGCGCGGCACTGCACCGTTATACACAGGATAAGTAGTGAGCGCTGCACTGCACCGTTATACACAGGATAAGTAGTGAGCGCTGCACTGCACCGTTATACACAGGATAAGTAGTGAGCGCTGCACTGCACCGTTATACACAGGATAAGTAGTGAGCGCTGCACTGCACCGTTATACACAGGATAAGTAGTGAGCACGGCACTGCACCGTTATACACAGGATAAGTACTGAGCGCGGCGCTGCACCGCTATAAACAGCATAAGTACTGAGCGCGGCACTGCATCGCTATACACAGGATAAGTACTGAGCGCTGCACTGCACCGTTATACACAGGATAAGTAGTGAGCGCGGCACTGCACCGTTATACACAGGATAAGTAGTGAGCGCTGCACTGCACCGTTATACACAGGATAAGTAGTGAGCGCTGCACTGCACCGTTATACACAGGATAAGTAGTGAGCGCTGCACTGCACCGTTATACACAGGATAAGTAGTGAGCGCTGCACTGCACCGTTATACACAGGATAAGTAGTGAGCACGGCACGGCACTGCACCGTTATACACAGGATAAGTACTGAGCGCGGCGCTGCACCGCTATAAACAGCATAAGTACTGAGCGCGGCACTGCATCGCTATACACAGGATAAGTACTGAGCGCGGCACTGCACCGTTATACATAGGATAAGTAGTGAGCGCGGCACTGCATCGCTATACACAGGATAAGTAGTGAGCGCGGCACTGCACCGTTATAGACAGGATAAGTAGTGAGCGCGGCACTGCATCGCTATACACAGGATAAGTAGTGAGCGCGGCACTGCCCCGTTATACACAGCATAAATACTGAGCGCGGCACTGCATCGCTATACACAGGATAAGTACTGAGCGCTGCACTGCACCGTTATACATAGGATAAGTAGTGAGCGCGGCACTGCACCGTTATACACAGGATAAGTACTGAGCGCGGCACTGCATCACTATACACAGGATAAGTACTGAGCGCTGCACTGCACCGTTATACACAGGATAAGTAGTGAGCGCGGCACTGCACCGTTATACACAGGATAAGTAGTGAGCGCTGCACTGCACCGTTATACACAGGATAAGTAGTGAGCGCTGCACTGCACCGTTATACACAGGATAAGTAGTGAGCGCTGCACTGCACCGTTATACACAGGATAAGTAGTGAGCGCTGCACTGCACCGTTATACACAGGATAAGTAGTGAGCACGGCACGGCACTGCACCGTTATACACAGGATAAGTACTGAGCGCGGCGCTGCACCGCTATAAACAGCATAAGTACTGAGCGCGGCACTGCATCGCTATACACAGGATAAGTACTGAGCGCGGCACTGCACCGTTATACATAGGATAAGTAGTGAGCGCGGCACTGCACCGTTATAGACAGGATAAGTAGTGAGCGCGGCACTGCATCGCTATACACAGGATAAGTAGTGAGCGCGGCACTGCCCCGTTATACACAGCATAAATACTGAGCGCGGCACTGCATCGCTATACACAGGATAAGTAGTGAGCGCGGCACTGCACCGTTATAGACAGGATAAGTAGTGAGCGCGGCACTGCATCGCTATACACAGGATAAGTAGTGAGCGCGGCACTGCCCCGTTATACACAGCATAAATACTGAGCGCGGCACTGCATCGCTATACACAGGATAAGTACTGAGCGCTGCACTGCACCGTTATACATAGGATAAGTAGTGAGCGCGGCACTGCACCGTTATACACAGGATAAGTACTGAGCGCGGCACTGCATCGCTATACACAGGATAAGTAGTGAGCGCTGCACTGCACCGTTATACACAGGATAAAGGTCCATTCACACGTCCGTCATTTGGGTCTGCATTCGTTCCGCAATCTGCGGACCCATTCACTTTCAATGGGGCTGAAACGGATGCGAATCCGCATTTTCAGGATCCGCATCAGTTTTTTTTCGGGAGTGCGGCACTGCTCCTGAAAAAAATAGAACATGTCCTATTCTTGTCCGCAATTGCGGACCAGAAAAGGCATTTTCTATTATATAGTGTCCGTGATGTGCAGTCCGCAAATTGCAGATCGCACATTGCAGGTGTCCGTGTTTTGCGGATCCGCAAAACACTTACGGACGTGTGAATGGACCCTAAGTTGTGAGGGTGCTGATCTCTAGTGAATGGATAGGCGGCATTGTCATTGATGTCACCGCTGATCTCTAGTGTATGGATAGGCGGCACTGTCATTGATGTCACCGCTGATCACTAGTGTATGGTTAGGTGGCACTGTCATTGATGTCACCGCTGATCTCTAGTGTATGGATAGGTGGCACTGTCATTGATGTCACCGCTGATCTCTAGTGTATGGATAGGCGGCACTGTCATTGATGTCACCGCTGATCTCTAGTGTATGGATAGGCGGCACTGTCATTGATGTCACTGCTGATCTCTAGTGTATGGATAGGTGGCACTGTCATTGATGTCACCGCTGATCTCTAGTGTATGGATAGGCGGCACTGTCATTGATGTCACTGCTGATCTCTAGTGTATGGATAGGTGGCACTGTCATTGATGTCACCGCTGATCTCTAGTGTATGGATAGGCGGCACTGTCATTGATGTCACTGCTGATCTCTAGTGTATGGATAGGTGGCACTGTCATTGATGTCACCGCTGATCTCTAGTGTATGGATAGGTGGCACTGTCATTGATGTCACCGCTGATCTCTAGTGTATGGATAGGCGGCACTGTCATTGATGTCACTGCTGATCTCTAGTGTATGGATAGGCGGCACTGTCATTGATGTCACTGCTGATCTCTAGTGTATGGATAGGCGTCACTGTCATTGATGTCACCGCTGATCTCTAGTGTATGGATAGGTGGCACTGTCATTGATGTCACCGCTGATCTCTAGTGTATGGATAGGTGGCACTGTCATTGATGTCACTGCTGATCTCTAGTGTATGGATAGGTGGCACTGTCATTGATGTCACCGCTGATCTCTAGTGTATGGATAGGCGGCACTGTCATTGATGTCACTGCTGATCTCTAGTGTATGGATAGGTGGCACTGTCATTGATGTCACCGCTGATCTCTAGTGTATGGATAGGCGGCACTGTCATTGATGTCACCGCTGATCTCTAGTGTATGGATAGGTGGCACAGTCATTGATGTCACCGCTGATCTCTAGAGTACCAGTTGGATGATGAGGGTCTTCCTTTGCCGGGCGGCTCATTACTGTTCTGTATCAGGCGGGGGGTATGCAGGATTCGGGGGGCACACAGCAGGAGCGCTCAGGACCACCCTCCTCACACATCTTTATTCTTCAGACGGATCGGAGGAGATGGCAGTTCTTTCTGCGCCAATTAAAACGAGCCTCAGAGAGTTTTCTATTCTTGTCCTTCTGAGAGAAGTGCTCCCTGCGCTTCATGTAAAGAGAAGGGGCGCCCGCCGCCGCTGCATCACCTCCCGGACATGCCATTTACTTCCAGCAGCTCAGGGCAGTGAGTGCGTGTCAGTGGGGGAGGGGGATACATGGTGGACGCAGGAGAAGTAGAGAAAGAGAACCGACCACAAATCAGGGTCTGCTAGGAGACGACAGCTCACAGCCTGATATTAGAAATCTCACTCCCACCTCAGTGGTCTCCAGCTGTTGTAAAACTACAACTCCCAACATCCCCTGGAAGCGGCTGGAGGATCAGTATTTCCATATTCATCACAGTCTGCGCCGGAGCTTCAGGACAAGAGGGAGAAAAAGCACACGATGTAAAACCTGTGCGGCCATCTAAATGACAGCAGTGATCGGGCCCAAAAAGTGGCCGGTAAGTGGTAGGCAGGTGGCAGGTAGGTGGCCGGTAAGTGGTAGGCAGGTGGCAGGTAAGTGGCCGGCAGGTGGCAGGTAAGTGGCTGGTAGAAGGCAGTAGCATTGTGGTCTATGATGGATTTTCTGTCACTGCGGCGCCGCGGTCACCACTGACCATAGGATGTTCTTGTCGCCCGTCTGTCCCGGGATCTGCTGGACCGCAGGCGTCGCAGACCGTAAGCGGTGCACCGGTCCTGCGTACACGCGGCTGTCCCAGTATCTGCTGGACCGCAGGCGTCGCAGACCATAAGCGGTGCACCGGTCCTGCGTACACGCGGCTGGCTCACACATCTTCTGGACCGCAGGCGTCGCAGACCATAAGCGGTGCACCGGTCCTGCGTACACGCGGCTGTCCCGGGATCTGCTGGACCGCAGGCGTCGCAGACCATAAGCGGTGCACCGGTCCTGCGTACACGCGGCTGTCCCGGGATCTGCTGGACCACAGGCGTCGCAGACCGTAAGCGGTGCACCGGTCCTGCGTACACGCTGCTGTCCCGGTATCTGCTGGACCGCAGGCGTCGCAGACCATAAGCGGTGCACCGGTCCTGCGTACACGCGGCTGTCCCGGGATCTGCTGGACCACAGGCGTCGCAGACCGTAAGCGGTGCACCGGTCCTGCGTACACGCTGCTGTCCCGGTATCTGCTGGACCGCAGGCGTCGCAGATCATAAGCGGTGCACCGGTCCTGCGTACACGCGGCTGTCCCGGGATCTGCTGGACCGCAGGCGTCGCAGACCATAAGCGGTGCACCGGTCCTGCATACACGCGGCTGTCCCGGGATCTTCTGGACCGCAGGCGTCGCGGACCATAAGCGGTGCACCGGTCCTGCGTACACGCGGCTGTCCCGATATCTGCTGGACCGCAGGCGTCGCGGACCATAAGCGGTGCACCGGTCCTGCGTACACGCGGCTGTCCCGGGATCTTCTGGACCGCAGGCGTCGCGGACCATAAGCGGTGCACCGGTCCTGCGTACACGCGGCTGTCCCGGGATCTGCTGGACCGCAGGCGTCGCGGACCATAAGCGGTGCACCGGTCCTGCGTACACGCGGCTGTCCCGATATCTGCTGGACCGCAGGCGTCGCGGACCATAAGCGGTGCACCGGTCCTGCGTACACGCGGCTGGCTCACACATCTGCACGCCCGGCTGGAGACGTGATTTGTGGGCGGTCGGGGACGTTATCTCTCCATTTCCACACAGGACTCGCGGCCCCTAATTAGCTGCTGTTTTACGTTTTTATCCAATTAACGTCAGA
Source organism: Bufo bufo (assembly GCF_905171765.1). Taxonomy (NCBI): domain Eukaryota; kingdom Metazoa; phylum Chordata; class Amphibia; order Anura; family Bufonidae; genus Bufo; species Bufo bufo. The sequence goes on along the minus strand of NC_053394.1, from coordinate 5,823,014 downwards.
GAGACGCTTTATTTCCAGTCCGTTAATGTGAAAGTCTCGACGACCTTCAGAGACGAGCGGCTCAATGTGTATTCATGTTGTGACTGCGCCTTGATGTGAGGTTAACGGACTGTGGCGGAATCAGCCATGTCCAGGAATCCGGGGCGGCGGGGCGTCCCGCGGCCTCCACATATGTAATGTCTTAATGGTGTCATTAAGAGACAACTCTAATGTCTGCACCGCGTGAATAGGAGGGGAAGTGACCCCATGACAAACCCTCCTGAGCCATCTTACATCAGTGCTGGGGGGAAGGGTCGTGCCCATGACAACACCTACTGTATCCTTAAGGGTTTCACAAATCGGAAAAACACGGATCCCGCCCGAGTGCACGCCACCATTAACATTGGTCTCAGAGCAACCACAGGAAATGAAAGCCGTGTCCCTATGATAACACTGAGCGGTCACACGACTGGACCAGCAGGAAGTCGCCATAATCCAGCGGATCGCACGTCTACTATTGATCGCTTTCTTCATATCCCCCGAGATTTATCGCTATGAAGGATAACAGTCCGTCACACTGTAACGATTGCTGCGCTGTGTAAACGGGTCTGAAAGGGTTAACGGGTCTGCTATTACTAGGATTATTATTAATAGGATTATTACTATTACACCCTCTTATGTCGTTTCTCACAGCCGCGTCCGCGTGTCGATCACTGTCCGCCATCTTGAACAGGTCATTGATTTCACCACCTGCGATAGATGGTTATCACCTGTCTCGGGGCGGGCGGGCGGGGGGCACTTAGCCGCTGACACGGCGCTCGTTATCTGGATGTCACCGAGAAACATTTTCACCAAAGCAAATAAATCAAAGTGACAAGAGTGAAGTGAAGGCAGCGGCTCCATCTGAGCGCACACAGCTCTGCTACATCACAGCTGACGTCTGGGCCCTGCAGCCATCACAAGCCTGTCCTCGTCTGAAGATGGGGCCCCCCCCAGAGATCGGGGTCCCTTCACTGCACCCCAATATAGCCTCGGCCGCCTCTGCTGGACGCTCAGGCGGCTGTGACACTGGAAGCTGCAGGTTCCTTAGGTGACATTACACGGGATCGGTCACCTCTCCAGTGACAGGAAGAGTTGTCAGAGGGTTTCCACCGGCCGCCTGTGTATTCATGTAATGACGACAGGTCTGTGGTGTCCCGAGAATTAATGAGAAGAGTAAAAAGATTATTTCCCATAATTTGCACTTTTAATCTTTTACAACTAGAAATACAAACAGCGGCGAGCGCAGAAATACGATCGTTAACCGCCGCACTCACAATAATTATCTAATCGCCGTTATTTATTACTCCCTCTTACACGGAGTTTATCGCACATAACTAATACGCATTATCTGTCGCACGTACTCAGCCGGAGATATCGCAGTGCCGAATGAACGCAGGCGACGCGGCGGGTGGATGGCGAGTCCGGCGCGCGGCAAGACTCCTGGCTGACGTTACGACACTTAGTGGTCAGTTTGTACCAAAACGTCACCCCTTTTCCTGCACGTCCGTTCCTTTACTCATCTCACTTCTGCTTCAGAGCTGCAATCACAATTCTGCCGGAGGACATCAGAAACAGACTCTACAGTGACGTGTCCTAACAGGGAGACTGCAGAAGTATGAATGCAGCTCTGGAGTCGATCAGTTATTCAGAGGAGGATGCGACTCCTGGGGGCCCCCGTTCATCAGCGTCGCGTCCTTGGCGGCGCTGATATTGGCAGGATTCTATTATTACACGCTATTAATATTAGGAAATGGCTAATAATGTAACTCCCTATCCTACGAGTGTCGCGATATTCGCCTTCCCATGGCGCCCAGTGAGCAGAGGGGGCACCACGTCATCGGATTCAGCGCTCTCCCACTTCTGGTGACGCGAATCACGCGCGGACGGGACAGTTAATGGTAGACGTGTTTTTCTGGGGCTTACATCACACTGCCGGCTGCTTGCCATGGGGGGAGGGGGTAACCAGAAAACGGCGGTCGAGTTCCTAATCTGCGGTCACATGACCATTTCGCCCATCATCTTACTTTAACCTCCGTATATAAGTTGCCTTTTCATAATCCATACGCCAGTATTTAACCCTCCGCACCCGGGGTCATGTCAGTCCAGCGACCAGCCCTCCCCCATCAATAGTCCTGCGTCTCACGACCAGATGCATGGTCTGCACATCATACGGCGGTCGCTGCGCCGCGCTGACACCCATGTCACTTCTGAAAGGTTATAAAAGCCCCGAGGAACCGCAGAGCATTAAACGTTCGGCAGAGACTTCGTAATCAGTGTCAGGTCCGTCACTGCGAGCGCTAAATACGGCGTTTAGCCTGTAATAGGGATTCAAATGGACCAGCAATAAAGAAAGGAGGTTATATCAGTACTGGAGCGTTATAAGAGGAGCGGCTGATATCAGTCACATAGGATGTATTGTCTCTGGAGGTTATATCAGTACTGGAGCGTTATAAGAGGAGCGGCTGATATCAGTCACATATGATGTATTGTCTCTGGAGGTTATATCAGCGCTGGAGCGTTATAAGAGGAGCGGCTGATATCAGTCACATATGATGTAATGTCTGGAGGTTATATCAGCGCTGGAGCGTTATAAGCGGAGCGGCTGATATCAGTCACATGTGATATAATGTCTCTGGAGGTTATATCAGTGCTGGAGCGTTATAAGAGGAGCGGCTGATATCAGTCACATATGATGCAATGTCTCTGGAGGTTATATCAGTGCTGGAGCGTTATAAGAGGAGCGGCTGATATCAGTCACATATGATGCAATGTCTCTGGAGGTTATATCAGTGCTGGAGCGTTATAAGAGGAGCGGCTGATATCAGTCACATATGATGTAATGTCTCTGGAGGTTATATCAGTGCTGGAGCGTTATAAGAGAAGGATATCGGTCACATATGATGTAATGTCTCTGGAGGTTATATCAGTGCTGGAGCGTTATAAGAGGAGCGGCTGATATCAGTCACATAGGATGTAATGTCTGGAGGTTATATCAGCGCTGGAGCGTTATAAGACGAGCGGCCGATATCAGTCACATATGATGTAATGTCTCTGGAGGTTATATCAGTACTGGAGCGTTATAAGAGGAGCGGCTGATATCAGTCACATACGATGTAATGTCTCTGGAGGTTATATCAGCGCGGGAGCGTTATAAGAGGAGCGGCTGATATCAGTCACATATGATGTAATGTCTCTGGAGGTTATATCAGTGCTGGAGCGTTATAAGAGAAGGATATCGGTCACATATGATGTAATGTCTCTGGAGGTTATATCAGTGCTGGAGCGTTATAAGAGGAGCGGCTGATATCAGTCACATAGGATGTAATGTCTGGAGGTTATATCAGCGCTGGAGCGTTATAAGACGAGCGGCCGATATCAGTCACATATGATGTAATGTCTCTGGAGGTTATATCAGCGCGGGAGCGTTATAAGAGGAGCGGCTGATATCAATCACATGTGATGTAATGTCTCTGGAGGTTATATCAGCGCTGGAGTGTTATTAGAGGAGCGGCTGATATTAGTCACATGTGATGTAATGTCTGGAGGTTATATCAGTACTGGAGTGTTATAAGAGGAGCGGCTGATATCAGTCACATATGATGCAATGTCTCTGGAGGTTATATCAGCACTGGAGCGTTATAAGAGGAGCCGCTGATATCAGTCACATATGATGCAATGTCTCTGGAGGTTATATCCGTGCTGGAGCGTTATAAGAGGAGCGGCTGATATCAGTCACATATGATGTAATGTCTCTGGAGGTTATATCAGCGCTGGAGTGTTATAAGAGGAGCGGCTGATATCAGTCACATATGATGTAATGTCTCTGGAGGTTATATCAGTACTGGAGCGTTATAAGAGGAGCGGCTGATATCAGTCACATACGATGTAATGTCTCTGGAGGTTATATCAGCGCGGGAGCGTTATAATAGGAGCGGCTGATATCAATCACATGTGATGTAATGTCTCTGGAGGTTATATCAGCGCTGGAGTGTTATTAGAGGAGCGGCTGATATTAGTCACATGTGATGTAATGTCTGGAGGTTATATCAGTACTGGAGTGTTATAAGAGGAGCGGCTGATATCAGTCACATATGATGCAATGTCTCTGGAGGTTATATCAGCACTGGAGCGTTATAAGAGGAGCCGCTGATATCAGTCACATATGATGCAATGTCTCTGGAGGTTATATCCGTGCTGGAGCGTTATAAGAGGAGCGGCTGATATCAGTCACATATGATGTAATGTCTCTGGAGGTTATATCAGCGCTGGAGTGTTATAAGAGGAGCGGCTGATATCAGTCACATATGATGTAATGTCTGGAGGTTATATCAGTGCTGGAGCGTTATAAGAGGAGCGGCTGATATCAGTCACATGTGATGTAATATCTCTGGAGGTTATATCAGTGCTGGAGCGTTATAAGAGGAGCGGCTGATATCAGTCACATATGATGTAATGTCTGGAGGTTATATCAGCACTGGAGCGTTATAAGAGGAGCGGCTGATATCAGTCACATATGATGTAATGTCTCTGGAGGTTATATCAGCGCTGGAGCGTTATAAGAGGAGCGGCTGATATCAGTCACATATGATGTAATGTCTCTGGAGGTTATATCAGTGCTGGAGCGTTATAAGAGGAGCGGCTGATATCAGTCACATATGATGTAATGTCTCTGGAGGTTATATCAGAGCTGGAGCGTTATAAGAGGAGCGGCTGATATCAGTCACATATGATGTAATGTCTCTGGAGGTTATATCATCGCTGGAGCGTTATAAGAGGAGGTTATATCAGCGCTGGAGCGTTATAAGACAGACATCTGGGTCGCTTCCCCTTCATCTCTATGAGATTACCACACTGGCACTAAAAGGAAGAAAGGGAGCAGGGAAGCTACTGAGCATGTGCGTCCACAGCTGAACGCAGGATAAGGTGGACCAGAAGGGGGAACAGCAGAGGGCGCCACCAGAAAGTAAAACCTACATGAAAACCTAACAAGGCTTTGATTGCAGCTATACTGCGGTAACGCCCTCAGCTGTAAGAAGAAATAGGTACATATTATATTCAGCCTCATTCACTGACAACAAGCAGGAATCTAAACAAAGGTCTATTAGAAAGCTGCAGAGTCCTCTAGACTATATTCCGGGTTACAGGGGGCCTTCTTTGTATGGAGCTGAGGTTTTTGGACAGATCCCATGGCCTTGTGCACCTTCTAGAACCTGACCCCTCTGGACGAGTGCGAGTGTCCGGGTCCATGATACGAGGCAGGCGCTGGCGGCTCATGTGTGCTTACCGTGATACAGGTGCACCTGGCCTGTGTAATGTGGAACATGGTGTCCCCCCTCCCAGGAGAGCAGTCATTTAAAGGGGAACTCCACAAGCTAAAATGTTGTTTTCTAAGGGCTCTTTCACACCTGCGTTATTGTCTTCCGGCATAGAGTTCCGTCGTCGGGGCTCTATGCCGGAAGAATCCTGATCAGGATTATCCTAATGCATTCTGAATGGAGAGTAATCCGTTCAGGATGCATCAGGATGTCTTCAGTTCCGGTACGGAACGTTTGTTGGCCGGAGAAAATACCGCAGCATGCTGCGCTTTTTGCTCCGGCCAAAAATCCGGAACACTTGCCGCAAGGCCGGATCCGGAATTAATGCCCATTGGAAGGCATTGATCCGGATCCGGCCTTAAGCTAAACGTCGTTTCGGCGCATTGCCGGAGCCGACATTTAGCTTTTTCAGAGTGGTTACCATGGCTGCCAGGACGCTAAAGTCCTGACAGCCATGGTAAGTGTAGTGGGGAGCGGGGGAGCAGTGTACTCACCGTCCGTGCGGCTCCCCGGGCGCTCCAGAGTGACGTCAGGGCGCCCCAAGCGCATGGATCACGTGATCCATGTGATCACGTCATCCATGCGCATGGGGCGCTCTGACGTCATTCTGGAGCGCCCCGGGAGCCGCACGGACTGTAAGTATACCGCTCCCCCGATCCCCACTACTACTATGGCAACCAGGACTTTAATAGCGTCCTGGGTGCCATAGTAACACTGAAAGCATTTGGAAGACGGTTCCGTCTTCAAATGCTTTCAGTACACTTGCGTTTTTCCGGATCCGGAGTGTAATTCCGGCAAGTGGAGTACACGCCGGATCCGGACAACGCAAGTGTGAAAGAGGCCTAAGTAGATAGTGATAATGTATTATACCACAATGTTCACGGTCCCTCATCCTAATATAAACAGACTCAAAGTCCCCAATAAGGATGACACTTAAAGGGGAACTCCACCTGATATTATCTGACACCCCAAAAAGAATGAAGGAAAACCGGCACTCCCAAAAATCTTTGCTGGTGATAGATTTATTGGTCACTCATATCTATCACCAGCAAAGATTTTTGGGAGTGCCGGTTTTCTTTCATTCTTCTGATTTTGGGATTACCTCCACACAAACCGAGCACCCCTCAACCAGTACGCTGTGCCGCCTGACTTCATTACACAGTACCCCAAAAAGAATGTCGGGTGATGGAATGTGTGACACCGAGCCTGTAAAAAGGCTTGTAATAGCCCAGGAGTCCAAGTGATGGGAATCTGTAAAGAGCAGGAACCTCCCCAGGGCTCGGCCGAGGTCACATGGGCCAGATGGGTTACAATAGGCGGACGTCCGATCCTGCAGACAATGACGCGGTGTCACCGATCTACTCGCAGACGCCTCTCTTCTTATGCAGAATACATTCTATTCCTCTATTGAATATCAATGATTTGCAAAACGTCTTTATATCAACTTTTAGAGATGAATTTAAATAATGTTTCTCCTTGAAACAAAGGGACACAACAGAGAGGGAAAGTGAGAACGGGGGAGGAGGGAGAGAGATGGGTGAGAGGGAAGGAAAAATAGAGGTGGGGAGAGAGAGATGGGTGAGAGGGAAGGAAAAAGAGAGGTGCGGAGAGAGAGATGGGTGAGAGGGAAGGAAAAAGAGAGGTGGGGAGAGAGAGATGGGGGAGAGAGAAGGAAAAAGAGAGGTGGGGAGAGAGAGATGGGTGAGAGGGAAGGAAAAAGAGGTGGGGAGAGAGAGATGGGTGAGAGGGAAGGAAAAAGAGAGGTGGGGAGAGAGAGATGGGTGAGAGGGAAGGAAAAAGAGAGGTGGGGAGAGAGAGATGGGTGAGAGGGAAGGAAAAAGAGAGGTGGGGAGAGAGAGATGGGTGAGAGGGAAGGAAAAAGAGAGGTGGGGAGAGAGAGATGGGTGAGAGGGAAGGAAAAAGAGAGATGGGGTGAGAGATGGAGGGAGAGAGATGGGTGAGAGGGCAGGAAAAAGAGAGGTGGAGAGAGAGAGATGGGTGAGAGGGAAGGAAAAAGAGAGATGGGTGAGAGGGAAGGAAAAAGAGAGATGGGTGAGAGGGAAGGAAGGAGAGAGATGGGTGAGAGGGAAGGAAAAAGAGAGGTGGGGAGAGAGAGATGGGTGAGAGGGAAGGAAAAAGAGAGGTGGGGAGAGAGAGATGGGTAAGAGGGAAGGAAAAAGAGAGGTGGGGAGAGAGATGGGTGAGAGGGAAGGAAAAAGAGAGATGGGTGAGAGGGAAGGAAAAAGAGAGATGGGGAGAGAGATGGGTTAGAGGGAAGGAAAAAGAGAGGTGGGGAGAGAGAGATGGGTGAAAGGGAAGGAAAAAGAGAGGTGGGGAGAGAGAGATGGAGGGAGAGAGATGGGTGAGAGGGAAGGAAAAAGAGGTGGGGAGAGAGAGATGGGGGAGAGAGATGGGTGAGAGGGAAGGAAAAAGAGAGATGGCTGAGAGGGAAGGAAAAAGAGAGGTGGGGAGAGAGAGAGAGATGGGTGAAAGGGAAGGAAAAAGAGAGGTGGGGAGAGAGAGATGGGTGAGAGGGAAGGAAAAAGAGAGGTGGGGAGAGAGAGATGGGTGAGAGGGAAGGAAAAAGAGAGGTGGGGAGAGGGAAGGAAAAAGAGAGGTGGGGGAGAGAGGATGGGTGAGGAGGGAAGGAAAAAGAGAGGTGGGGAGAAGAGATGGGAGAGAGGGAAGGAAAAAAGAGAGGTGGGGAGAGAGAGATGGGTGAGAGGGAGAGAGATGGGGTGAGAGATGGAGAGAGAGAGATGGGTGAGAGGGCAGGAAAAAGAGAGGTGGAGAGAGAGAGATGGGTGAGAGGGAAGGAAAAAGAGAGATGGGTGAGAGGGAAGGAAAAAGAGAGATGGGTGAGAGGAGGAAGGAGGAGAGGATGGGTGAGAGGAAGGAAAAAGAGAGTGGGGAGAGAGAGATGGGTGATAGGGAAGGAAAAAGAGAGGTGGGGAGAGAGAGATGGGTGAGAGGGAAGGAAAAAGAGAGGTGGGGAGAGAGATGGGTGAGAGGGAAGGAAAAAGAGAGATGGGTGAGAGGGAAGGAAAAAGAGAGATGGGGAGAGAGATGGGTTAGAGGGAAGGAAAAAGAGAGGTGGGGAGAGAGAGATGGGTGAAAGGGAAGGAAAAAGAGAGGTGGGGAGAGAGAGATGGAGGGAGAGAGATGGGTGAGAGGGAAGGAAAAAGAGGTGGGGAGAGAGAGATGGGGGGAGAGAGATGGGTGAGAGGGAAGGAAAAAGAGAGATGGCTGAGAGGGAAGGAAAAAGAGAGGTGGGGAGAGAGAGAGAGATGGGTGAAAGGGAAGGAAAAAGAGAGGTGGGGAGAGAGAGATGGGTGAGAGGGAAGGAAAAAGAGAGGTGGGGAGAGAGAGAGATGGGTGAAAGGGAAGGAAAAAGAGAGATGGGTGAGAGAGAAGGAAAAAGAGAGGTGGGGAGAGAGAGATGGAGGGAGAGGGAAGGAAAAAGAGGTGGAGAGAGAGAGAGATGGGTGATAGGGAAGGAAAAATAGAGATGGGTGAGAGGGAAGGAAAAAGAGAGGTGGGGAGAGAGAGATGGGTGAGAGAGATGGGTGAGAGAGATGGGTGAGAGGGAAGGAAAAAGAGGTGGGGAGAGAGAGATGGGTGAGAGGGAAGGAAAAAGAGAGGTGGGGAGAGAGAGATGGGTGAGAGGGAAGGAAAAAGAGGTGGGGAGAGAGAGATGGGTGAGAGGGAAGGAAAAAGAGAGATGGGTGAGAGGGAAGGAAAAAGAGATGGGTGAGAGGGAAGGAAAAAGAGAGATGGGTGAGAGGGAAGGAAAAAGAGAGATGGGTGAGAGGGAAGGAAAAAGAGAGGTGGGGAGAGAGAGATGGGTTAGAGGGAAGGAAAAAGAGAGGTGGGGAGAGAGAGATGGGTGAGAGGGAAGGAAAAAGATAGGTGCGGAGAGAGAGATGGGTGAGAGGGAAGGAAAAAGAGAGGTGGGGAGAGAGAGATGGGTGAGAGGGAAGGAAAAAGAGAGATGGCTGAGAGGGAAGGAAAAAGAGAGGTGGGGAGAGAGAGAGAGAGAGATGGGTGAAAGGGAAGGAAAAAGAGAGGTGGGGAGAGAGAGATGGGTGAGAGGGAAGGAAAAAGAGAGGTGGGGAGAGAGAGATGGGTGAAAGGGAAGGAAAAAGAGAGATGGGTGAGAGAGAAGGAAAAAGAGAGGTGGGGAGAGAGAGATGGAGGGAGAGGGAAGGAAAAAGAGGTGGAGAGAGAGAGATGGGTGAGAGGGAAGGAAAAATAGAGATGGGTGAGAGGGAAGGAAAAAGAGAGGTGGGGAGAGAGAGATGGGTGAGAGAGATGGGTGAGAGGGAAGGAAAAAGAGGTGGGGAGAGAGAGATGGGTGAGAGGGAAGGAAAAAGAGAGGTGGGGAGAGAGAGATGGGTGAGAGGGAAGGAAAAAGAGGTGGGGAGAGAGAGATGGGTGAGAGGGAAGGAAAAAGAGAGATGGGTGAGAGGGAAGGAAAAAGAGATGGGTGAGAGGGAAGGAAAAAGAGAGATGGGTGAGAGGGAAGGAAAAAGAGAGATGGGTGAGAGGGAAGGAAAAAGAGAGGTGGGGAGAGAGAGATGGGTTAGAGGGAAGGAAAAAGAGAGGTGGGGAGAGAGAGATGGGTGAGAGGGAAGGAAAAAGATAGGTGCGGAAAGAGAGATGGGTGAGAGGGAAGGAAAAAGATAGGTGCGGAAAGAGAGATGGGTGAGAGGGAAGGAAAAAGAGAGGTGGGGAGAGAGAGATGGGTGAGAGAGAAGGAAAAAGAGAGGTGGGGAGAGAGAGATGGGTGAGAGGGAAGGAAAAAGAGACGTGGGGAGAGAGAGATGGGTGAGAGGGAAGGAAAAAGACGTGGGGAGAGAGAGATGGGTGAGAGGGAAGGAAAAAGAGAGGTGGGGAGAGAGATGGATGGAGAGAGAAGGAAAAAGAGAGGTGGGGAGAGAGAGATGGAGGGAGAGAGATGGGTGAGAGGGAAGGAATAAGAGAGATGGGTGAGAGGGAAGGAAAAAGAGAGGTGGGGGGGAGAGAGATGGATGGAGAGAGAAGGAAAAAGAGAGGTGGGGAGAGAGAGATGGGTGAGAGAGAAGGAAAAAGAGAGGTGGGGAGAGAGAAGGGGAAGAGGAAAGGAAAAATAGAGGTGGGGAGAGAGAGAGGCGAGGGGCAGACATGGGGGAGAGGGAAGTGAGAGATGAAGGGGATAGTGCTGGAGAGGGAAGGAAGAGAGAGATGGGGGAGAGAAAGAGACATGGAAAGGGGAGAGATGGAGGGCAGCAAAAAGAGACATAGGGGAAAGAAATGGAGGAGAGAGAGATGAGAGACTTTTTGTCCTTGGGTTTGTAGACCAGGCCTCCATAATCCTAGTCTCAGACATATCATGGCTGGTGGCAGTGACTGGAGTTTGGAATATTTAAAATGTTTCACCGGTAACGTATTTTGTTTCCTGTTTTTTGTTTTTTTTGCGGATAGGACGCAGATCCATTCATTTCAATGGGTCTGCAAAAAATGCGGACAGCACACCATGTGCTATTCGCATCCGTATGCCTGTTCCGTAGCCCCGCAAAATAGAGCATGTCCTATTCTTGTCCGTTTTGCGGACAAGGATAGGCATTATTACAAAGGACCCACAAAAAAAAACGGATGACATACTGACGTGATCCATTTTTTTTACGGATCCGCAATTTGTGGACCGCAAAACACATACGGTCGTGTGAATGTAGCCTTATACTGGGATTATCCGACACACGTAGGCCACACTTTATACTGGGATTATCCGACACACGTAGGCCACACTTTATACTGGGATTATCCGACACACGTAGGCCACACTGTATACTGGGATTATCCGACACACGTAGGCCACACTGTATACTGGGATTATCCAGCACACGTAGGCCACACTGTATACTGGGATTATCCAGCACACGTAGGCGAACTTTATACTGAGATTATCCGGCACACGTAGGCCACACTTTATACTGGGATTATGCTGCACGCGTAGAATGCACTTTATACTGGGATTATGCTGCACACGTAGGCCGCACTTTATACTGTGATTATGCGGCACACGTAGGCCGCACTTTATACTGGGATTATGCGGCACACGTAGGCCAGACTTTATACTGGGATTATGCGGCACACGTAGGCCGCACTTTATACTGGGATTATCCAGCACACGTAGGCCGCACTTTATACTGGGATTATGCTGCACACGTAGCCCGCACTTTATACTGGGATTATCCAGCACACGTAGGCCGCACTTTATACTGGGATTATGCGGCACACGTAGGCCGCACTTTATACTGGGATTATGCTGCACACGTAGGCCGCACTTTATACTGGGATTATGCTGCACACGTAGGCCGCACTTTATACTGGGATTATGCTGCACACGTAGGCCGCACTTTATACTGGGATTATGCTGCACACGTAGGCCGCACTTTATACTGGGATTATGCGGCACACGTAGGCCGCACTTTATACTGGGATTATGCGGCACACGTAGGCCAGACTTTATACTGGGATTATGCGGCACACGTAGGCCGCACTTTATACTGGGATTATCCAGCACACGTAGGCCGCACTTTATACTGGGATTATGCTGCACACGTAGCCCGCACTTTATACTGGGATTATCCAGCACACGTAGGCCGCACTTTATACTGGGATTATGCGGCACACGTAGGCCGCACTTTATACTGGGATTATGCTGCACACGTAGGCCGCACTTTATACTGGGATTATGCTGCACACGTAGGCCGCACTTTATACTGGGATTATGCTGCACACGTAGGCCGCACTTTATACTGGGATTATGCTGCACACGTAGGCCGCACTTTATACTGGGATTATGCTGCACACGTAGGCCTTTATTTCAGGAACTTGTCAGGCGGAGTACATTATCCTCCACGTGGATCAGTATGTGACCAGTGCCCTGTGTCACTGGTTTTGGGGTGAGGTGTGACAGGGGGTCTAGCACTAGATCCCCCCTCTGCAGTCGTCTCTGGATGGCGGGCAGAGTCAGGCAGCGATATCACAATCCGTCTTTGCTGACAGCCCGATGGGAAGCGTTTTCTTGGAGATTGCTTTGCAATCATTAATTCCGCAAAATGATAAGAGGGGGAAGCGGCTTCTATTTCTGCTGACCTCCATCCAGAAAGGGTCTTTAAACGATTCAAATTGCAGGAAGACAGAAAGCCCCCCTACAGCTGCAATCACGCTGAAAGCAGGGACGCCGCACTCGCTGCCTTCCGCCTCGCAAACGATTTGGGGTAATTTCTCGGAGGAGCGGACGTTACCGTATTACACAAATGGACTCATCGTTCGCCTTTTATTTCCATGCTGTTTGCATTGTCCGCCTCTGCCTTGCTATCGAGCTGCAGATTGTAAGCTCCTCAGCCCGCTGGGCACCGTTGAGAACAATGGCGAGGGTTAATTCTGAATTGGTGCTGTCGCTGACTGTTATTTTCTCCGTGTTTTAAATTATAATAGAAGCTGAATGTGAATGTTTGGAGTACAGATCCTGGAGATATTCATATTAATACGGGACCCGGCGGGGCGAGCAAGTGGGGGGGGGGGGGGGCGCCGGTTCTGGGAGGATATAGCCCCTCCCCTCCCTCTCTCTGCAGTTTGGCGCAGATCAATATGTTGTATTGTATATGGCTATGGAATTCGCAATGTACATCTATACTCAGCAGCGTCTGAACATGGACTTATTCTCTCCTTTACCATCTGCACATTTTCTGGGCTGCATGCAGACAAAATAGACAACGACTCAATGTTTTTTGGTTGCTTCACCTCCTACAAAAAAGTCATACACACCCCAGAATGCGATCAACAAAATGTACAGGTCGCCCCACTAAAAATGAGCCCTCATACAGTTCCGTACACATAAAAAAAAAATGTTTTTATTTTTATTTTAGTCTTAAAACACAAGAAAAACTATATAAATGTGGTATCTCTGTAATCGTACTGACCCGGAGAATGAAGGGAGCGGGTCAGTTTTATCTCATAGGGAACGCTGTAAAAACAAAACCTATAAAACTATTGTAGGAAGGCGCAAGGGACAGTCGATGAAGTAAGGGCCGGTTTTCATGTGTCAGCAGCAGTTGCTGTTTGACACCTTGCTATTTAGTATGGCTGTAAAGCTGATCCAGGACGGCTCTTACTGGGAGTAGTCAAAGTGCTGGGTGGGTGACTACTCCCCACGTTCCAGGTCGGATCTTGACTGGCCTATATAAAAAACACAGCTGACAGTGTCAGCTGGTGGTAATTACCTCTCTCTCTGACAGAGGAGCGCTAGCATTCGCTGGATTGGGATCTGAGCTGTGTGCTAGGCTGGAGGCCTGAGTTTGGGAGGTCTGCTCTGTCCTGAGCAATGCTGATCGGGTGTGAACTAACACCCAGGATAACAGGTGACTTTTGCTGTATGAACTGTCTAGGTGTGAACGAACACCAAAACTGCAAATGGACTGTCGTACTGTTTTGTTACCATACGGGCTAGTTCACTCGACCGTATGTCTTTTGCAGTGTTTTGCGGGCCGTTTTTCCCGGATCCGTTTTTTCAGTTTTTTTTTTTCAGTAGTGTTTCCGCTTCCATTCAGTTTTTCCGTATGGCATATACAGTATACAGTAATTACATAGAAAAAATTGGGCTGGGCATAAAATTTTCAATAGATGGTTCCGCAAAAACGGTTTTACTGGCCCAGTGTGTTCAGAGAGGTGGAAGAGTTTTATAAGTCTTGCCCGATCTGCCAGATAACGAGCCCCCAGCACCTTTTCCGCAGTCCCTTGGTACCTCTCCTGATCATTGAGGAAGTGTTTGAGCGAATCGCGATGGACCTCGTAGGCCTTGTACCGAAGTCTGCTAGAGGACACCATCCTGGTCGTCCTAGATTACGCCATTCGGTACCCGGAGGCGGTGCCACTGCGACATACATCGGCTAAACTGATAGCTAAGGAGCTAATGGAAATGTTCTCCCGAGTTATGTCTAAGGTCGTAAGGGAGCTCTGTAAGTTGCTGCATATCAAACAGTTACGGACGTCCGTGTACCATCCGCAACTGGTCTGGTTGAAAGGTTTAATAAAACATTGAAAACCATGTTAAAAAGGGTGGTGTCTAAAGATGGGAAGGACTGGGACCTTCTTCTGCCCTATTTTATGTTCGCAGTGCGAGAGGTGCCCCAGGCCTTTACTGGGTTCTCGTCCTTCGAACTGCTATATGGCAGACACCCTCGCGGTCTCTTGGACGTGGCCAAAGAGGCGTGGAAACAACAACCCACTCCGCATAAAAGTGTCATTGAGTACGTTATCCAGATGCAAGATCGGATAGAGACAGTGTTGCCTCTTGTCAGGAAGCATATGGTGGCCGCTCAGCGAGCCCAGAGTCGGGTCTATAATCGGCAGGCTTGGGTCTGGATCTTTAAACCGGGTGATCGGGTTTTAGTTCTGGTGCCGACAGTAAGTTCTTGGCTAGGTGGCAGGGGCCCTACGAGGTACTTGAAAAAATTGGAGAGGCGGCTGCCACAGTAAAAATTGCTGACAGACTCTCCTCTAAACAGGAGGCCAGGGAGTTTGTTAGTCGGAACACGGATGTGTTCTCGGACCTCGCCTGACGCACAATTCGGCATGACATTTTCACTGAGCCTCAGGCAAAAGTCCGGCTAAAGCCATACCGGGTACCCGAGGCTCGGTGACAAGCCATATCGGAGGAGGTGCAGATGATGCTGAGGCTAAACGTCATTGAGTAGTCTAAAAGTGAGTGGGCCAGTCCTATAGTATTGATACCCAAGTCGGACGGGACACTCCGGTTCTGTAACGATTTTTGTAAACTGAACGATATTTCCAGGTTCGATGCGTATCCCATGCCCCGGGTGGATAAGTTCATCGAGAGGTTAGGACAAGCCCGGTATTTTTCTGTTTTGGATCTGAAGAAGGGTACTGGCAGGTGCCCTTAACGGAGGCTGCCAAAGAGAAAACTGCCTTCATCACGCCTGAGGGGCTGTATCAGTACAAGGTCTTACCCTTTGGTCTGCATGGCGCCCCCGCCACAAACGGCTCATGAACATTGTGCTTCGTCCACATCGTCGGTACGCTTCGGCTTACCTGGACGATATTGTCATCCACAGTACCGACTGTCAAAGTCACCTACCCAAAGTGCAGGCTGTAGTGGACTCCCTTCGGAAGGGTGGACTGACCACTAACCCAAAGAAAAAATAGAGGCCCCGACCTGTCACCACGAGGCAAATAAAGTAATTCCTGGGAATGGTGGGCTATTATATGAGGTTCATTTCCCATTTTTCCACTTTAGCAGCTCCGTTGACAGGGCTCTTGAAGGGAAGCAAGTCCGCGATGGTCCACTGGAATGACCAGGCGGAAAAGGCTTTTTCTGCTTTGAAGTCGGCCCTGTGCGGGTCCCCGGATTTGGTGACGCCCGACTTCAAGAGAGAGTTTATAGTACAGACCGATGCCTCCGAAGTAGGCCTCAGTGCTGTACTGTCTCAGGAAGTCAATGGGGAGGAGCATCCCGTTGTCTTCCTCAGCCGTAAGCTCTCCCCAGCCAAGACCCAGTATAGTGGAGAGAGAGCGCCTGGCCATCAACTGGGCACTCGAGTCTCTCCACGATTATCTGCTGGGGAGAAAGTTCTGTCTGGTGACCGACCACTGCCCTCTCAAGTGGATGAGCCAGGCCAAGGACAGGAATGCCCGGGTCACCCGATGGTTCTTGTCATTACAGAACTTTAAGTTCTCAGTAGAACACAGAGCAGGCCGCTTACAGGGAAACGCGGATGCCCTGTCCCGAGTACACTGTCTGGCGTGTGTTCACCCCCTCAGGGTTGAACAAAGGGGGGAGGTATGTAGGAAGGCGCAAGGGACCGTCGTTGACGGAAGGTACGTGTCCCCGAGGTTCCTGGCCTCGGTGGAGTAAGAGCCGGTTTTCATGTGTCGGCAGAAGTTGCTGTTTGACACCTTGCTATTTAGTATGGCTGTAAAGCCGATCCGATTTTGTTGCCATAAGTGTGAATAAAACACTGAAGTTTTTGAGTTACAAACTGGTCTTTGCCTCGATACTGCGTCCGCTTGTCCGGTCTACCAGAGCGAATCCCTACACTATATAAATGTGGTATCTCTGTAATCGTACTGACCAGGAGAATGAAGGGATCAAGTCAGTTTTATCTCATAGGGAACGCTGTAAAAACAAAACCCATAGAACTGTGGCAGCATTGTGTTTTTTTTTTATAATTCAACCCTAATTGAAAAAGTTGTATGCAACCATAAATGGCACCATTAGAAGATACTATTTGTCCCGCAAAAAACAAGCCCTGAGACTGCTATGTGAATGGAAAAATAATAAATGTGTGTCTTTGGGAAGGCTGGAAGTAAAAGAAAATCACCTAGTCTTGAAGGGGTAAAAGTGATATCTCTGGCATGTTGTCCACTGCTGCCCAGAATGACATCGAGCGTCAGCACACAATAAACGTAAATGTACGTGCGCCTCTATAAATATACATTGCTGAATTAACCCCGGCCTTTAGACGCAGCGGCTGATCATGATCATAATTACCTACAATGACACTATCACATGTCGGGACGTGGCCTCCGTTACGTGAAGCTTTCACAGATGACCTCGAGCAGGAAACTGCCGATCCGACCGTGAACGAAAGTTTACACTCAGCTGCACAAAGTGAAATCACAGCTCAGCGCGCCGTTCCATCGGTGGACCTGTATGCTGGCGGCTCTGCTGCTGGTCACCCAGCTTTCCCAGGCTCCTATTTACCAGGGATTTCTGGGACTCTCAGGGGAGACTCTACAGCGGAGAAGCATGGCCGCGATGAAGCGTCCCTTCCTTCTGATTTAATGATGTTCCTTCTCCTCCTGGGAGAATAATCCCGTCTGAGACCAGCGCGGCGTGAAGGGTTTAACAGGCCGATCGTGTCTTGTCTGTGGCTAATCAGTAAAGTGACATCCCCGGAGTGGCAGGTCTGTCAGCACATGACAAGTGTCCGGGCCGCACCGTTTCCTGTGGATTACGTTACCTCGTTAGGGCGGCCGCCTCTCCCGGGGACACAGATGTTTACACTTTATCTAACCCCGACTCCTGCACAGGAAAAACCTCATTAAAAGATATGGTAAAGAAGTCAAACAACAGGATCCATTACATGGCAGCTGCAGCCGGGGCCACACACTGACAGCTAATGGCCGAGGGATCAGTAACAGAAAACACATGTGGGGATCATTCACATTGGGCATCGACGGGGGTGGGGGGGAGAAACTCAAGCTGCGAGGTTCATGTGGCCCTATTCCTGGCCCCTGGATGTGACGGGTAAACTACGGCTCCGCACATCACACCTGTCCTCGTCTCCTCCGGTCAGGCTGCGGCTCCGCACCTCACACCTGTCCTCGTCTCCTCCGGTCATCTTGTGGGTCCGCACCTCACACCTGTCCTCGTCTCCTCTGGTCAGGCTGCGGCTCCGCACCTCACACCTGTCCTCGTCTCCTCCGGTCATCCTGCGGCTCCACACCTCACACCTGTCCTCGTCTCCTCCGGTCATCCTGTGGCTCCGCACCTCACACCTGTCCTCGTCTCCTCCGGTCTGGCTGCGGCTCCGCACCTCACACCTGTCCTCGTCTCCTCCGGTCATCCTGCGGCTCCGCACCTCACACCTGTCCTCGTCTCCTCCGGTCATCCTGTGGGTCCACACCTCACACCTGTCCTCGTCTCCTCCGGTCATCCTGTGGCTCCGCACCTCACACCTGTCCTCGTCTCCTCCGGTCATCCTGTGGCTCCGCACCTCACACCTGTCCTCGTCTCCTCTGGTCAGGCTGTGGCTCCGCACCTCGCACCTGTCCTCGTCTCCTCCGGTCATCCTGTGGCTCCGCACCTCACACCTGTCCTCGTCTCCTCCGGTCTGGCTGCGGCTCCGCACCTCACACCTGTCCTCGTCTCCTCTGGTCAGGCTGTGGCTCCGCACCTCACACCTGTCCTCGTCTCCTCCGGTCATCCTGCGGCTCCACACCTCACACCTGTCCTCGTCTCCTCCGGTCATCCTGTGGCTCCGCACCTCACACCTGTCCTCGTCTCCTCCGGTCTGGCTGCGGCTCCGCACCTCACACCTGTCCTCGTCTCCTCCGGTCAGGCTGCGGTTCCACCCTCACACCTGTCCTCGTCTCCTCCGGTCAGGCTGCGGTTCCACCCTCACACCTGTCCTCGTCTCCTCCGGTCAGGCTGTGGCTCCGCACCTCACACCTGTCCTCGTCTCCTCCGGTCAGGCTGCGGTTCCACCCTCACACCTGTCCTCGTCTCCTCCGGTCAGGCTGTGGCTCCGCACCTCACACCTGTCCTCATCTCCTCCGGTCATCCTGCGGCTCCACACCTCACACCTGTCCTAGTCTCCTCCGGTCTGGCTGCGGCTCCGCACCTCACATCTGTCCTCGTCTCCTCCGGTCAGGCTGCGGTTCCACCCTCACACCTGTCCTCGTCTCCTCCGGTCAGGCTGTGGCTCCGCACCTCACACCTATCCTCGTCTCCTCCGGTCAGGCTGCGGTTCCACCCTCACACCTGTCCTCGTCTCCTCCGGTCAGGCTGTGGCTCCGCACCTCACACCTGTCCTCATCTCCTCCGGTCAGGCTGCGGCTCCACACCTCACACCTGTCCTAGTCTCCTCCGGTCAGGCTGTGGCTCCGCACCTCACACCTGTCCTCGTCTCCTCCGGTCAGGCTGCGGTTCCGCACCTCACACGTTTCCTCGTCTCCTCCGGTCTGGCTGCGGCTGACACCTCAATAGCATATGGCCAGCAGAGAGAAGCGTCCGGCCTCTGACTGACCATGAGGCTAGAAATCTCCAACCTCACTGCATGGTGTCAGTTAGGGAGGACAACCCTCATTATTGATCCCAGATACTATTGGGATGCAGTGAGTGGTAACTGAAGGGGTTAAATACAAAGTCTCCGGGTTTGTTTGTTTTTTGACAGTTTTAGAAGCCGAAGTCAGAAGTAGAACAAAAAATCTCTCCCTGGAGAAAGATTGAAGTGGAGCTCAGCAGACGTCCCAGCCTGACTATAGGAGCGGTGAGACCATCGCAGACTCACCCACAAATATGAGGAGGCAATAGCTAAAATGACAGTATACTGGGCCCTTTAATTGTCAAAGACACGAGGGGGGGGGGGGGGTTCGTCATTCCGTTTGTGTGCAAAAACTACTATCAAAGACTCCCAAGCCGTGTGTGCAAAAACATTGAGACTTTTTACCATTTTTTTATTTTTTAAGTAGGTGGAGAAGAGAGCACAGGATAGCGATAGGACACAGGTCTATGGAGATAGGTGGTGGGTGGAGACAGGATAGCGATAGGACACAGGTCTATGGAGATAGGTGGTGGGTGGAGACAGGATAGCGATAGGACACAGGTCTATGGAGATAGGTGGTGGGTGGAGACAGGATAGCGATCGGACACAGGTCTATGGAGATAGGTGGTGGGTGGAGATAGGACAGCGATAGGACACAGGTCTATGGAGATAGGTGGTGGGTGGAGATAGGACAGCGATAGGACACAGGTCTATGGAGATAGGTGGTGGATGGAGATAGGACAGCGATAGGACACAGGTCTATGGATATAGGTGGTGGGTGGAGATAGGATAGCGATAGGACACAGGTCTATGGAGATAGGTGATGGGTGGAGATAGGATAGCGATAGGACACAGGTCTATGGAGATAGGTGGTGGGTGGAGATAGGATAGCGATAGCACACAGGTCTATGGAGATAGGTGGTGGGTGGAGACAGGATAGTGATAGGACACAGGTCTATGGATATAGGTGGTGGGTGGAGATAGGATAGCGATAGGACACAGGTCTATGGAGATAGGTGGTGGGTGGAGACAGGACAGCGATAGGACACAGGTCTATGGAGATAGGTGGTGGGTGGAGACAGGATAGCGATAGGACACAGGTCTATGGATATAGGTGGTGGGTGGAGATAGGATAGCGATAGCACACAGGTCTATGGAGATAGGTGGTGGGTGGAGACAGGATAGCGATAGGACACAGGTCTATGGAGATAGGTGGTGGGTGGAGATAGGATAGCGATAGGACACAGGTCTATGGAGATAGGTGGTGGGTGGAGACAGGACAGCGATAGGACACAGGTCTATGGAGATAGGTGGTGGGTGATAGGACACAGGTCTATGGAGATAGGTGGTGGGTGGAGACAGGATAGCGATAGGACACAGGTCTATGGAGATAGGTGGTGGGTGGAGATAGGATAGCGATAGGACACAGGTCTATGGAGATAGATGGTGGGTGGAGATAGGATAGCGATAGGACACAGGTCTATGGAGATAGGTGGTGGGTGGAGATAGGATAGCGATAGGACACAGGTCTATGGAGATAGGTGGTGGGTGATAGGACACAGGTCTATGGAGATAGGTGGTGGGTGGAGATAGGATAGCGATAGGACACAGGTCGATGGAGATTTTACAGTCTGTCCCTAAAATAATTTAGAAGGTTTTAGAGGCGTTGTTGGTAACTTTTGTTATTTAGGTTAATGTTTTAGGTTTTCCTAGCATTTTTTAAGTCCTAAAAAAAAAAAAGCATCATACCCTGACCGTGCTGCTGAAAAAACACACCAATGACCCAAAAACACATTGAGGTGGACTTATTATTACCGTCCTTTATATAGTGAGCTTCACACTACAGCAGGCAATCAGAAGAGGCGCCATAGAACTGAACGGAGAGGGCGAGTCTTCTCAGGTGGCGGCACCATGAAGGGCGTAGAGGGGGCGCCCAAATAATGGAGGCAGAAAAAGGTCCCGGAGATGGCGCTGACATGCAGGATGGCATTCACACTGTGCATTCAGCTACGCACACAGGTCCACATTTACCCGTCTCTGTGGACATTCATACCTGAACAGAAAAGTGCAGCAATAAAACATGTACCGCCTGGTATCATACGCAGGCCGCTAGAAGCGCACACACCGGCATTCGCAGGAACAGACTGGTGTATGAACAGAGCCTATAATGTATCAGTCTAACGTCCGACAGGGATACAGTGCAGCAAACCCTCAGCTGTGAGAGTATTCCAGTTCACATATGGCAAGCTGACATGGTTGAATAGAAAGGTGCAGCCCTGCTAATCCATCATCATTGGATTCCAGGCAGGATAACAGTTGCTGTGACGCGCTTGTTCACATGGACAGGACTGAGGGTACAATGAATATTCATCATGGAGTATTTGTTGTGCTGATGCCCCGATGCGCCCCCGGGGGCAGATCCCAGCGCCTCCGCTCCATGTCCTGGCAGCAGATTAATGGAGTGCCGGCGTGGGCTACATGCGCCATCCCTGCACTTCTGTAATTGAGTCTTGTATTTAAATGAGAACTATCAATTATTAACATTATTTAAACCCTGAGATAAAACCTGGGCTCCCTCCATTCATCAAGCCTGAGCAGCTCCGCCGGAGCGCAGAGCGTAAGACCGCAGCGGCGCAGGATGGCGATAGGCGGAGAAGAGACACAAAGCTCCTTATTAATTCATGTCCCTGGACCATTAGTGTGAGTGATGCCCCCAGCCCCCTCCTTCACCACTAATTATGTTGTATGTTTTCAGCCCCTTGAAGGGGATGATATTAAAAACGTGCGGCATTAATATCCGTAATGTCTGCGCGGTTCAGAAGTCGTCCATTTCATGGCCCTACATATCAGAAATAAGGATTCAACATGGCGCTGCTGCTCTCCACAGTTCTCTGTGTCGTACGTCATAGTCAGGGGCTAATTAGCACCGAGACCCCCGGGGTCCGACATTGTATTGTCCTACACAATCATCATCTCATGTGAAGAAAAAGAACAGTTAAAGGGCAACTCCAGTCACTGCCGAAAGAGACAAGAAGGAGGCAAAAAGTATCCCTGAGACACAGAATAAAGACATTTTACAACAGATTTGACTCAAATCCTTTATTTTCAGTCCATCCCATCACGTCTCAGGATGGAGCAAAGACTTCATATCCGTATAACCCTGGGCAAACCTTTCACTTGTGATTAATGTCATTTCTGAGCTATATACTTCATTTCAGGAACAGAGGACGGGAAGGGGAAAGGCTGCCCCAATACAGAAGAATATGCTATAATACTGCCCCAATACAGAAGAATGGGCTATAATACTGCCCCAATACAGAAGAATATGCTATAATACTGCCCCAATACAGAAGAATATGCTATAATACTGCCCCAATACAGAAGAATATGCTATAATACTGCCCCAATACAGAAGAATGGGCTATAATACTGCCCCAATACAGAAGAATATACTATAATACTGCCCCAATACAGAAGAATGGGCTATAATACTGCCCCAATACAGAAGAATATGCTATAATACTGCCCCAATACAGAAGAATATGCTATAATACTGCCCCAATACAGAAGAATATGCTATAATACTGCCCCAATACAGAAGAATGGGCTATAATACTGCCCCAATACAGAAGAATATGCTATAATACTGCCCCAATACAGAAGAATATGCTATAATACTGCCCCAATACAGAAGAATATGCTATAATACTGCCCCAATACAGAAGAATGGGCTATAATACTGCCCCAATACAGAAGAATATACTATAATACTGCCCCAATACAGAAGAATATACTATAATACTGCCCCAATACAGAAGAATATGCTATAATACTGCCCCAATACAGAAGAATGGGCTATAATACTGCCCCAATACAGAAGAATATGCTATAATACTGCCCCAATACAGAAGAATATGCTATAATACTGCCCCAATACAGAAGAATATGCTATAATACTGCCCCAATACAGAAGAATATGCTATAATACTGCCCCAATACAGAAGAATATACTATAATACTGCCCCAATACAGAAGAATGGGCTATAATACTGCCCCAATACAGAAGAATATACTATAATACTGCCCCAATACAGAAGAATGGGCTATAATACTGCCCCAATACAGAAGAATATGCTATAATACTGCCCCAATACAGAAGAATATGCTATAATACTGCCCCAATACAGAAGAATATGCTATAATACTGCCCC
Source organism: Bufo bufo (assembly GCF_905171765.1). Classification (NCBI taxonomy): domain Eukaryota; kingdom Metazoa; phylum Chordata; class Amphibia; order Anura; family Bufonidae; genus Bufo; species Bufo bufo. Next base: position 5,799,632 of record NC_053394.1, on the reverse strand, counting down.
AATACAGAAGAATATGCTATAATACTGCCCCAATACAGAAGAATATGCTATAATACTGCCCCAATACAGAAGAATATGCTATAATACTGCCCCAATACAGAAGAATATGCTATAATACTGCCCCAATACAGAAGAATATACTATAATACTGCCCCAATACAGAAGAATATGCTATAATACTGCCCCAATACAGAAGAATATGCTATAATACTGCCCCAATACAGAAGAATATGCTATAATACTGCCCCAATACAGAAGAATATACTATAATACTGCCCCAATACAGAAGAATATGCTATAATACTGCCCCAATACAGAAGAATATACTATAATACTGCCCCAATACAGAAGAATATGCTATAATACTGCCCCAATACAGAAGAATATGCTATAATACTGCCCCAATACAGAAGAATATGCTATAATACTGCCCCAATACAGAAGAATATGCTATAATACTGCCCCAATACAGAAGAATATGCTATAATACTGCCCCAATACAGAAGAATATGCTATAATACTGCCCCAATACAGAAGAATATACTATAATACTGCCCCAATACAGAAGAATATGCTATAATACTGCCCCAATACAGAAGAATATACTATAATACTGCCCCAATACAGAAGAATATGCTATAATACTGCCCCAATACAGAAGAATATACTATAATACTGCCCCAATACAGAAGAATATGCTATAATACTGCCCCAATACAGAAGAATATGCTATAATACTGCCCCAATACAGAAGAATATGCTATAATACTGCCCCAATACAGAAGAATATGCTATAATACTGCCCCAATACAGAATAATATGCTATAATACTGCCCCAATACAGAAGAATATGCTATAATACTGCCCCAATACAGAAGAATATGCTATAATACTGCCCCAATACAGAAGAATATGCTATAATACTGCCCCAATACAGAAGAATATGCTATAATACTGCCCCAATACAGAAGAATATGCTATAATACTGCCCCAATACAGAAGAATATGCTATAATACTGCCCCAATACAGAAGAATATGCTATAATACTACCCCAATACAGAAGAATATGCTATAATACTGCCCCAATACAGAAGAATATGCTATAATACTGCCCCAATACAGAAGAATATGCTATAATACTGCCCCAATACAGAAGAATATACTATAATACTGCCCCAATACAGAAGAATATACTATAATACTGCCCCAATACAGAAGAATATGCTATAATACTGCCCCAATACAGAAGAATATGCTATAATACTGCACTAATAGAGAAGAATATACTATAATACTGCACTAATAGAGAAGAATATACTATACTATAATACTGCCCCAATACAGAAGAATATACTATACTATAATACTGCCCCAATACAGAAGAATATACTATACTATAATACTGCCCCAATACAGAAGAATATACTATACTATAATACTGCCCCAATACAGAAGAATATGCTATAACACTGCCCCAATACAAAAGAATATACTATAATACTGCCCCAATACAGAAGAATATGCTATAATACTGCCCCAATACAGAAGAATATGCTATAATACTGCCCCAATACAGAAGAATATACTATAATACTGCCCCAATACAGAAGAATATACTATAATACTGCCCCAATACAGAAGAATATGCTATAATACTGCCCCAATACAGAAGAATATGCTATAATACTGCACTAATAGAGAAGAATATACTATAATACTGCACTAATAGAGAAGAATATACTATACTATAATACTGCCCCAATACAGAAGAATATACTATACTATAATACTGCCCCAATACAGAAGAATATACTATACTATAATACTGCCCCAATACAGAAGAATATACTATACTATAATACTGCCCCAATACAGAAGAATATGCTATAACACTGCCCCAATACAAAAGAATATACTATAATACTGCCCCAATACAGAAGAATATGCTATAATACTGCCCCAATACAGAAGAATATGCTATAATACTGCCCCAATACAGAAGAATATGCTATAATACTGCCCCAATACAGAAGAATATACTATAATACTGCCCAAATACAGAAGAATATACTATAATACTGCCCCAATACAGAAGAATATGCTATAATACTGCCCCAATACAGAAGAATATACTATAACACTGCCCCAATACAGAAGAATATTCTATACTGCAATATTGCCCAAATACAGAATAATATACTATACTATAATACTGCCCCAATACAGAAGAATATGCTATAATACTGCCCCAATACAGAAGAATATACTATAATACTGCCCCAATACAAAAGAATATGCTATAATACTGCCCCAATACAGAAGAATATGCTATAATATTGCCCCAATACAGAAGAATATGCTATAATACTGCCCCAATACAGAAGAATATGCTATAATACAGCCCCAATACAGAAGAATATGCTATAATACTGCCCCAATACAGAAGAATATGCTATAATACTGCCCCAATACAGAAGAATATACTATAATACTGCCCCAATGCAGAAGAATATACTATAATACTGCCCCAATACAGAAGAATATGCTATAATACTGCCCAAATACAGAAGAATATACTATACTATAACACTGCCCCAATACAGAAGAATATGCTATAATACTGCCCCAATACAGAAGAATATGCTATAATACTGCCCCAATACAGAAGAATATACTATAATACTGCCCCAATACAGAAGAATATGCAATAATACTGCCCCAATACAGAAGAATATGCTATAATACTGCCCCAATACAGAAGAATATGCTATAATACTGCCCCAATACAGAAGAATATACTATAATACTGCCCCAATACAGAAGAATATTGTAGCGGAGGGGTAGCACGATCCACAAGGTCTCCGCTGGTAGACAGGAAAAGCAGGCAATGATCCAAATAGGCCGGTACAGCATACAATCCTTCCCTCCCAAGAACTGTAACGGAACGCCTAGCACCCCGACCGGGTACCTCCGTCGATAGTTGCTCCAAGTGCTTCCAGAGGACTCCAAGCACTCCACTTGACCCCGTCAGCACTGCAGACCCCACGAACCGCCGAAGCTTAGTGGAGGTCTCGCCATCTCCTACCCACCCTGGACCTATGACAAGGCTCCAGTGGGTGAACCTCTCCCAAATCCAGAGACAGGAACCAGGAACAGCTCTTACAAGAGCTAGGAGTTATAGCCAGGGGAGTATACAGCGTATAGCAATCCCCCACACATGAGACGAGGCTCTATGTTGAATGTAAGACAGGAACTCTCTTTATTTTAACACACAAGCATTTTATACACATCTTCCAACAAAGTTACCACCCCAGGGTTTTGTAAAAACAGCCAATAACCACGTACAATACACTCAGACACTCCCACACAAAATCCTCCCCTCTGTCCGTGATAGAATTACCTCACACTGGGTTGATGACTCAAACATACAATGTCCCACCCTTTACAATACACATAGACATTTAACACATTCCCAGACAGCTCAAGTCTGAGTGCATATCATTAGGTGGATGCCGCTCAGAATACACAAATACAATACAATTAGCTATCTGGGTCCCCTCACATAACATACAATACAATTGCATGAATGCTGGCGGTTTTCATGCAGCCAGCATAGGAACGTTACAGCCCACCTGAACCATATTACACAAAACATATATACGCTTGGTTCTTTAAAGTGGCATACACATATGCAATAACATTGTACATACAGGAATGACAATATACAGTGGCTGGGTTTGCCACAATGCTCCCCCAGAACCAAGCCGGCATACCCAGTTTGATCCTAACGGATCGGCTTGGGGATGTCCGGAGGAGTACTCAGAGTGGTTAGGTGGTGCTGTGGTGCGAGCCTGTTGCCGTGTCTCAACCGGATAAGCTTCATGGCTGATGGACTGGGGAACAAAAGCTGAAGTCAGCTCCCCCAGGTCGTTGCCCAAAATAACGTCTGCGGGTAAGTCCTGCATCAGGCCCACCTCCACATTCCCATTCCCCGCTCCCCAATTCAGGTGGACTTTGGCCGTGGGGATCTTGTAGATCGCTCCCCCTGCTACACGCACTGCCACGCCCTCCCCCGTGAGGTTGCCTTTGGGTACTAGGTGGTTGCGGACCAGCGTTATAGTAGCCCCAGAGTCTCGTAACCCCTGTACCTTTCTCCCCTCCACCTGTACCTCTTGTCGGTGCCCTTGGCGGTTGTCAGAGGCGGCTTGGATAGGGTTCACCTCATGTAGTGTGCCCAGGGGTTCCTCGGTGGAAGCTAGGACCTCGGGTACTCTGTAGGGTTCCGCTTGGGCACAATGAACCGCTGCCCGGTTGTTGGGTACCGGGGGGTTCCAGCTGGGCCGTGGTCGGTTGCGGGGACAGTCCCGCTGCATATGTCCCTGTTGGTTACAGGTGTGGCATCGTATCGGGGGGCGAGCTTGATACCTGGGGGTGTAGGTGTTATTGCTTACCCCCGGGCGTGCTGGAACGGCTGTGTTTACGGTTGGTACTGGTGTGGTAGATCCATAGATTGGTTTCGATTGAGTGCGCTGTTCCCTCCTGGTATCCTGGAACTCATCTGCTAGCTTGGCTGCGTCTTGTAGGGTGCGTGGCTTCCGATCCCGCACCCAATTCTGCAGGTGCGCGGGTATCCCGTCAAAGAACTGCTCCATTACCATGAGTTGGAACAGGTCTTCCAGGGTGTTAACTTGGGTGGCCTCCAACCACCCCTTTGCCGCTCGTTGTAGGCGGTGTGCCCATTCTGTGTGAGTGTCTCTTGTGAGCTTTTTAATGTCTCTGAACTTTAGTCGGTAGGCCTCGGAGGTAATCGCATACCTAGCTAAAATGGCCTGTTTTACTTTGGCATAGTTTGTACTGTCCTCGTCAGGTACGGCACGATATGCCTCTGCGGCGCGACCAGATAGTCTCCCTGCCAGTAGGGGTACCCGATCCTCCACACTTATATTGTGCAACTGGCATAACCGTTCAAAATCCTGCAGGTAGTCATCTACCTCACCTTCCGCTTCCGAATAGCTCTTAAAAGCTTGGTAGGGAATTTTAGCTTTCCCTGGCAGGATGTTAACAGGCGTCGTAGCTCTTTCTCCAGTCTGCTGGTTCATCTGCGACCTCCGAAGCATGATGTATTCCTGCACATCTCCAAAAACTCGGTCAGCCATCTGGTCATATAGCGCTGGTGGAAGTAGAGCCATCCTGCTCCTGTATTCCTTCTCAAATTCTGTTGGCTCCTCCTCCCTTGGAGGTGCTGCAGCAGCCGCGGCTCTGTCTCCTTCCATTAGCTCTGTGATTAATATAACCTTTGTCTTGTTGCTGGCTACTGTTCCCCTTGCCTCCAGTAACTCTTTCAAAGTACTTCGTTTCAAAAGTGCATAATTCGTGCCCATTCACCGGCCGTTCGTGAGTTTCCACGTGTTCCCGGGTTCCGTTTTCAACCGAATGAGTAAACTCACGAATTGCTGCTTCCTTTCTTCTATTCGCTAGAATTCTGCCGAAAGTTGCTTTGCTGGGTAGTCGAAATCCCGTTGCTTGCCACCAATTGTAGCGGAGGGGTAGCACGATCCACAAGGTCTCCGCTGGTAGACAGGAAAAGCAGGCAATGATCCAAATAGGCCGGTACAGCATACAATCCTTCCCTCCCAAGAACTGTAACGGAACGCCTAGCACCCCGACCGGGTACCTCCGTCGATAGTTGCTCCAAGTGCTTCCAGAGGACTCCAAGCACTCCACTTGACCCCGTCAGCACTGCAGACCCCACGAACCGCCGAAGCTTAGTGGAGGTCTCGCCATCTCCTACCCACCCTGGACCTATGACAAGGCTCCAGTGGGTGAACCTCTCCCAAATCCAGAGACAGGAACCAGGAACAGCTCTTACAAGAGCTAGGAGTTATAGCCAGGGGAGTATACAGCGTATAGCAATCCCCCACACATGAGACGAGGCTCTATGTTGAATGTAAGACAGGAACTCTCTTTATTTTAACACACAAGCATTTTATACACATCTTCCAACAAAGTTACCACCCCAGGGTTTTGTAAAAACAGCCAATAACCACGTACAATACACTCAGACACTCCCACACAAAATCCTCCCCTCTGTCCGTGATAGAATTACCTCACACTGGGTTGATGACTCAAACATACAATGTCCCACCCTTTACAATACACATAGACATTTAACACATTCCCAGACAGCTCAAGTCTGAGTGCATATCATTAGGTGGATGCCGCTCAGAATACACAAATACAATACAATTAGCTATCTGGGTCCCCTCACATAACATACAATACAATTGCATGAATGCTGGCGGTTTTCATGCAGCCAGCATAGGAACGTTACAGCCCACCTGAACCATATTACACAAAACATATATACGCTTGGTTCTTTAAAGTGGCATACACATATGCAATAACATTGTACATACAGGAATGACAATATACAGTGGCTGGGTTTGCCACAAATATGCTATAATACTGCCCAAATACAGAAGAATATACTATACTATAACACTGCCCCAATACAGAAGAATATGCTATAATACTGCCCCAATACAAAAGAATATGCTATAATACTGCCCCAATACAGAAGAATATACTATAATACTGCCCCAATACAGAAGAATATGCTATAATACTGCCCCAATACAGAAGAATATGCTATAATACTGCCCCAATACAGAAGAATATACTATAATACTGCCCCAATACAGAAGAATATACTATACTATAATACTGCCCCAATACAGAAGAATATGCTATAACACTGCCCCAATACAAAAGAATATACTATAATACTGCCCCAATACAGAAGAATATGCTATAATACTGCCCCAATACAGAAGAATATACTATAATACTGCCCAAATACAGAAGAATATACTATAATACTGCCCCAATACAGAAGAATATGCTATAATACTGCCCAAATACAGAAGAATATACTATAACACTGCCCCAATACAGAAGAATATTCTATACTGCAATATTGCCCAAATACAGAATAATATACTATACTATAATACTGCCCCAATACAGAAGAATATGCTATAATACTGCCCCAATACAGAAGAATATACTATAATACTGCCCCAATACAAAAGAATATGCTATAATACTGCCCCAATACAGAAGAATATGCTATAATATTGCCCCAATACAGAAGAATATGCTATAATACTGCCCCAATACAGAAGAATATGCTATAATACAGCCCCAATACAGAAGAATATGCTATAATACTGCCCCAATACAGAAGAATATGCTATAATACTGCCCCAATACAGAAGAATATACTATAATACTGCCCCAATGCAGAAGAATATACTATAATACTGCCCCAATACAGAAGAATATGCTATAATACTGCCCAAATACAGAAGAATATACTATACTATAACACTGCCCCAATACAGAAGAATATGCTATAATACTGCCCCAATACAGAAGAATATGCTATAATACTGCCCCAATACAGAAGAATATACTATAATACTGCCCCAATACAGAAGAATATGCAATAATACTGCCCCAATACAGAAGAATATGCTATAATACTGCCCCAATACAGAAGAATATGCTATAATACTGCCCCAATACAGAAGAATATACTATAATACTGCCCCAATACAGAAGAATATGCTATAATACTGCCCAAATACAGAAGAATATACTATACTATAACACTGCCCCAATACAGAAGAATATGCTATAATACTGCCCCAATACAAAAGAATATGCTATAATACTGCCCCAATACAGAAGAATATACTATAATACTGCCCCAATACAGAAGAATATGCTATAATACTGCCCCAATACAGAAGAATATGCTATAATACTGCCCCAATACAGAAGAATATACTATAATACTGCCCCAATACAGAAGAATATACTATAATATTGCCCCAATACAGAAGAATATGCTATAATACCGAAGAATATACTATAATACTGCCCCAATACAGAAGAATATACTATAATACTGCCCCAATACAGAAGAATATACTATAATACTGCCCCAATACAGAAGAATATGCTATAATACTGCCCCAATACAGAAGAATATGCTATAATACTGCCCCAATACCGAAGAATATACTATAATATTGCCCCAATACAGAAGAATATACTATACTATAATACTGCCCCAATACAGAAGAATATACTATACTATAATACTGCCCCAATACAGAAGAATATGCTATAACACTGCCCCAATACAAAAGAATATACTATAATACTGCCCCAATACAGAAGAATATGCTATAATACTGCCCCAATACAGAAGAATATGCTATAATACTGCCCCAATACAGAAGAATATACTATAACACTGCCCCAATACAGAAGAATATTCTATACTACAATATTGCCCAAATACAGAATAATATACTATACTATAATACTGCCCCAATACAGAAGAATATGCTATAATACTGCCCCAATACAGAAGAATATGCTATAATACTGCCCCAATACAGAAGAATATTCTATACTACAATATTGCCCCAATACAGAAGAATATACTATACTATAATACTGCCCCAATACAGAAGAATATGCTATAATACTGCCCCAATACAGAAGAATATGCTATAATACTGCCCAAATACAGAAGAATATACTATACTATAATACTGCCCAAATACAGAAGAATATACTATAACACTGCCCCAATACAGAAAAATATGCTATAACACTGCCCCAATACAGAAGAATATGCTATAATACTGCCCAATACAGAAGAATATACTATACTATAATACTGCCCCAATATAGAAGAATATATTCTAATACTGCCCCAATACAGAAGAATATACTATAATATACTATACTACTGCCCCAATACCAAAAATATAGCTACTATAATACTGCTCCTATGTACAAGAATATAACTACTATAATACTGCTCCTATGTACAAGAATATAACTACTATAATACTGCCCCTATGTACAGGAATATAACTACTATAATACTGCCCCTATGTACAAGAATATAAATACTATAATACTGCCTCCTATGTACAAGAATATAACTGCTATAATACTGCTCCTATGTACAAGAATATAACTACTATAATACTGCCTCCTATGTACAAGAATATAACTACTATAATACTGCCTCCTATGTACAAGTATATAACTACTATAATACTGCTCCTATGTACAAGAATATAACTACTATAATACTGCTGCTATGTACAGGAATATAACTACTATAATACTGCTCCTATGTACAAGAATTAAACTACTATAATACTGCTCCTATGTACAAGAATATAACTACTATAATACTGCTCCTATGTACAAGAATATAACTACTATAATGCTGCTCCTATGTATAAGAATATAACTACTATAATACTGCCTCCTATGTACAAGAATATAACTGCTATAATACTGCTCCTATGTACAAGAGTATAACTACTATAATACTGCTCCTATGTACAAGAATATAACTACTATAATACTGCTCCTATGTACAAGAATATAACTACTATATTACTGCTCCTATGTACAAGAATATAACTACTATAATACTGCTCCTATGTACAAGAATATAACTACTATAATACTGCTCCTATGTACAAGAATATAACTACTATAATACTGCTCCTATGTACAAGAATATAACTACTATAATACTGCCCCAATATAGAAGAATATATTCTAATACTGCCCCAATACAGAAGAATATACTATACTATGATACTGCCCCAATACCAAAAATATAGCTACTATAATACTGCTCCTATGTACAAGAATATAACTACTATAATACTGCTCCTATGTACAAGAATATAACTACTATAATACTGCCCCTATGTACAGGAATATAACTACTATAACACTGCCCCTATGTACAAGAATATAAATACTATAATACTGCCTCCTATGTACAAGAATATAACTGCTATAATACTGCTCCTATGTACAAGAATATAACTACTATAATACTGCCTCCTATGTACAAGAATATAACTACTATAATACTGCCCCAATACAGAAGAATATACTATACTATGATACTGCCCCAATACCAAAAATATAGCTACTATAATACTGCTCCTATGTACAAGAATATAACTACTATAATACTGCTCCTATGTACAAGAATATAACTACTATAATACTGCCCCTATGTACAGGAATATAACTACTATAATACTGCCCCTATGTACAAGAATATAAATACTATAATACTGCTCCTATGTACAAGAATATAACTACTATAATACTGTCTCCTATGTACAAGAATATAACTACTATAATACTGCTCCTATGTACAGGAATATAACTACTATAATACTGCTCCTATGTACAAGAATATAACTACTATAATACTGCTCCTATCTACAGGAATATAACTACTATAATACTGCCTCCTATGTACAAGAATATAACTACTATAATACTGCCTCCTATGTATAAGAATATAACTACTATAATACTGCTCCTATGTACAAGAATATAACTACTATAATACTGCCTCCTATGTACAAGAATATAACTACTATAATACTGCTCCTATGTGCAAGAATATAACTACTATAATATTGCTCCTATGTACAAGACTATAACTACTATAATACTGCCTCCTATGTATAAGAATATAACTACTATAATACTGCTCCTATGTACAAGAATATAACTACTATAATACTGCTCCTATGTACAAGAATATAACTACTATAATGCTGCTCCTATGTATAAGAATATAACTACTATAATACTGCCTCCTATGTACAAGAATATAACTGCTATAATACTGCTCCTATGTACAAGAATATAACTACTATAATACTGCTCCTATGTACAAGAATATAACTGCTATAATACTGCCTCCTATGTACAAGAATATAACTACTATAATACTGCCTCCTATGTACAAGAATATAACTACTATAATACTGCATCCTATGTACAAGAATATAACTACTATAATACTGCTCTTATGTACAAGAATATAACTACTATAATACTGCTCCTATGTACAAGAATATAACTACTATAATACTGCTCCTATGTACAAGAATATAACTACTATAATACGGCTCCTATGTACAAGAATATAACTACTATAATACTGCTCCTATGTACAAGAATATAACTACTATAATACTGCTCCTATGTACAAGAATATAACTACTATAATACTGCTCCTATGTACAAGAATATAACTACTATAATACTGCTCCTATGTACAAGAATATAACTACTATAATACTGCTCCTATGTACAAGAATATAACTACTATAATACTGCCTCCTATGTACAAGAATATAACTACTATAATACTGCTCCTATATACAAGAATATAACTACTATAATACTGCTCCTATGTACAAGAATATAACTACTATAATACTGCTCCTATGTACAAGAATATAACTACTATAATACTGCTCCTATGTACAAGAATATAACTACTATAATACTGCTCCTATGTACAAGAATATAACTACTATAATACTGCCTCCTATGTACAAGAATATAACTACTATAATACTGCCTCCTAGCTGAGAGGACGTGTGTAGGTGGTTCTCCTCATGTCAGGAGCTAGCCCAGGGAGGGGTCACCCTGGGCGGGGATACTCCCCAGGCAAGGCCCCTGCTCCAAGGCCTACTCTGGGAAACAATTCCCAGACATCTCAACCTGTGGATGAAAATCCCAAAGTTCTTGTGAAGAAAATGAATGTCAGCGGTAATGTCGTCAGCGGTCCAAGTCAAGGTGTCAGCAGTCTTTATGGAGGAAGAAGCCAAGAAGTAAAGAAAGTAACAGCAGAAAAGAAAGCAGCCGCAGTAAGTAAGAGTGTGATGAAGCCATCGACCAGTGTGAATGTGCAGCGTCCAGAATACCCTGAGGGAAGAGGCCAGCAGATTGTGCAGGAGGTGAAGACTCCATTGCGGCCGGAAGGTGTGCAGCCCTCACCCTCCCCATGCAGACAGAGAAGAACTTCTCTGGAGAGACAGACCATACAGCAAAATCTGCAGCAAAATGTCCTGATAACTTCTGACCGTACGAGATCTGGGAGCAGCAGCAAGAAAGATGCAAAAAGTGTGGATGAAACCAAAGAAGGTAAAGTAGGAAGGTTACCAGGTGCAGCCACTGGAGAAAACCTGGGAGCCGGTCTCCAAACTGGGGATTGTGCCCCCACCGCAGTGACCGCAACAAGTCCAAAGCCACAAGTGTCTTCACCAGCAGTGCAGAGACCTGGGCTGGACACAAGTGGGGCCACTACACCTGTGAGTCCACAGCCTGCAATACCCAGCAATGGACAGTCTGCTGGAGGGGGAGAGCGCGCACCTGAGCTGAGCCTCGCTGACAAAATCCCAGCACTGGTGCAGAGAATGGAGACTCTGAGAAGAGAGAAACTGCAGCTTCAGAAGCAGATAGACTGCATGTACAAGCTGAAGGCAGCAAACCCTGACCACCAGGAGCTGCACGACCGCAAGCTGAGCTCCCTGGCCATACAGCTCGCTGACACCGTAAGGGAGATGGACTCTGTCCTGGAACAACTAGGACCAGTTGGAGAGACTTATAAGAACCAGCAGCGCTTTGTATCAGATTTTTTCCAAGATGGCGCCCGGCAGTCCCATGGAAAACCCTTACTGCAGCCAGCAAGTTTTTCCTTTAAAGAAGGAAGTCTGTACAAAGGGGAAGCAAGCGTCCAGCAGCAGCAAGCACCTGAAGCAGTTCCTAGCATGGCACTACAAGTCCCAGCATCCACTACTCTGCAGGAGGAATGTGGCCTGTTACCTGAAGGTAACCCTGTAGCAGCAGTGCAGTCACCACAAGAGTCTGGGGGCAGCACTGAGCACATGGACTGTGGACTCCTAACAGAAGGTAACAGTGCAGCAGCACATGAAACTGCTATTACTGAGCCAGGTCCTCAGGACTGTGCTGTGCAGGGCGGTACTGCTGAGGACATCCATGTACAGGACAGTACTGCTGAGCATATTCAGGTGTCTGAGGATACTGCTAAGAACATTCAAGTGTCTGATGATGTTGATGATACTGTGTGTGATAATACGCTATGTGATACTGCTCTGTCAGGGGAGGGTGCACCACAGTCTGTTTGGGATCTGGGATCCTCTGGGGAATCAGGCCAGTCTGTGGATCCCTCTGTTAATGTTGGTGACACTGATGGTGTGGAGGGGTCAGTACAATCTAATGTACAGGAGTTTCCCCCGTTAGTTACACAGACAGCACCAGAACCCCCTAGTACAGGAGGCCAGCAGCCTACACAAGGCTCACAAGGACAGCAAAATAGTGGACCTGGTCACACCTCCTCTGGGAATGCCTGGAGCCGTGGCTCACCATCTTTTAGGTCAAACACCAGTTATACCGGCCAGGCTTTTAAGAGGAGGAACGTGGTCAGGTTCAAGCATAGAGGTTCCAAGGAAGAGCTGCCCGATAGGAGGTATGTCATCAGAGAGCTGCTATGTAAGCAAATGGGCTTCCAGCCATCCAACATCCTGGCTGTCATAAACCTCCCGGACAGGCAGGGTTTTGACATCAGCTTTAAGCTTATGTCTGATCTCGATCTCTTCTGGGCTAGCTTCACCAGGTTCAGGGAAGAAGAAGGCTGGAATAAGTTCAGTTTTATCCCCATCTCTAAGCCAGATACTGTTAACGTCACCATCATCTTCTGGAATGAGTCGGTTCCCCACCAGGACATTGTAGTTTGGCTGAGGAGACATTGTGACCTTATGTCCGAACTCACTAAAACCAGAGATGAAGACGGTATCTGGACTGGGGGGTGGAAGGTCTTGGTGAAGCTCCATCAGCACCACAATATAACCCAACATCTGCCCAATTCTTTCTTCATTGGCAGGGAGAAGGGTGTGTGCTTCTACGCGGGTCAGCCTAGAAAGTGCTTTAAGTGTGGGAAGACCGGTCACTTAGCGAGTGCGTGCACCATGGTGAAGTGCAACCTGTGCGGTGAGATTGGTCATGTCAGTGCCAACTGCCAGGTCATTAGGTGTAATTTGTGTGGTACGATTGGTCATTCCCACAGGGACTGTCCCATCGCCTGGCACAACATAAGCAAGGACTTTCCTGATGATGACTTACCGGAAGGGATAGATGACCTAGAGGAGGACACGTTGTTATCGGGGTCAGTACCAACAGGGCCAGAGCCTCAACAGGACTTACCAGACAGTGATCCAGTACAAACCCAACCCCAGTCGGATATCTTTGAGGGGAACATGGAGGTGGTCACACAGGCTGTAGACACAGAGGCTGTCTCTTCTTCTGCTCCAGTGTTCACCACTGGGGAGAATAAGCAGCCTAAAAGAAAGAAAAAAGATAAGTCCAGCCGTAAGCCTGAGGGTGAGTGGACCACTGTCCGAAAGCCAAGTAAGGTGAAAGTGGACAGTAGACCAGATGGGACAGTGACCGCCAATAGATTCAGTGTCTTGTCGGAGTCAGACGCAGAGGCAGAAATGGAAAGTGAGTTAAAACGTATGATGGCCGAGTATGATGAGGACCCAAGTGATGATCCTCCTTCTAAAAAGAGACCTTTTCAAGTTGAGGAACAGTATGATTCAGACATGGAAACTGGTGGGGGTCAGCGGGAGTGCTCAGACTCTGACATATGATGATGGGGTCCATCTCTCTGTTTCTTCCACTTTGTTTTATTTTAATGGCTGATTTTTATATTAAAGTCATTTCCAGCAACGTAAATAGCATGAAAGTGAGGAGAACAAGGCATGCTGTGTATGAACATCTGAAGTATCTGGATGCCGATGTCTTCTTCTTGCAGGAGTCCCATCTAAATACTTTGGGTCTAGTACGAGAGGCAGAGAGAGAATGGCAGTCTGGTCCTTCCTTCTGGTCGCTGGCTGTGGAACCATATGCTGGGGTCTCCATACTGTTTAACACCAGGGATGTGACCATACATAGATTAACGGAGGTTTCCATGGGAAGGTGTCTGGTCCTGGAGGTCACAATCCGAGGTAGAAGGCTCCGATTCATCAATATCTATGGTCCACAGACAGTGACTGAGAGGACTGACCTTTTTAATGAGGTAAAGCCATACCTGTTCACATCTTTTCCTGTGGTCATGGCGGGGGACTTTAATGCTGTTATGATGCCCAGTGACAGACCTACTGACAAGCCGCTTACTAGAGATTCTAAGGTCCTGAACAGGATGATTCTTCAGGCTGGTCTGTCCGATGTGTTTGCATGTGGTGGTAGAAAGCCAAGGTTCACTTATTCTTGTGCTGGCAGAAGTAGTCGGATAGACTTAGCTCTGGTGAGTCCTTCTGAAAACATCAGTGAGAGGAGAGAGAAAGTTGTCCCTTATTCTGACCACCTAGCTTTGTACTTCTGTTTGGGAGCCACCAAGCGCCCTGATCTCGGGAGAGGGTCATGGAAACTTAACTCCAGCCTCTTGGATGATCCTTACATCCAGAGTTGCATCCACTCCCTTCTTGAAGATCAGCTAGAGAGAATGGATTTTTACGAAAACGTGGCTGACTGGTGGGAGGACGTCAAGGATGAGATCAGATCCCTCTTAAAGAGACTGTCTTTAAAAAAAGGGAAGAGTAAATATAGCCAGTATCTCAAGCTGCGGAAAGAATTGGAGTCACTGTATTCGGCAGATGGGGGGGACCAACGAAGGATAAACCGACTGAAATCTGAGGTGAGGCAGTATCAGTACAACAGGTACACCTCCCTGGTTCTTGAACGGGATTATGGGACCTTAGGGTCTCCTGATCCCTTTGAGAACTGCCGGGAGCGTGTGGCTAATAAATCTGTTGCAGGTCTCACTGATTCCCAGGGTGTTTTGCAGGAATCTCGGGAGGGTATCCTGGGGGTGGTGAGATCCTACTATGCTGACTTATTTCAGAAGAAGGTTTTGGATAAAGAAAAGATGGCTCAATTCTTGGAGGCAACTCCAGGCCCTGATACTAAAAATTTGGACTTTTCTCCTTTAACAGCAGAATTAACGGTGGAGGAGGTTAAAGAGGCCATTGATCAGTTACATCTGAAGAAGGCACCAGGTCCAGATGGTATTACCGCAGAATTTTATAAGAAGTTCAGAGACCACTTAGCTCCAATCCTCGTGGACGTGTTCAAAAATTGTCTAGAAAGTCACCTGATGCCTCCGTCCATGAGGGTGTCCTCCTTAATTCTGCTGTCTAAAGGGAAAGAGCCTAGCGATATCAAGAACTGGAGGCCGATTGCCCTCTTGAATGTCGACAGGAAGATTCTGGCGAAAATTTTGTTCTCTAGGTTAGTTTGTTTGTCCCAGGCACTGTTGTCAGGCTGTCAGTTCGGCACAGTAAAAGGGCGGAACATCTCTGGAGCAGTCATCTCGATAAGGGAGATGTTTGAGAGATGTAAAGCCCTGAGGTGTGGGAGATATGTTGTAGGTCTGGACCAGGCTAAAGCTTTTGACAGAGTAGACCATGAGTATCTATGGGCCACTTTGTCAAAGTACGGTATTCCGGGGCAATTCATCGATTGGCTGAAGACTTTGTACAGAGAGGCAGAGAGCTTTCCTCTGATCAATGGTTGGCAGGGGGGCACGTTCAGGGTTGAGGCAGGGGTGAGACAGGGTTGCCCGCTGAGTCCACTGCTGTATGTGTTTGCCTTAGACCCGTTCCTGAGGTCACTGCAGGAGTGTGATTTTCAGGGGGTGCCGGTCCCCCACTGCCTGCCCCTGAGTGTTGTCGCCTACGCGAATGATGTTACTGTGGTGATATCTGAGCCTCATGAGGTGAAGATGTTGTCTGCAGCCATCAGAAGCTACTCGGAGGCCTCAGGGTCTCTGGTCAACCTTGAGAAGAGTCAAGCTTTCTGGACACTAAGTTCTGATCCAGACTTTGATCTGCCACAATTTACGAAAGCCTCCATCTATATTAAGATCTTAGGGGTTAAATTTGGGAGGGACGATAATGCCAGGATAAACTGGGAAGATAAATTGGAAGCCGGAAATGCAAAGGTTCAGCGATGGAAGAACTGGAGGCTGACCTATAGAGAAAGGGTCAAAATGTTAAAGACTTATCTGGTCCCTGTCTTCTTATATATATCTATCATTTTTCCTTTGCCAGAATCTTTCTCGGCTAGGCTCTTTAGCCTGTTCTTCCAGCTTCTTTGGGGGAACAGGTTGAACCTAATAAAGAGGGGTATAACATACCTGCAGAGGAGAGAGGGTGGGCTGGATATGATAAATCCAAGGGTGTTCTTTGACTCCATGTTTCTAAAAGTCAATTTTGGTGGCCTGGACTCGGAGAACAGCTCCCTGTGGGTGAATAGTGTCAGGGATTGGATATTGCCTTTTGCAGAATCTTGGGTGCGAGGCGACAGTCTCAAGAGGAGGAGAAGGACGAGTGACTACCTCCCCCAGTACCTGGACTATGCCCTGAAGTGTGTCAGGAAGTGGAGGCTAGAGAAGTCTTTCATCATGAGTAAGACCAGGAAAGAACTATACAATAAGATATGTATGGACTTCTTTTGTTCTCCCCTTGCTCTGAGGGATTGTCCGACCACCACACGGCAGGAAAGTCTGAGGTTCCTCAATGGGAAGAGACTTCCTGCTAAACTGTATGACATTGCCTGGTTGTCACTACACGGGAGGCTCTTTGTCAGAGGTAATTTGAAGTACCTATCTCAGTCAGATAGGAAGTGTCCTCTGGGATGTCCACAAGAAGAGACCATGGAACATTTCATAATGGAGTGCTCGGGAGGAAGGAAAATATGGACAGAAGTCTCTGGCAATTTAAGAATCCCAAGGTTGCAGTCCCTAAAGTATCCTGAGATTATCTATGGTATTCCATCTACTAATGGTAACATCGACAAGGGTACGCTATATATAATAATATCCACCATTAGGTATTACCACTGGCATGCAAGAACTCGAGTGTCCCTACACAGTGAGGCCTTCCAACACACAACAACAGTCAGCCAAATACTGTCTGAACTCAGGTGGATCAGGTCATTGGAGATAAGTAAGAACCAGAACAACAAAATATTGTGGAGAAATGTACATCTGGATTAGAAATGGTTCTCTTATTGTTCGGTTGTACTATAGGATGGTTTTTAAGTTAAAAATGTTTTTGTGTTTTCTATAGTGGAGTAATCATTTACGAACACTGAATGTAATTTATGTTTTTGAACTGAAGTGAAACTTTGTTCATGTAACTGTATTTGTCTTGTTTTTTACAATAAAAATTGCCTCCTATGTACAAGAATATAACTACTATAATACTGCCTCCTATGTACAAGAATATAACTACTATAATACTGCTCTTATGTACAAGAATATAACTACTATAATACTGCTCCTATGTACAAGAATATAACTACTATAATACTGCCTCCTATGTATAAGAATATAACTACTATAATACTGCTCCTATGTACAAGAATATAACTACTATAATACTGCTCCTATGTACAAGAATATAACTACTATAATACTGCTCCTATGTACAGGAATATAACTACTATAATACTGCTCTTATGTACAAGAATATAACTACTATAATACTGCCTCCTATGTACAAGAATATAACTACTATAATACTGCTCCTATGTACAAGAATATAACTACTATAACACTGCTCCTATGTACAAGAATATATCTACTATAATACTGCTCCTATGTACAAGAATATAACTACTATAATACTGCTCCTATGTACAAGAATATAACTACTATAATACTGCTCCTATGTACAAGAATATAACTACTATAATACGGCTCCTATGTACAAGAATATAACTACTATAATACTGCTCCTATGTACAAGAATATAACTACTATAATACTGCTCCTATGTACAAGAATATAACTACTATAATACTGCTCCTGTGTACAAGAATATAACTACTATAATACTGCTCCTATGTACAAGAATATAACTACTATAATACTGCTCCTATGTACAAGAATATAACTGCTATAATACTGCCTCCTATGTACAAGAATATAACTGCTATAATACTGCTCCTATGTACAGTAATATAACTACTATAATACTGCTCCTATGTACAAGAATATAACTACTATAATACTGCTCCTATGTACAAGAATATAACTACTATAATACTGCTCCTATGTACAAGAATATAACTACTATAATGCTTCCTCTATGTACAAGAATATAACTACTATAATACTGCTCCTATGTACAAGAATATAACTACTATAATACTGCTCCTATGTACAAGAATATAACTACTATAATACTGCTCCTATGTACAAGAATATAACTACTATAATACTGCTCCTATGTACAAGAATATAACTACTATAATACTGCTCCTATGTACAAGAATATAACTACTATAATACTGCTCCTATGTACAAGAATATAACTACTATAATACTGCCTCCTATGTACAAGAATATAACTACTATAATACTGCTCCTATGTACAAGAATATAACTACTATAATACTGCCTCCTATGTACAAGAATATAACTACTATAATACTGCTCCTATGTACAAGAATATAACTACTATAATACTGCCTCCTATGTACAAGAATATAACTACTATAATACTGCTCCTATGTACAAGAATATAACTACTATAATACTGCTCCTATGTACAAGAATATAACTGCTATAATACTGCTCCTATGTACAAGAATATAACTACTATAATACTGCTCCTATGTACAAGAATATAACTACTATAATACTGCTCCTATGTACAGGAATATAACTACTATAATACTGCCTCCTATGTACAGGAATATAACTACTATAATACTGCCTCCTATGTACAAGAATATAACTACTATAATACTGCCTCCTATGTACAAGAATATAACTACTATAATACTGCTCCTATGTACAAGAATATAACTACTATAATACTGCTCCTATGTACAAGAATATAACTACTATAATACTGCTGCTATGTACAAGAATATAACTACTATAATACTGCTCCTATGTACAAGAATATAACTACTATAATACCGCCTCCTATGTACAAGAATATAACTACTATAATACTGCTCCTATGTACAAGAATATAACTACTATAATACTGCCTCCTATGTACAAGGATATAACTACTACTACTCTACAGTATACAGATGGCGATCCCATACACAGGGATGTTATGCGGGGGTCTCTTCGGTTCTCTGCAGTCTTCTCGGTCTTTCCTGGATCTGTGGTTTGCTCCATTCTTCTCAGGGTCATGATCGCCCTCAGAGGGGCCACAAATCCAGTAATGACGGTTGTGTGTGGAGAAGATGGAGGGAGAGTCCTGACACGGATCATTATGAAGTGAGAGCGATGCTCCTGAGGCGCGCCGTCCGGTAACGTAATATCTGGTGAACTTTACACCACTTTCTCTGGTTTCCTCCTCCATTAATTTCTGCATCCAGATGTCTGCTCCTCATATCATATCCAGTAACACAAGACGAGTACGAGCGCAAGGCGGCTGCAGAAAATTGATCAATATTTGCAAGGTGAAGGTCAGTGTGTCCTCTGCATCATCCTGGCTGTGAGCGGTGCCCGGGGCCCCTGAGGCTCCACTGTGGACCCTACACCATGGAGCACCATCTGTAACCACAGCAGGGACAGCTCTGAAAGTTTTCTCTTTTTAATTTCAACATCTCTGCTTGCAGCCAGTGGAGTCCAGGCTAGCGGTGTTGTTTAGCTCATATAGGTTTGTCTGCACTGATACATTGTAACAGCACAGTTGTATTAGGTGAGGATTAGGTTTTCTAGCCTCTAGATGGGAATGAGGAAATTCGTATTCACTGGCAGCAATCAGAGATCTTGAAAATGATGAGTAAACAACACACAAACTATATTAAGTTGTAGGTTCACCTGTATTGAGGATCAGACGCCCCTCTCCCTATAATTATGGACTCATACATAGCACCGCCCCTGCAGAACTGAAGACCGGCGATAATCTTGCTGCAGAGGATCATGGTCCTGACTTTTGGGGTGTCCCCTATAATCACCCATCGGTGCAGCATCTGGTAACCTCCGCCCAGTTGGAGTTGACATTTGCTGGGGTGTTGTGGGCCACACACAGTGCCTGGATCATTTAACGCCACCTCGCAGGAAGTGTTGAGACTCGTTACAGTGTATCGGTCGCACCTCTGTTATAAAAGCGTATTTTATCTGTGTGTAACGATCGCCAATAAAACCTAATTATACAATTGTAAAGGCGCCGCCCGGATCCGCCGAGAATAAAACCGCTGACACGATCTGGAAGGATATGAAACGCGCCCCTCCAGCAGCCTCTTTATCTTCTCCCAGCCTGGCAGTGCCCGCCGCCTCTCAAGCCTGTGCCAAATCCTCTGGTTGACAGTTGTATCGTAGACTCCATGAATTTATAACTGTCACCCAAAGAATACGTTCCCTGGCTCCGAGCCTCGCTGAGCCGAGCCAAAACCAATCCCAGCGCTCAGCAACGATTAAATAACTTCTGGTCACATGAAGGCGATGAAATCATTACAATGCAGCAGGAGAGGAGCAGAGCCCACACCCCTCCGGACCCCCAGTAACCCCTGTGATCTCACCATCACCCCAATTCAGAAAACAGGAGGATCATCTAGTACGTGATCTGCCCCGGATCGTCCACTGTGCGACCTGCCCCGGATCGTCCACTGTGCGACCTGCCCCGGATCGTCCACTGTGCGACCTGCCCCGGATCGTCCAGTGAAAGACCTGCCCCGGATCGTCCAGTGAAAGACCTGCCCCGGTTCGTCCACTGTGCGACCTGCCCCGGATCGTCCACTGTGCGACCTGCCCCGGATCGTCCAGTGAAAGACCTGCCCCGGATCGTCCAGTGAAAGACCTGCCCCGGATCGTCCACTGTGCGACCTGCCCCGGATCGTCCACTGTGCGACCTGCCCCGGATCGTCCAGTGAAAGACCTGCCCCGGATCGTCCACTGTGCGACCTGCCCCGGATCGTCCAGTGAAAGACCTGCCCCGGATCGTCCACTGTGCGACCTGCCCCGGATCGTCCAGTGAAAGACCTGCCCCGGATCGTCCAGTGAAAGACCTGCCCCGGATCGGCCACTGTGCGACCTGCCCCGGATCGTCCAGTGAGAGACCTGCCCCGGATCGTCCAGTGAGAGACCTGCCCCGGATCGGCCACTGTGCGACCTTCAGTATGTTGTCCGCATTTCTATTCCGCAAAAATATGAAGCATGTCCTACTATTGTCCGTACAGATCGGTCCGCAGCACCATTCAAGTCAATGGATCCGCAAATTGCGGATGACATACGGAATGGTTTCCGTATGTCATCCGTGTTTTGCGGATCCGTTTCCATATTTTTGAAGGCCTTAAAAATTCTTTTTTTCTCTCTTTTTTTTTCCTTCCGTTTTTTGTGGACCGTAAAAAACAGAAGAAATACTGAAGTAATTTGTCCGCAAAATGCGGACACACGGTTCCGTTATTTGCAGACAGCAAATCGGAAAGGATTACACACGGTCATGTGAAGGGGAAAACGTCAGAAAAATTGCCACAATGTCAAAAAATGGCAAGTAAAAAACACAAGGAAACGGTGCTAAACATCAGAAAACAGCGGTGTTTGTGGGCAGCTTATACTTTCCGATCAGTCAGACGTGACATCTGGCCGACGCGTTCCTTTACAGCCATAGGACATGCATGCAAGAGGCACTATGAGGACATGTATACAGGGGGCACTATGAGGACATGTATACAGGGGGCACTATGAGGACATGTATACAGGGGGCACTATGAGGACATGTATACAGGAGGCACTATGAGGACATGTATACAGGGGGCACTATGAGGACATGTATACAGGAGGCACTATGAGGACATGTATGCAGGGGGCACTATGAGGACATGTATACAGGGGGCACTATGAGGACATGTATACAGGGGGCACTATGAGGACATGTATACAGGGGGCACTATGAGGACATGTATACAGGGGGCACTATGAGGACATGTATACAGGAGGCACTATGAGGACATGTATACAGGGGGCACTATGAGGACATGTATACAGGGGGCACTATGAGGACATGTATACAGGGGGCACTATGAGGACATGTATACAGGGGGCACTATGAGGACATGTATACAGGGAGCACTATGAGGACATGTATACAGGGAGCACTATGAGGACATGTATACAGGAGGCACTATGAGGACATGTATGCAGGGGGCACTATGAGGACATGTATACAGGGGGCACTATGAGGACATGTATACAGGGGGCACTATGAGGACATGTATACAGGGGGCACTATGAGGACATGTATACAGGGGGCACTATGAGGACATGTATACAGGGGGCACTATGAGGACATGTATACAGGGAGCACTATGAGGACATGTATACAGGGAGCACTATGAGGACATGTATACAGGGGGCACTATGAGGACATGTATACAGGGGGCACTATGAGGACATGTATACAGGGGGCACTATGAGGACATGTATATAGGGGGCACTATAAGGACATGTATACAGGGGGCACTATGAGGACATAATATATACTGAAGGCACTGCTTGGGTTGGGATAAAAAAAAAAAAAAAGCCTACGAAATTTCGCTGTTTTTCATGGTGTTAAAAACTGATACAAAACGGCCATTAAAAACTAAGAGCGTTTTTTCACTGAGAAACATCTGAGAAACGGATGTGGGAAAGGCCCCTTAATTGTAGGGGGGGCTGTCAGTCGGTAAAAACTGACAAAATAGGACACTTCCTTTGTTTTGACGGCCATTATTAATGGGCTATCAAACAAAAGGCCGTGTGTAACCCCAAAGACTTCTTAAAATAGTCATGTGACGACCATTAAAAGCACGGACATCAGTCGGCCATTTATCGCTGTTGTGTGAATGTAGCCTAAAAGACGTTTACGGTTCGCAGAATGACAGCAGCGCCTCAGCTCTGTGGTGTGATCCATTTTTAATGCTTATCTGTCCTACTTCATACACTGAATGGGGGAGAATATCTGCATAATTAATACAGAAAGGATGTTTATCCCCCGCACAGCGCGTCCCCCCGAGCGCCTCCACCCCCAGATATCACCACAGGCTCCGCTGATGAACAGCGCACTCTCTGGCTGAGGCTGGGACTACATCTGCAGCTCACAGGAGGAGCCATTCATGGAGGACAGCTGCTGGTAGGCTTCTCTTCATGTACTGTGCAGGGGAATACAGTCTACTGCCCCCTGGTATCAGCCATTTCAGGGGAGAGGATGACTGTAGGACAGGAGAATACAGTCTATTGCCCCCTGTTATCAGCCATTTCAGGGGAGAGGATGACTGTAGGACAGGAGAATACAGTCTATTGCTCCCGGTTATCAGCTATTTCAGGGGAGAGGATGACTGTAGGACAGGAGAATACAGTCTATTGCTCCCTGTTATCAGCCATTTCAGGGGAGAGGATGACTGTAGGACAGGAGAATACAGTCTATTGCCCCCTGTTATCAGCCATTTCATGGGAGAGGATGACTGTAGGACAGGAGAATACAGACTATTGCCCCCTGTTATCAGCCATTTCAGGGGAGAGGATGACTGTAGGACAGGAGAATACAGTCTATTGCTCCCGGTTATCAGCTATTTCAGGGGAGAGGATGACTGTAGGACAGGAGAATACAGTCTATTGCTCCCTGTTATCAGCCATTTCAGGGGAGAGGATGACTGTAGGACAGGAGAATACAGTCTATTGCCCCCTGTTATCAGCCATTTCAGGGGAGAGGATGACTGTAGGACAGGAGAATACAGTCTATTGCCCCCTGTTATCAGCCATTTCAGGGGAGAGGATGACTGTAGGACAGGAGAATACAGTCTATTGCCCCCTGTTATCAGCCATTTCAGGAGAGGATGACTGTAGGACAGGAGAATACAGTCTATTGCTCCCTGTTATCGGCCATTTCAGGGGAGAGGATGACTGTAGGACAGGAGAATACAGTCTATTGCCCCCTGTTATCAGACATTTCAGAGGAGAGGATGACTGTAGGACAGGAGAATACAGTCTATTGCCCCCTGTTATCAGCCATTTCAGGGGAGAGGATGACTGTAGGACAGGAGAATACAATCTATTGCCCCCTGTTATCAGCCATTTCAGGGGAGAGGGTGACTGTAGGACAGGAGAATACAGTCTATTGTCCCCTGTTATCAGCCATTTCAGGGGAGAGGATGACTGTAGGACAGGAGAATACAGTCTATTGCCCCCTGTTATCAGCCATTTCAGGGGAGAGGATGACTGTAGGACAGGAGAATACAATCTATTGCCCCCTGTTATCAGCCATTTCAGGGGAGAGGGTGACTGTAGGACAGGAGAATACAGTCTATTGTCCCCTGTTATCAGCCATTTCAGGGGAGAGGATGACTGTAGGACAGGAGAATACAGTCTATTGCCCCCTGTTATCAGCCATTTCAGGGGAGAGGATGACTGTAGGACAGGAGAATACAATCTATTGCTCCCTGTTATCGGCCATTTCAGGGGAGAGGATGACTGTAGAACAGGAGAATACAGTCTATTGCCCCCTGTTATCAGCCATTTCAGGGGAGAGGATGACTGTAGGACAGGAGAATACAATCTATTGCCCCCTGTTATCAGCCATTTCAGAGGAGAGGATGACTGTAGGACAGGAGAATACAGTCTATTGCCCCCTGTTATCAGCCATTTCAGAGGAGAGGATGACTGTAGGACAGGATAATACAGTCTATTGCTCCCTGTTATCAGCCATTTCAGGGGAGAGGATGACTGTAGGACAGGAGAATACAGTCTATTGCTCCCTGTTATCAGCCATTTCAGGGGAGAGGATGACTGTAGGACAGGAGAATACAGTCTATTGCTCCCTGTTATCAGCCATTTCAGGGGAGAGGATGACTGTGGGACAGGAGAATACAGTCTATTGCCCCCTGTTATCAGCCATTTCAGGGGAGAGGATGACTGTGGGACAGGAGAATACAATCTATTGCTCCCTGTTATCAGCCATTTCAGGGGAGAGGATGACTGTAGGACAGGAGAATACAGTCTATTGCCCCCTGTTATCAGCCATTTCAGGGGAGAGGATGACTGTAGGACAGGAGAATACAATCTATTGCTCCCTGTTATCAGCCATTTCAGGGGAGAGGATGACTGTAGGACAGGAGAATACAATCTATTCCCCCCTGTTATCAGCCATTTCAGGGGAGAGGATGACTGTAGGACAGGAGAATACAGTCTATTGCTCCCTGTTATCAGCCATTTCAGAGGAGAGGATGACTGTAGGACAGGAGAATACAGTCTATTGCCCTCTGTTATCAGCCATTTCAGGGGAGAGGATGACTGTAGGACAGGAGAATACAGTCTATTGCCCCCTGTTATCAGCCATTTCAGGGGAGAGGATGACTGTAGGACAGGAGAATACAGTCTATTGCTCCCTGTTATCAGCCATTTCAGAGGAGAGGATGACTGTAGGACAGGAGAATACAGTCTATTGCCCTCTGTTATCAGCCATTTCAGGGGAGAGGATGACTGTAGGACAGGAGAATACAGTCTATTGCCCCCTGTTATCAGCCATTTCAGGGGAGAGGATGACTGTAGGACAGGAGAATACAGTCTATTGCTCCCTGTTATCAGCCATTTCAGAGGAGAGGATGACTGTAGGACAGGAGAATACAGTCTATTGCCCTCTGTTATCAGCCATTTCAGGGGAGAGGATGACTGTAGGACAGGAGAATACAATCTATTGCCCCCTGTTATCAGCCATTTCAGGGGAGAGGATGACTGTAGGACAGGAGAATACAATCTATTGCTCCCTGTTATCATCCATTTCAGGGGAGAGGATGACTGTAGGACAGGAGAATACAGTCTATTGCCCCTGTTATCAGCCATTTCAGGGGAGAGGATGACTGTAGGACAGGAGAATACAATCTATTGCCCCCTGTTATCAGCCATTTCAGGGGAGAGGGTGACTGTAGGACAGCAGAATACAGTCTATTGCCCCCTGTTATCAGCCATTTCAGGGGAGAGGATGACTGTAGGACAGGAGAATACAATCTATTGCCCCCCTGTTATCAGCCATTTCAGGGGAGAGGATGACTGTAGGACAGGAGAATACAGTCTATTGCCCCCTGTTATCAGCCATTTCAGGGGAGAGGATGACTGTAGGACAGGAGAATACAATCTATTGCCCCCTGTTATCAGCCATTTCAGGGGAGAGGATGACTGTAGGACAGGAGAATACAGTCTATTGCTCCCTGTTATCAGCCATTTCAGGGGAGAGGATGACTGTAGGACAGGAGAATACAATCTATTGCTCCTGTTTTCAGCCATTTCAGGGGAGAGGATGACTGTAGGACAGGAGAATACAGTCTATTGCCCCCTGTTATCAGCCATTTCAGGGGAGAGGATGACTGTAGGACAGGAGAATACAATCTATTGCTCCTGTTTTCAGCCATTTCAGAGGAGAGGATGACTGTAGGACAGGAGAATACAATCTATCGCTCCTGTTTTCAGCCATTTCAGGGGGGAGGATGACTGTAGGACAGGAGAATACAATCTATTGCCCCCTGTTATCAGCCATTTCAGGGGAGAGGATGACTGTAGGACAGGAGAATACAGTCTATTGCCCCCTGTTATCAGCCATTTCAGGGGAGAGGATGACTGTAGGACAGGAGAATACAGTCTATTCCCCCCTGTTATCAGCCATTTCAGGGGAGAGGATGACTGTAGGACAGGAGAATACAGTCTATTGCCTCCTGTTATCAGCCATTTCAGGGGAGAGGATGACTGTAGGACAGGAGAATACAGTCTATTGCTCCCTGTTATCAGCCATTTCAGAGGAGAGGATGACTGTAGGACAGGAGAATACAGTCTATTGCCCCCTGTTATCAGCCATTTCAGGGGAGAGGATGACTGTAGGACAGGAGAATACAGTCTATTGCCCCCTGTTATCAGCCATGTCAGAGGAGAGGATGACTGTAGGACAGGAGAATACAGTCTATTGCCCCCTGTTATCAGCCATTTCAGGGGAGAGGATGACTGTAGGACAGGAGAATACAGTCTATTGCCCCCTGTTATCAGCCATTTCAGGGGAGAGGATGACTGTAGGACAGGAGAATACAGTCTATTGCTCCCTGTTATCAGCCATTTCAGGGGAGTGGATGACTGTAGGACAGGAGAATACAATCTATTGCCCCCTGTTATCAGTCATTTCAGGGGAGAGGATGACTGTAGGACAGGAGAATACAGTCTATTCCCCCCTGTTATCAGCCATGTCAGAGGAGAGGATGACTGTAGGACAGGAGAATACAGTCTATTGCCCCCTGTTATCAGCCATTTCAGAGGAGAGGATGACTGTAGGACAGGAGAATACAGTCTATTGCCCCCTGTTATCAGCCATGTCAGAGGAGAGGATGACTGTAGGACAGGAGAATACAGTCTATTGCCCCCTGTTATCAGCCATGTCAGAGGAGAGGATGACTGTAGGACAGGAGAATACAGTCTATTGCCCCCTGTTATCAGCCATTTCAGGGGAGAGAATGACTGTAGGACAGGAGAATACAGTCTATTGTCCCCTGTTATCAGCCATTTCAGGGGAGAGGATGACTGTAGGACAGGAGAATACAATCTATTGCCCCCTGTTATCAGTCATTTCAGGAGAGAGGATGACTGTAGGACAGGAGAATACAGTCTATTGCTCCCTGTTATCAGTCATTTCAGGGGAGAGGATGACTGTAGGACAGGAGAATACAGTCTATTGCCCCCTGTTATCAGCTATTTCAGGGAGAGGATGACTGTAGGACAGGAGAATACAGTCTATTGCCCCCTGTTATCAGCCATTTCAGGGGAGAGGATGACTGTAGGACAGGAGAATACAGTCTATTGCCCCCTGTTATCAGCCATTTCAGGGGACAGGATGACTGTAGGACAGGAGAATACAATCTATTGCTCCCTGTTATCAGACATTTCAGGGGGGAGGATGACTGTAGGACAGGATAATACAGTCTATTGCCCCCTGTTATCAGCCATTTCAGAGGAGAGGATGACTGTAGGACAGGAGAATACAATCTATTGCCCCCTGTTATCAGCCATTTCAGGGGAGAGGATGACTGTAGGACAGGAGAATACAGTCTATTCCCCCCTGTTATCAGCCATTTCAGGGGGGAGGACGACTGTAGGACAGGAGAATACAGTCTACTGCCCCCTGTTATCAGCCATGTCAGAGGAGAGGATGACTGTAGGACAGGAGAATACAATCTATTGCCTCCTGTTATCAGCCATTTCAGGGGAGAGGATGACTGTAGGACAGGAGAATACAGTCTATTGCCCCCTGTTATCAGCCATTTCAGGGGAGAGGATGACTGTAGGACAGGAGAATACAGTCTATTGCCCCCTGTTATCAGCCATTTCAGGGAAGAGGATGACTGTAGGACAGGAGAATACAGTCTACTGCCCCCTGTTATCAGCCATTTCAGGGGAGAGGATGACTGTAGGACAGGAGAATACAGTCTATTGCCCCCTGTTATCAGCCATTTCAGGGGAGAGGATGACTGTAGGACAGGAGAATACAGTCTATTGCCCCCTGTTATCAGCCATTTCAGGGGAGAGGATGACTGTAGGACAGGATAATACAGTCTATTGCTCCCTGTTATCAGCCATTTCAGGGGAGAGGATGACTGTAGGACAGGAGAATACAGTCTACTGCCCCCTGTTATCAGCCATGTCAGGGGTGAGGATGACTGTAGGACAGGAGAATACAGTCTATTGCTCCCTGTTATCAGCCATTTCAGGGGAGAGGATGACTGTAGGACAGGGGAATACAGTCTATTGCCCCCTGTTATCAGCCATTTCAGGGGGGAGGACGACTGTAGGACAGGAGAATACAGTCTATTGCCCCCTGTTATCAGCCATTTCAGGGGTGAGGATGACTGTAGGACAGGGGAATACAGTCTATTACCCCCTGTTATCAGTCATTTCAGGGGAGAGGATGACTGTAGGACAGGAGAATACAGTCTATTGCTCCCTGTTATCAACCATTTCAGGGGAGAGGATGACTGTAGGACAGGAGAATACAGTCTATTGCCCCCTGTTATCAGCCATTTCAGGGAAGAGGATGACTGTAGGACAGGAGAATACAGTCTACTGCCCCCTGTTATCAGCCATTTCAGGGGAGAGGATGACTGTAGGACAGGAGAATACAGTCTATTGCCCCCTGTTATCAGCCATTTCAGGGGAGAGGATGACTGTAGGACAGGAGAATACAGTCTATTGCCCCTGTTATCAGCCATTTCAGGGGAGAGGATGACTGTAGGACAGGAGAATACAGTCTACTGCCCCCTGTTATCAGCCATGTCAGGGGTGAGGATGACTGTAGGACAGGAGAATACAGTCTATTGCTCCCTGTTATCAGCCATTTCAGGGGAGAGGATGACTGTAGGACAGGGGAATACAGTCTATTGCCCCCTGTTATCAGCCATTTCAGGGGGGAGGACGACTGTAGGACAGGAGAATACAGTCTATTGCCCCCTGTTATCATCCATTTCAGGGGTGAGGATGACTGTAGGACAGGGGAATACAGTCTATTACCCCCTGTTATCAGTCATTTCAGGGGAGAGGATGACTGTAGGACAGGAGAATACAGTCTATTGCTCCCTGTTATCAACCATTTCAGGGGAGAGGATGACTGTAGGACAGGAGAATACAGTCTATTCCCCCCTGTTATCAGCCATTTCAGGGGGGAGGACGACTGTAGGACAGGAGAATACAGTCTACTGCCCCCTGTTATCAGCCATGTCAGAGGAGAGGATGACTGTAGGACAGGAGAATACAGTCTACTGCCCCCTGTTATCAGCCATGTCAGGGGAGATGATGACTGTAGGACAGGAGAATATAATCTATTGCCTCCTGTTATCAGCCATTTCAGGGGAGAGGATGACTGTAGGACAGGAGAATACAGTCTATTGCCCCCTGTTATCAGCCCGTACAGGCCGGGGAGAGGATGACTGTAGGACAGGAGAATACAATCTATTGCTCCCTGTTATCAGCCATTTCAGGGGAGAGGATGACTGTAGGACAGGAGAATACAGTCTATTGCCCCCTGTTATCAGCCATTTCAGGGGAGAGGATGACTGTAGGACAGAAGAATACAGTCTATTGCCCCCTGTTATCAGCCATTTCAGGGGAGAGGATGACTGTAGGACAGGAGAATACAGTCTACTGCCCCCTGTTATCAGCCATGTCAGGGGTGAGGATGACTGTAAGTCAGGAGAATACAGTCTATTGCTCCCTGTTATCAGCCATTTCAGGGGAGAGGATGACTGTAGGACAGGGGAATACAGTCTATTGCCCCCTGTTATCAGCCATTTCAGGGGAGAGGATGACTGTAGGACAGGAGAATACAGTCTATTGCCCCCTGTTATCAGCCATGTCAGGGGAGAGGACGACTGTAGGACAGGAGAATACAGTCTACTGCCCCCTGTTATCAGCCATTTCAGGGAGAGGATGACTGTAGGACAGGAGAATACAATCTATTGCCTCCTGTTATCAGCCATTTCAGGGGAGAGGATGACTGTAGGACAGGAGAATACAGTCTATTGCCCCCTGTTATCAGACATTTCAGGGGAGAGGATGACTGTAGGACAGGAGAATACAATCTATTGCCCCCTGTTATCAGCCATTTCAGGGGAGAGGGTGACTGTAGGACAGGAGAATACAGTCTATTGCTCCCTGTTATCAGCCATGTCAGGGGAGAGGATGACTGTAGGACAGGAGAATACAATCTATTGCTCCGTTATCAGCCATTTCAGGGAGAGGATGACTGTAGGACAGGAGAATACAGTCTATTGCCCCCTGTTATCAGCCATTTCAGGGGAGAGGATGACTGTAGGACAGGAGAATACAGTCTATTGCCCCCTGTTATCAGCCATTTCAGGCGGTGGGAGGATGACTGTATTTTCACAATTATCAGGTCAGGCATATTAACATGACATGATGATTCTGCCTGAAATCTCCATAGTCCCGACAACGCCCATCGATGCTCGTACAGCCCTAATCTTACAGGAGGAGTCAGCTTGCTTTATGTGTGCGATGCAGACAGATACATTGTATCCATCATGAAGATCACTTTTTTTACTGTAAGAGTTAATGCTGCGATACAATGTATCAGTGCCATGTTGCTCAGATATTCGCTATGAATTCTCTATACTTGGAGATTTTAATAATGCACAACTGTCATAAAATCTACAAGAAGCAAAAAAAATATTGTTTTTCTGATTCTTCTGGAGCAAATCTGCCGTTCAAGCTGCAAAGCGAAATGTGATTAAAGCGTCGCCGGCTCCTGTCCCGAGATCTGATTTTATTATTTTTAGAAATGTATCTTTCATAAGAAATATTAAGTCATCACGCTCCATACAAATTCCATTACAAGAACTTGACATTGGCGGAGGCTGAGAGAAGCTGTGCGCTGGGGAGCTGTCCGCCATACGGGAGGCTGGCGTGGATCTCCGTACCGCTCTCTCTCTCAGGTTTCGGCACAAAGTATGATATGGATTCTTATACTGAGGTGATTAACAGCTTCTGATAAGTCCTTCTCAGCATTGATTGGTGGGATTCAGAATGGCGTCTTCTGCGCTGATGATTACATTACACCCACAGGTGAACGTCTCGCACTCCACGATGGCAGCGAGCGTTTCTTACAAGGGATCCTAGTTAATGGCGGGTACAATCATTAGAAGTTATCCGCCTGCTGCGATAACAATATAGAAGGGAAGGGTTTCTATTCGCAGACTGAGGAATCTCTGGTGGGAAGGATTCTCATCTAGTGGCCGGCGCACACACGCTCAGCAGAAGACAAGCTGTAGCAAGGTGGTCTGCACTCAGCGCGGCACCAATCTGCCGACAGAACAGAGGAATGGCGGGCCTCACCACCGTCGTACCTCATTTTAGATCTTGTGCCGTCGTTTTCCTGCAATGCTCTGCAGACACAGGCTGTCTGGCAGACCTCACCCGCAGAGCATCCTGTGCTCACTGGCTGCCCCACAAATCAGCAGCGAAGAGAAGCAGAACCTAAGGGACCGGACAGGCTGAAAAACCATTAAATGGGAACTCACAAAAAGTCCTGTGCAAATGAAGTATTACTGCAATATAGAGGAGAGAGCTCTGGTGGTGGCGCCCTCTGCTGGTCCTTCTTCTGGTCCACCTTCTCCTGCACTCAGAGGTGGGCGGACATGCTCAGTAGCTGCTCTTCTGCCTCCCCCTCTCGGCATAGTGATCTTATAGAGGGGCAGGTGACATCTTTTCATCTATTCCTCCTAAATCCATAGAAAGATATAGATCTCCCTCTAGGCGGTGGGGGCATTATATATACCACATGCATCTCTGGGGCTCTATGGGAGGGACCATCCAGGGGAAAAGGGGTTAATGCTTTCTGCGAGATGCAGGGGCTTGAAGAGCTATTGTCCACCCACAGAAAGGGGAGAAAGTCCCCCAGATAGGAGAGTAAAAATGTTCAATTTGTGGAAAACCCCCTTAATAAGTAAGGTACGCAAGTAAGGCTTTTCGCTTAGCATTTTCCCTTTCCGCTATTGACATCCGTCATAGGGTCTCAACAGCGGGAGAAAACGCTTCAGTTTTGTTCCCGTTCATTGTCAATGGGGATAAAACTGAACTGAAGGGAACGGAGTCACCAGAATGCATTCCGTTCCATTGGGTTGCGTCCCCTTCGTGGACAGAATAACGCTGCAAGGCGGATCCGTCCTGACACACAGCCAATAGGGGCCGGATCCTTTTTCTCTGACACAATAGAAAACGGATCCGTCCCCCTTTACTTTCAATGGAGTTCATGACGGATCCGTCTCGGCTATATAAGACATAATACAACCCGATCCGCTCATAACGGATGCAGGCGGTTGTATTATCAGAACGGAAGCGTTTTTGCTGATCCATGACAGATCCAGCAAAAACTCTGGTGTGAAAGTAGCCTAAACAGTGTCCGGCGTGCAGACGCAGGAATTACCGTGACTCCTGGGAGAAGCCCTTTAAAGTGCGGACTGAGGCACTGCAATGGGGGTCACAACCAGGCCTTGATTCCTGTGAAGGGACTACATGACTGCAGCGTCCTGAGACATGGTGTGAATGGTATTCCTCACTGTGCCCCACAACTTATAGGAGACGGTGCACGTCACCGAGTCTATGGACGGACTACAACCATCTGAGCCCGCCAATTGTGCGGCCATGTTCAGAGTAAAGGACGCAGCATCCCTGTGATAAATAGGCTCTGATTTTCTTCATAATCTCTAATCCCCGCCCTGCTGCTCTCTAGCCACGCCCACTGTAATCTGGCCACACCCTGATCTAAAGCCACCTCCCTACTGCAATCTAGCCACACGCCACTGCAATCTAGCCACACCCTGATGATCTCTAGCCACACCCTGATGCTCTCTAGCCACGCCCTGATGCTCTCTAGCCACGCCCTGATGCTCTCTAGCCACGCCCACACTGATTTTAGAGCAGTCATTCACATGAAGGGACATGATCAGTACACTAAGCCCATCAGATTTCATGTCTGACACATTGGGGTGTTAGTCCGCCTCGGGCTGTATGACCGCTATATCTGTGCGACAATTTTTTCTGCAATTGACTGCTCCCCCTAAGAAACAAACTGTGCCAGCCATTATTATCAGGAGAATAGACGTTTCGTATATTTATGCGTTTGCAGAATATTTTTCCGCATATACAGAGGGATACGTGAGCGCCATTGTCTCCTCTAAGTGAAGTAGACACGATCTGCCCGGGGCCCCGACCCTTCATATCCTGACGGTTGCAGGTGTTTAATACACATTGAATTGGTCGTCGTTCCTCTCATTATGCAGATGAGATTAGTGAGAGGGTGACGTCTGTGGCGCGGTATAAATAACGGATGATTAGTTTATTATCTGATGACAGGTAAAGCTGATTTACTGCCGCTGCGCCGCCTCTACTTTAGCACAGCGTTCGGTATTAGCGTCTGCCACACAATGCCGACCACACGGAGCTTTTCATCAAGGCGACCAATATCCCATTTACATGGAAACGCAAGGCTTTTAATTTAATTGGTTTTCATGGAGCCGACTGTGTGGTGGGATCCCTGAGGATAACGGAGAGACGAACCGCAGCTCCGAACTAAGTTCAAAGACTTCTCTGCTGCCACCCAATCTGAAAAGAAATGATTGCGAGGAGAATCGCTCGCTCACCTCTCGTCATTGCCGTCCGCTTTTCTTATAGTGGCAACAAAAGGGGTGAAATCCTCCAATAATCCAGCTCCCAGGAGATTGCCAAAGTCCTGCACGAACAGGACCCTATACGAGGGGTCAAGGACGGATTTCTGCAGAAGGATCTGGTGGGACTGGGCAATGTGTCCTTATTAGCAAAGGATAACAGAAGAGGAAACGGTAGCGCCACCTACAGGCCAACGGGAAACGGCAGCGCCACCTACAGGCCAACGGGAAAGGGCAGCGCCACCTACAGGCCAACGGGAAAGGGCAGCGCCACCTACAGGCCAACGGGAAAGGGCAACGACGTTTCCCGTTGGCCTGTAGGTGGCCTACAGGCCAACGGGAAACGTCAGCACCACCTACAGGCCAGCGGGAAACGGCAGCGCCACCTACAGGCCAAAGCGAAGCGTCAGCGCCACTTACAGGCCAGCGGGAAACTGCAGCGCCACCTACAGGCCAACGGGAAACGGCAGCGCCACCTACAGGCCAACAGGAAACGGGAGCGCCACCTACAGGCCAACAGGAAACGGGAGCGCCGCCTACAGGCCAACAGGAAACATCAGCGCCACCTACAGGCCAGCGGGAAACGTCAGCGCCACCTACAGGCCAGCGGGAAACGTCAGCGCCACCTACAGGCCAGCGGGAAACGCCAGCGCCACCTACAGGCCAGCGGGAAACGCCAGCGCCACCTACAGGCCAGCGGGAAACGCCAGCGCCACCTACAGGCCAGCGGGAAACGTCAGCGCCACCTACAGGCCAGCGAGAAACGGCAGCGCCACCTACAGGCCAGCGGGAAACGGTAGCGCCACCTACAGGCCAACGGGAAACGGCAGCGTCACTTATAGGCCAACGGGAAATTGCAGCGCCATCTACAGGCCAACGGGAAATGGCAGCACCACCTACAGGCCAACAGGAAACATTAGCGCCACCTACAGGGCAACGGGAAATGGCAGCGCCACCTACAGGCCAATAGGAAAGGCAGAGCCACCACAGCGCCGCCTGGTTTGAAGATTAATCATTGTATAAAGTTTTGCAGCTTTCTAAAATACTTTGCGCCACAATTTCAGCCTCGATTGGGGAAGGAAAAGATCGACCCTTCACCCCTACAAGATGAAGAGCAGAAGGAAGCCGTCCTGTGACATCTTTTCCCGGGGCTCTGGAGCTTGGCAGACATTTCACAGACGCTCATTATGACACATTACAGGGTGGTCTGCTTCAGAGACCCTTTGTTCTATGCCCTACAAGGCCATGTTTAGCTCCTAGAGGGGGAGGGGTGGTCTCTGGGGCCCTTCTCTATGAGTCCCTGCATAGCTGCTCCCCCTCCATGATCAGCGGTCTCGGGGCCATCAGGGGATATCCCGCTGTGCGAACTGAGGCGCATTTCTAATATTAACGCTATAAAGATGGAATAACAGGAGCGGATATTCGCACCCCCACAGCTGACATGAATGAACTCCTTAATGTCAAGTCCTTAGGAGAACTCACGCTTACAGGTGGATGGACACATTACCACAGCCCCCCACACCGCAGTGCCACCGACGGTTGCAGCAGGACCTCTATGATACCACACATCGACTTCCTCCCTGGTCCTGACCGTTACTTCTCTAACAGGAAGAGACATGAGGGCAGCCAATCAGCAGCCTGCCTCCTATGACCGCCCCTTCCTGTGCCGATCAGCAGGAAGTGATCTGTAATAAATACTGCAGGAGGCGCAGGGCGGGGGGCGCATGTGGCCCCCTGGATGGAACAGTATAGCATCGTAGCCATGCAGTGCCCCTCAGGTGGACGCCCACTGCGGCTCCACAGACGAGACCACAAGAAATGTTATCATCCAGATGGAAGCCTCGGAGAATCTCGCTCTGCGACACATTAATCAACGCTGCGGTTTCTTACCTGATAAACTGGAATCCATTTTAAAGATGTCGGAGAGACGGTTATTAACGGGCTCATAGGGCGAATCCTCCAGCAGCTCATTTCCTACAGGAGACAGAAAAAATGAATATTATACTGCTATTAGTTATCAGTGACACCATGTAACAGCGCAGGAAAGTAACAGCTACAGTAATACGGTGTAATAGTATATATAGTAATAATACAATGTATCGGAACGGCGCAAGAAAGTAACATATACAGCTACAGTAATACGGTGTAATAGTATATATATATATATATATAGTTGCAAGAAAAAGTATGTGAACCCTTTGGAATGATATGGATTTCTGCAGAAATTGGTCATAAAATGTGATCTGATCTTCATCTAAGTCACAACAATAGACAATCACCGTCGGCTTAAACTAATGACACACAAAGAGTTAAATGTTACCATGTTTTTATTGAACACACCATGTAAACATTCACAGTGCAGGTGGGAAAAGTATGTGAACCCTTGGATTTAATAACTGGTTGAACCTCCTTTGGCAGCAATAACTTCCACCAAACGTTTCCTGTAGTTGCAGATCAGACGTGCACAACGGTCAGGAGTAATTCTTCACCATTCCTCTTTACAGAACAGTTTCAGTTCGGCAATATTCTTGGGATGTCTGGTGTGAATCGCTTTCTTGAGGTCATGCCCCAGCATCTCCATCGGGTTGAGGTCAGGACTCTGACTGGGCCACTCCAGAAGGCGCATTTTCTTCTGTTTAAGCCATTCTGTTGTTGATTTACTTCTATGCTTTGGGACGTTGTCCTGTTGCAACACCCATCTTCTGTTGAGCTTCAGCTGGTGGACAGATGGCCTCAAGTTCTCCTGCAAAATGTCTTGATAAACTTGGGAATTCATTTGTCCTTCGATGATAGCAATCCGTCCAGGCCCTGACACAGCAAAGCAGCCCCAAACCATGATGCCCCCCCCCCCCCCACCATACTTCACAGTTGGGATGAGGTTTTGATGTTGGTGTGCTGTGCCTCTTTTTCTCCACACATAGTTTTGTGTGTTTCTTCCAAACAACTCCACTTTGGTTCCATCTGTCCACAGAGTATTTTGCCAGTACTGCTGTGGAACATCCAGGTGCTCTTGTGCAGACTGTAAACGTGCAGCAATGTGTTTTTTGGACAGCAGTGGCTTCCTCTGTGGTATCCTCCCATGAAATCCATTCTTGTTTAGTGTTTTACGTATCGTAGATTCGCTAACAGGGATGTTAGCATATGCCATAGACTTTGTAAGTCTTTAGCTGACACTCTAGGATTCTTCTTCACCTCATTGAGCAGTCTGCGCTGTGCTCTTGCAGTCATCTTTACAGGACGGCCGCTCCTAGGGAGAGTAGCAGCAGTGCTGAACTTTCTACATTTATAGACACTTTGTCTTACCGTGGACTGATGAACAGCAAGGCTTTTGGAGATACTTTTATAACCCTTTCCAGCTTTATGCAAGTCAACAATTCTTAATCGTAGGTCTTCTGAGAGCTCTTTTGTGCGAGGCATCATTCACATCAGGCAATGCTTCTTGTGAAAAGCAAACCCAGAACTGGTGTGTGTTTCTTATAGGGCAGGGCAGCTGTAACCAACACCTCCAATCTCATCTCATTGATTGGACTCCAGTTGGCTGACACCTCACTCCAATTAGCTCTTGGAGATGTCATTAGTCTAGGGGTTCACATACTTTTTCCACCTGCACTGTGAATGTTTACATGGTGTGTTCAATAAAAACATGGTAACATTTAACTCTTTGTGTGTTATTAGTTTAAGCCGACTGTGATTGTCTATTGTTGTGACTTAGATGAAGATCAGATCACATTTTATGACCAATTTGTCCAGAAATCCATATCATTCCAAAGGGTTCACATACTTTTTCTTGCAACTGTATAGTAATAATAAAATGTATCAGCACGGTGCAGGAAAGTAACATATACAGCTACAGTAATACGGTGTTATAGTACATATATAGTAATAATACAATGTATCGGCACGGCGTAGGATAGCGGTGTTATAGTATATATAGCTACAGTACTACAATGTATCAGCATGGCACAGGATAGCGGTATTATGGTAATACTGTTAAAGAGGGGGTAATGGATGTACTAACACACTACCCCAATTATTTTCTATAAAAAAAAAAATTGCACATTTTGCTGTAAGTGCCATTTGGAAACTAAATTAGCA
Source organism: Bufo bufo (assembly GCF_905171765.1). Classification (NCBI taxonomy): domain Eukaryota; kingdom Metazoa; phylum Chordata; class Amphibia; order Anura; family Bufonidae; genus Bufo; species Bufo bufo. The sequence goes on along the minus strand of NC_053394.1, from coordinate 5,760,382 downwards.
ACTTTTTAGCCATTTCTGACACCCTCGACCCTATACCAACATGTGCACCAGAAAACCAGCTCCCATTACACCAGACATCTACTTCAGCTCCGCGGTGCAGCGGATTTGGTCAGATCTTCTGCCATCGGGGTTCTTACTAAGAACGGCATGGGAACCCAGAGTCTGCAGTAACCGACCCCCAGAATGGCATACATATGATCAGTCTTGGCGAGGATCGTGTCCCCCACTCTTTCGGACAGTCCAGGGTTTGAGCCTCGTTAGCCGGCGGCTGTCAGCGCTCTCCCATCCCGAGGAAGGACAGGAATACGTTTCATTTTCCGTACAGACGTCTGCAGCGCTGTCCCATACAGCGGAAACCAGGTACTGAGGTATACTGGACGGAGACAAAAGGCTCCCGCCAGGTAAATGGGGGTCGCGGATACATCTACGAGGCGGCCGTCCTCGCTGTAATACATGCAGACTCCTCAGGCTGATCGATCGCTCATGTTGTCTGCAGCTTGGCATTTCCGTAGGTCATATCTTGATCAATCCGGGGTCGGAGAGATGAAACACGTATCGAAGGCGGTAGAAGAAACACCTCGTCCACAGGAGATGACTGCAAAACGTGGGAAGGTGGGACCTGCCCTGGATCCATCCGACCTACATCTATAGCTGGCGGAGGCGCAGTAAGAAATGAGATCAGACCTTGGGGTCATTTACAAAGACTTTACACCAGGTTTTTGGAGTAAAGATTCGCCACCCTTTTATGTTTTACAGAGCGGTTACCGTGGCCCGACACGTTTAATGTAAATTACCTCTGAAAACTGTCGTGAATTGTAGGCGACATCTACTATGGCTGAGTTTCTGGCGCACGGACATCGCAGGCCCGGGACTTTTATTAAATTGGTCGCATGCTATGACAGCGAGCTTTCTACTAAGGTTCCCTTGTGAAACGCCAGTCTTTAGTGAATGACCCCCACCATGTAACTTGTGCAACATTTTGTAAAATTAGTTATAAGAAAAATAGCTTAAAATCAAGGAAATGCCCCAAAAACACAGCGCAACCAGTTGCCTCTTCACACATTACCCCTCAGGCTCGCCCCAGATTTATCACAGTGGCCGGCTGACATGTCTGGCGCGGCGTGACACCGTCTAGTGGGTACGCCACCAGTTAGCTGGTTTACTGTATTGTGAATCAGGCTCCGCCCTTTTTCTGAAAAGCCACACCCCTTGTTGAGTGCGCCCCCGCAGGAAGCGCTCACTTCTCCCATCTCCTCCACTCCGTCCGGCTCCTTACAGTCCGGGCCACGGGTCTAGCCACGGTATGACCTGGACCACCCACGTGGCGGTCTTCCATCTACTTGGAAGTCTGACAATAAAGGAGGACCCCACCTGGGCAGCTTCAGACTTGCTCTTGGGGGGATTCCCTCCACGCGGGTCGTTACTCATCATATTCTTGGAAATCTCCCATCAAATAAAGGTCATTTCCGGGATGTCGCGGCGGGAGCCAGACGTTATACTGTGGCATAACCCCGCCCATACAGGCCCATATTCTCCGTTACCTCTGGATTTGGGACGACCCGCCTTCTGCACAAGTAACACCGACGAGATATCGCTAGGAGAGCCATCAATGTCAGATAGGTGCGGGTCCCTGAGACCGGCTTCAATCTACAGAAGGGGCCCCCGAACACATGCGCAGCGTGCGCTCCACTCACAGCTATGGGAGTACGCGCGGCTATTTTCAGCGGTGAACAGAGGGTGGTCGCTCCCGGTTCACTTCTGGGGGCCCTGGGGGAGTAGATCCCAGAGGTGGGGCCCGCACCTTTCTGACACTGAGCACATATCGTGGCCCAAATGCCCCTTTAACGGCTGTAACCGGCCCGGCTGTTTACACCGTTTTTCAGGTTCTGGGCGGTTTTATCGGACACGGGGCAGATTCCCTCATCCTGTAGGTGGCGCTCACTCAGTCGGGGGGGGGGGATATATTAGCAGGGGCCACGTCCATCCATCACTGAGCGCCTCATTAGCTAACACGGATTTCACTGAACAGCCCTAGTGGGCAGTATGTGCGGTATAATGGGGTTAATCCTGCTGACGGGGACCTTTAATACTTCCTCCTCCCCTAAGGATGAGCTCTGGTTCAGAACATGGCCTGACACGGCAGCATCTTGTGGGGCCCTGTGCCGGGCCCCTGCTTGCTCCAGCTCCTGACACTTTTGGTTGGAGACCCGTGGCTCCTGCAGGTCGCTGTGGGATCCGGTGAAGGTTTCTCATGAGCGCGGTCCTCCTTCCACAGACCGACATTACTCAATACGATTGATTTTCCCCATGAATAGAACAGACACCTGAAGTAATGGCCTGACGCGTTCCATGGTCATTCCAGACGGCTGAGCCGCAGCCCTGAAGGGGTTAAGTGCGGTTTGTATAGCTGGGGAAACATTACTTACTCGGAGCAACAGAACGGAGAGATGGAGCGCACGTCTGCTCTTTATGGTCCTCTTAATGCACCGACCGCAGAGGATGCAGCCATCTTAATGCACTGCTGCCGCTCCCGGCCAGCGCCAACCGAAAACCAGCAATAATCAATGACATTTACACCTGACGGAGCCCGATGGGGCCACGGGCCCTCACCGCGATTCAGGACAAACATCTATTCTTTAGCTGCTGTAGAACCACAAGTTGCAGAAAGCTCCACTTGCCTAGAACGCAGGCCACAAGGCAGCCATCATCCAACCCAGAGGCTACACTTACCTTGTTCCTGTCATTGCTGATGAACCACAAGTACCAGCAGGCACAAGGTGAATGGAGCTAAATACACAACGGAATTATTAGAAAAATCACAGATGCAAAACTGCTTCTTTTAGTCATCATTACCGATTCCTCCCAAAAGATGACACCTGCAATCTTCTAATATAGTGCATATTCACACCACATATCATACTCCAGAGCTGCACTCACTATTCTGCTGGTGCAGTCACTGTACACATACATTACTTATCCTGTACTGATCCTGAGTTACATCCTGTATTATACTCCAGAGCTGCACTCACTATTCTGCTGGTGCAGTCACTGTGTACATGCATTACTTATCCTGTACTGATCCTGAGTTACATCCTGTATTATACTCCAGAGCTGCACTCACTATTCTGCTGGTGCAGTCACTGTGTACATACATTACTTATCCTGCACTGATCCTGAGTTTTACAGCAAGACACGGAGGCTTCGTATTGCTTCGTATTGCTTTCTCCTTCTTTACTGAACCACCAATAGCAGCAAAGAGCAAAAAAATTTACATATAAGGAACCATAGCAACCAAGGTCCCTCCCCACTGGCCCCTATAATAGGCCTCTCTTCCTCTGTGACTTCCTCTTTCTTTGCTGCTGCCACCAAGCTAAGTACATCTTCTTCTATGCTTGTGTCATTGATGTTTGATGTATATTGCGCTGTTTACCCAGGGTGACTAACCCTGCTTGCTTGCAGCGCTCCCTTTCCTTTATGCTTTTTACCGATTTCTAGGACTGATAGTTTAGGTTCCCTGCGCTTATCACTGCGCTTGATTGCTTTCATTGCCGCTTCCCCGCGTCTCCCCCCTTTCATTTCCCTTCTCCCTTATCCAGGGAGAGTTCGCTACCACAACCCACTTATTTTGGACCCAGATGGTCCTACCTGTTGGTTAGTGCGGTTCCCGGTGTTCGGTGGGCGGGTCCTCCGCCCCTGCTGGCTGCCGCGCCGTCTCTGGCACTTCCTGAGCAGTGGGGCCGCGAGATCTCGCGAGATCTCGGCGGCCATCTTGCGGTTGGCGGCCGCGATTCGCGGGCTTATGGGGGGGCGGAGCTTCAGCGTCTCCTGTCCCTTCCGGTCATTCGCTTCCTGCACTCAGCACGGTCGGCGGCTCCTGCTCCCTCTGCCAGCTAGCGTCCAGCGCTTCTCCCATAGATCGTTGCCCTGCTCAGTGAGTTGCTTATTTATACGGTTTTGCACCTTAGCTAGGCCAGATTGCTGATATGTCGGTACCTACTTCCCCTCATGCTGCCAGTAGGCCCCCCTCCCCCCCTGAGGGATCCATCTCCACTCAGGTGGAGGCTCAGGCCCTGGCCCTGCAGCGCTCGGTATCGGATGCGATCATGGCAGCCATGGGCTCCATGTCATCCATACTTTCACAAACCATTACTCATGCCCTGTCCGTCCCACCTTCCAATGTACCTGTGCAGGACCCCATTGCCACTCCGCAGCCTACCTCCAATGACCCTCCTATTACAGAGGAGGTTTTGACTGGTGCGCATCTTGCCACCCCAGAGACCGTGCTTAGATCACGGAAAAGGGCCTCTTCCCGCCAGGCAGAACGGGCGCGGACATGGAAATGCGCGAGAGCGCAATCACCGGAATTGTCTGACTCCGACAGAGCTTCAGACGAGGAGGCATTTGCGGATATAGATTATGAGGCAGAGGAGGAGGTCACCCCCCCAGTTCAGGGCCCCTCAGCTGCCGCTGCGGCGACCTCCTCTGCCAAGGATGTGGTGTCCCCTGTTAACGCTACCCACTCTGTGGCGGTACTAGATGATTCAGGTGAACCTATGTTCGACCCTGAATCTTTACATCACCCGCGTTCAGCGGAATGGCTCCCCTCCCCTCATGTGGGGGCCTATTTGGAACACTGGGTGCGTCACTCGCTTTCCCGCGAGTCACGCAACAAACTCAGAGCTGAGTGTCCCAGGCCATTGGTGCCCAATAAGGTCTGCGAGACCCCAATTGTGGACCCCAAGATGGCTCAATTTCTGGCCAAAACTGGCTGGAACTCCAAAAAAGGACTGGATTCAGCGCTCCGCAGCTGCCAGGACAAGATCTTAGATGTCCTTGGTCCACTGACCAAGATCTTGGAGATGGCTGAGTCAGCCAGGAATGAGGGATCCCTGATAGACCCCGAGGAATTACGGGGCTGGACCCAGAGGGCCATATGCCTTACCGGTAACGCCAATACAGCAGTGGCGATTGAGAGGCGCAAGTCTATTTTATTTAAAATAGACCCTAAGCTAGCTAATTTGGCGCTCACTGAGGCGGGAAAGGAAGCCCAGGGCCTCCTTTTCGGCGAGTCCTTCATTAAGGACATGAGCCGTTTTGTGGGCACCTTTACTGCGCTTGACAAGGCCCAAAGTTCGATGCGCAGAGTATTTCAGGGACGGGTCTCTCATCGGGCCGGCAGTGGTAGGGGCCGCCTGTCCGGCCGTGCTAGTTTCCAGGCCCGAGGATCGAGTAGAGGTGCCGGTGGACAACGTCCATTTTTCCAAGAACAACGTAATCCGTCTCCCTTCTTCGCCTCCAGAGGAAATCAATGGCGTTCTCGCTCCTTCCGGGGCAACCCCAACCATCGCAGACCCTTGGGTAAGTCTTCCCCAGCTTGGGGATTCTATGGTACCTTGTGTAGGGGGCAGACTCCGACTCTTTTTTCATGCTTGGAGTCTCATCACCTCAGACCCGTGGGTGCTGTCCACGGTCAGGGGATTTCACATAGAGCTCACGGGGTCTCCCTACCTTATTCCCTCCCCCCCGCCGGTCCCCCTGTCACACCCAGATTGCGCTCTGGTGGACGCGGAGCTGTGCTCCCTCAGACAAAAGCGGGCAATAGAACGAGCGTCCCCTGCACGGGGGACTGTGATCAGCAATATATTTCTCGTTCAGAAGAAGGGCGGGCAGATGAGGCCAGTCATCAATCTTCGCGCGCTGAATGCGGTAGTTCGCTACCGGCATTTCAAAATGGAGGGGATCCATCTTCTTCGGGACTTGTTAGTTCCTGGGGACTGGATGGTAAAGCTGGACCTGAAGGATGCATACCTGACGGTCCCAGTGGCCACTCACTCCAGGGACCTGCTCCAGTTCTGGTGGAACGGCGAGGTCTGGAGGTTCACCTGTCTGCCATTCGGACTGTCGTCAGCTCCTTGGTGCTTCACCAAGTTGCTGCGTCCGGTCGTGTCATGGTTGAGGACTCGGGGCGTCCGCCTAATCATTTACCTGGACGACATCCTTCTGATGCACGAATCCAGGGTGGGGTTACTGGAACATCTCCAGTGGACGTCGGATTTGCTTTCAGATCTCGGATTCCTCCTCAACATAGAGAAGTCCTGCCTCATCCCGGCTCAGAGGATGGAATTCTTAGGATTCACGGTGGATTCTCTCTCGGAGTCCCTCAGTCTGCCGACGGCAAAGTTGCGGGCGATCCGCAAAGAACTGAGACATGCGCTTCTCATACCCCATCTCTCATTGCGTCATCTGGCTCGCATCATCGGTCTGTTAGCCTCGTCCATCCAGGCGGTGTTTCCAGCTCCGTTACATTACCGTGCGCTCCAGCGTCTGAAGATCGCCCATCTTCGGACCGGTGCATCCTTTGCGGACGCGGTGGTCCTGGATTCGGAGGCCCGAGAGGAATTGAGTTGGTGGATAGCCAATCTGGAAGCGTGGAACGGCAGGGCGATTTTCGGCTCCCTGCCAGAAATGACCATAGAATCAGATGCGAGCCTCCAGGGTTGGGGCGCCCATTGCAATGGTGTATCTACGGGAGGCCCCTGGTCAGCGGAGGAGTCCCTCCTGCACATCAATGCTTTGGAGCTCCTGGCAGGATCTTTCGCGGCGAGGAGTTTTTCCAACGGGATCGCCAACGCTTGCATCAAGTTACGTATGGACAATATATCAGCAGTCCAGTATGTCAACCGTTTGGGGGGTACTCGCTCAGCGACGTTGGCTCGTCTGGCCAAGGACTTTTGGACATTTTGCCTATCCAGAGACATCATGGTCCAGGCGGAGTACCTACCGGGGCTGAACAACGTCCAGGCGGATTGGAACTCGCGCTACCTATCGGATGGCAGCGATTGGCAATTGGACCCTCTGGTCTTCTCAGCTATCTCGGAATTGTGGGGTCCGATGTCTATCGACCTGTTCGCTTCACGGCTGAACAGACAGCTCACCCGGTTTTACAGCTGGCGTCCGGACCCGGAAGCATTAGCAGTGGATGCGTTCCTCCAGGATTGGTCGGTGTCCCGCCTGTACGCGTTTCCACCATTCTCGATGATTCCGAGGACACTCTTGCAGGTGATTCGTCAGCAGGCGGACCTAGTTCTTGTGGTACCATTCTGGGGGTCTCAGGTCTGGTTCCCGTCGTTGCTGAGGATTCTAGTGGAGATTCCTGTACTTCTCCCGACCCGATCGGATCTCCTCCACAACCCTCTGGGACTACAACATCCCCTTCTACTCGACGGTTCCCTGCGGCTGCTGGCATGCCGGATCTCCGGACACCTGGATCGTTCGAGGGAATTTCGGCAGCAACTCGACAGTTATTGGACAGTGCATGGGCTCCCGGCACTAGGAAGTCGTACCGGGCAGCCTGGAGAACTTGGGCTAACTGGTGCGTGGAACGGGACTTGGATCCCGTTTCGGCACCTGTAACCCATCTGCTAGAGTTTCTCACCTCTCTCTTCGAGGCGGGGAAGGCATATCGGACCATTAACCTTTTTAGGTCCGCTATCTCTTCTACCCATGCGGGCTTCGAGGGAGTCGCGGCTGGCCAACATCCGTCTGTTTCTCGCCTTTTAAGGGGGGCTCGTTTATCTCGCCCTCCGCGTCCTCGTTTTTCCACAACATGGGACGTGGCCCTGGTCCTTACCTTCTTGTCCTCCTGGCCCGGGAACTCTGACCTCACAATTAGGCAATTGTCAGCTAAGCTTTTGACGTTATTTTGCCTTATTTCGTGCAAGAGGGTCTCAGATGTGAGGGCTCTTGATCACGACGCGCGTTCCTTTACCCCGGAGGGGGTTACTTTCAACATCTCGCGTCGCACGAAGACCAACATACGTTTCGTGTCCTACCCCAGTTTTCCTGACTCTCCGATCTTATGTCCAGTGGCGTGCCTTAAAGAATACGAGTCCAGGACTCTGGCGCATCGGTCTCCGAACAGTTCTCAGCTGTTCATTTCTATTCGTCATCCTTTTGGACCGGTTTCTAGCCCCACGTTAGCACGCTGGCTTAAATGGGTCATGTCATTAGCGGGTGTGGACACGTCTGTCTTCACGGCCCATTCTGCGCGTGGGGCCTCTGCCACCGCCTTGGCGGTGTCGGGTGCCAGATTAGAGGATGTTATGCGCCTGGCTGATTGGTCCAATGTTACCACGTTCAGGGAGTTCTATTTCCGTCCTCCACCTAATTTATTTGCTTCAATCATTGACGGGCTTTGAACTTGCAATACGAAGCCTCCGTGTCTTGCTGTAAAACTTAATGATTTTCCTATTTCATGACGTAAAGTCATAGTTTTATTAAAGACACGGAGGCGAGTATTGCCCACCCTATTCCCTCCCTTGGGGTTTTTCTCGCAGTTTTTGTTACAGAGGTCATGTATCATTATCTCTAGGTATTATTAACCTTTGAAGTTATTATGTTTTAGGTTTATTGTCCTAATGTTCTTGCATTGACATTGTATTTCATGTTATTTATTACAATTCTTATTGTGTTCGGTCACTTGTCACCTGTTTTTCCAGTGGCGAAGGTGGCGTCTGGACATTCTGTCTGGAGATGTTGTTTCACCTAGGCCTATGGTCTGTTTTATTTTCCAGGATGAAGTCTTTCCGTTACAGGATGCCGTGTTTTCCGGAGGATATGTTCTACAGTTTAGCCTGGTTGGCTAGTTGATTACGCTTCTGGGCGTTGGACTGTCTGTTCCAGTTGAAGTTTGGAGTCATCGTTGTGATGTTCGTGATGTCGGTTCGGTTCGGAGTTACAGTTGGGATGTTCGGGATGTCAGCACCAGAGGTTCAAAGAAAGAGGAAGTCACAGAGGAAGAGAGGCCTATTATAGGGGCCAGTGGGGAGGGACCTTGGTTGCTATGGTTCCTTATATGTAAATTTTTTTGCTCTTTGCTGCTATTGGTGGTTCAGTAAAGAAGGAGAAAGCAATACGAAGCAATACTCGCCTCCGTGTCTTTAATAAAACTATGACTTTACGTCATGAAATAGGAAAATCATTAAGTTATATCCTGTATTATACTCCAGAGCTGCACTCACTATTCTGCTGGTGCAGTCACTGTGTACATACATTACTTATCCTGTACTGATCCTGAGTTACATCCTGTATTATACTCCAGAGCTGCACTCACTATTCTGCTGGTGCAGTCACTGTGTACATACATTACTTATCCTGTACTGATCCTGAGTTACATCCGTGTATTATACTCCAGAGCTGCGCTCACTATTCTGCTGGTGCAGTCACTGTGTACATACATTACTTATCCTGTACTGATCCTGAGTTACATCCTGTATTATACTCCAGAGCTGCACTCACTATTCTGCTGGTGCAGTCACTGTGTACATACATTACTTATCCTGTACTGATCCTGAGTTACATCCTGTATTATACTCCAGAGCTGCACTCACTATTCTGCTGGTGCAGTCACTGTGTACATACATTACTTATCCTGTACTGATCCTGAGTTACATCCTGTATTATACTCCAGAGCTGCACTCACTATTCTGCTGGTGCAGTCACTGTGTACATACATTACTTATCCTGTACTGATCCTGAGTTACATCCTGTATTATACTCCAGAGCTGCACTCACTATTCTGCTGGTGCAGTCACTGTGTACATACATTACTTATCCTGTACTGATCCTGAGTTACATCCGTGTATTATACTCCAGAGCTGCGCTCACTATTCTGCTGGTACAGTCACTGTGTACATACATTACTTATCCTGTACTGATCCTGAGTTACATCCTGTATTATACTCCAGAGCTGCACTCACTATTCTGCTGGTGCAGTCACTGTGTACATACATTACTTATCCTGTACTGATCCTGAGTTACATCCTGTATTATACTCCAGAGCTGCACTCACTATTCTGCTGGTGCAGTCACTGTGTACATACATTACTTATCCTGTACTGATCCTGAGTTACATCCTGTATTATACTCCAGAGCTGCACTCACTATTCTGCTGGTGCAGTCACTGTGTACATACATTACTTATCCTGTACTGATCCTGAGTTACATCCTGTATTATACTCCAGAGCTGCACTCACTATTCTGCTGGGGCAGTCACTGTGTACATACATTACTTATCCTCTACTGATCCTGAGTTACATCCTGTATTATACTCCAGAGCTGCACTCACTACTCTGCTGGTGCAGTCACTGTGTACATACATTACTGATCCCGAGTTACATCCTGCAGTATACTCCAGAGCTGCACTCACTCCTGGGAGACCTGGCTGCGGGGTGACATCGGGGTGGACAGGTCGTCTCTGGGGTGCTGGTGGGTAAAAGCCATCTGTTCCTCAGAACGGCCAGATCTTACACGTGCAGCACATGGCAAATTAAATCATGAGGCCTCGGCCCTGCTTGGTGAATAGGCATCTTGATGTCAGCGATGTGTGAGGCGCATTCACCGGGGGCCCCAATGCTCCTGACATTCAGCAGCCGCCTGCAGGGTCAGAGGTCAGGATCAGCGTCGCAGACTTCAACATTTCAACCCGTCTTAATTGACAATGAATGAAACCGGCCTGTTACTGAGCCCCCGACGGGTGACCCCGCTGATGCAGACACCCAGCACCCGGTGAGCACCTAATCGGGGGCAGCACTTATTCACTATACTGCTCCTGTTTCCTCTGAAAACACTCAAATCCTTCATACACATTAAGAGGATAAAAGCAGTAAAAAATAACGTATCAGCGACCAGTTATACCACATAGATCCAGTGTATAATAAGGTATCAGCGACCAGTTATACCACATAGATCCAGTATATAAGGAATCAGCGACCAGTTATACCACATAGATCCAGTATATAATAAGGTATCAGCGATCAGTAATACCACATAGATCCAGTATATAAGGTATCAGCGATCAGTAATACCACATAGATCCAGTATATAATAAGGTATCAGCGACCAGTTATACCACATAGATCCAGTATATAATAAGGTATCAGCGATCAGTAATACCACATAGATCCAGTATATAATAAGGTATCAGTGATCAGTAATACCACATAGATCCAGTGTATAATAAGGTATCAGCGACCAGTTGTAATATGTGAGCAGTATATTATAATATCAGCAATCAGTTATACCACATAGATCCAGTATATAATAAGGTATCAGCGATCAGTAATACCACATAGATCCAGTATATAATAAGGTATCAGCGACCAGTTGTAATATGTGAGCAGTATATTATAATATCAGCAATCAGTTATACCACATAGATCCAGTATATAATAAGGTATCAGCGATCAGTAATACCACATAGATCCAGTATATAAGGTATCAGCGATCAGTAATACCACATAGATCCAGTGTATAATAAGGAATCAGCGACCAGTTATACCACATAGATCCAGTGTATAATAAGGTATCAGCGACCAGTTATAATACCACATAGATCCAGTATATAATAAGGTATCAGCGATCAGTAATACCACATAGATCCAGTGTATAATAAGGTATCAGCGACCAGTTATACCACATAGATCCAGTATATAATAAGGTATCAGCGACCAGTTGTAATATGTGAGCAGTATATTATAATATCAGCAATCAGTTATACCACATAGATCCAGTGTATAATAAGGAATCAGCGACCAGTTATAATACCACATAGATCCAGTGTATAATAAGGTATCAGCGATCAGTAATACCACATAGATCCAGTATATAATAAGGTATCAGCGACCAGTTATACCACATAGATCCAGTGTATAATAAGGTATCAGCGACCAGTTGTAATATGTGAGCAGTATATTATAATATCAGCAATCAGTTATACCACATAGATCCAGTATATAATAAGGTATCAGCGACCAGTTATAATACCACATAGATCCAGTATATAATAAGGAATCAGCGACCAGTTATACCACATAGATCCAGTGTATAATAAGGTATCAGCGACCAGTTGTAATATGTGAGCAGTATATTATAATATCAGCAATCAGTTATACCACATAGATCCAGTATATAATAAGGTATCAGCGACCAGTTATAATACCACATAGATCCAGTATATAATAAGGTATCAGCGACCAGTTATGCCACATAGATCCAGTGTATAATAAGGTATCAGCGATCAGTAATACCACATAGATCCAGTGTATAATAAGGCGATCAGTTGTTATATGTGAGCAGTATATTATAATCAGCTATATCACATAATCACGTCGTCAGATCAGTATACATTATATACTTTCTTGACGTATAATAAAGTCACGCTGGTCCAGTATGTAATGCACACTATATGTACAACAGCATACCACCAGTATAACACAATACACCAACATAACATATATCATACTTTACAAGCAGTGTGCATGATATAAGCAGTATATAACGGCAGGTGAGCTAGCCTCAGCGTATAACAGTGCGGGGCCGGGGGTGGACAGGCCTCTGGGGCCCTCAGAGAGCAGTATATAACGGCAGGTAAGCTAGCCTCAGCCTATACCAGTGCAGGGCCGGGGGGGGACAGGCCTCTGGGGCCCTCACAGAGCAGTATATAACGGCAGGTGAGCTAGCCTCAGCGTATAACAGTGCGGGGCCGGGGGTGGACAGGCCTCTGGGGCCCTCACAGAGCAGTATATAACGGCAGGTGAGCTAGCCTCAGCGTATAACAGTGCGGGGCCGGGGGTGGACAGGCCTCTGGGGCCCTCACAGAGCAGTATATAACGGCAGGTGAGCTAGCCTCAGCGTATAACAGTGCAGCTTCCTGTAGAACAATTAACCCTTTGAAGGCCACTTCAGTTGTTAATTTTGAAGCCCCTACTGGTCAGTGCAGACTGCCACATGTGGGCCTAGCAATTTACTAGGAACTGCTAACGACATTGAGGCATGAGGTGCCCCTCGCCTCGTACCTTGTTCTTAGTGAATTGATAGGTCCCCCTCTAGTCCACGCTATGGCCCACCCTTGCCTAGCTGATGATATATTGGCACAGCGGGCAGGACATGCAGGGTACCTACCCTGCAGGATCTGGTACATGCTCCAGTATATCCGCAGACAGTTCTTTTCTTTCTTCATTCCTCGTTTACAGCGGCAGTTGTACAGGGACTTTTGTTTCAGCGCCTCGGTGGCGTTCTTGCACTCGTCTTTGGCCTCCAGGCCGGTGACTTTGCTGAAGTTGGTCTCTTTTCCGGCCACGCACTGGCGCAGAGTCCTGTATTTGGCGCTGCATTCAGCCTCTTTCAGGCACTGCTCGTTGGCTTTTACACAGTCCAGTCGGTCCCCAGATGGCAGTCGCCTCAACTCAGCAGACAGAACGGCATCTACGGCAGCAAAGAGAGACACAAGGTGACATAAAGAGCGTTAATACCGTCGTAGGGAGAGTCCCAGCATCTGCAGACTCAGCAGCAACAGCATTAACAGGACTGCAGGGGACACTGGAGCGGCTGAACCGCCACGTGTGAAGAAGAAAACGCCGGCCAGGTTAACAGCCAGTCTGCAACCACCACTAGAGGGAGCTCAATGTATACTGAGTGCCGTGGGTAGTCTGCAGCGCGCTGATGAGCTCCCTCTAGTGGTGGCAGAATGCTATCAGAATGGTGGTAGAATGTGTCTATGCTGGGAGTTTGGAGCTGTGTATCAGAATACAGCAGCTCTGTCCGTTATAAAGATAATTAAAAAAAGATAAAAATAAAAAAATTGTGTTCCCAGACAGAAATTTGCTTAAAGCTGGATATTCCTCCTTCTTCAGGGGTACCAGCAGTGATACTAATACACCAGGGTCACTTCACCCAAAAAAGAATTTCGCTATTCCTCCAAGCATTACGGGTTTGTTACTCCAGTAACGACTCCAGCCTAATTACATCGATAGACGCCAAATCTATCAATATGATGGACATTACACTTACTGCAACTCCCATCATCTCAGATACCACCATGACAACCTCATCTCAACTTCAAAACTTCCTGGGAACGGGGACCAGACCGTCACTGGGGCAGCAGCCATGGCTCTCACGGTGACATACAAGTACTATCACTTCCAGGCTGCACTGATACATTGTAACAAACCATCACAGCAGGAGAGAGGTTTGCACTGCTTTGTTTACCCCTCAGAGGATCGTCTACACTGGATACAAACCCTCAAACAAGAATGACCCCATTCACTGACAGTAAGCAGAGATCTGGTCACGGTCCCTTCTGTGACAGATGTCAGGAGATCAAGGAGACTGGCGGAACGTGGAGGAATCTAACAGCCTCTTTGATTACTCTTTATTCAGTGTTTGTTTCAGGTGTAGCTTAGTACTCATTACTCTACCCTACTTAGTGTTGCCCCACCCTTCTGACTGCGCGGTAGATGGCTTCATTTGGGTTTGGCAGAGCTGGCGCAAGGTTGTCTCTGGTGTTCCTTCTCATCCATCACTACAGAAGTTAAGTGTCGCGCTTGTTTGTGTTTTGTTTTCCCTTCCTTGCTTGCTGTTACTAGGCCTCAAGGAAACGTGACCTGTCGGAACGCCAGGCTCTATCCTCTCGGTCAGGAGATGCATGTGAGGGGCGTTAGGAAAGCACCGAAATCAGTGACGTGCGACATGTTTGGCACACGAGTCACATGACGTGACCACATCATCCACGGTCACCACCGTGTACACGGCACAAAGTCATCAGATGACAGGACCCTGTGTACGGCCATCCGATGAGCTCACCGTGTATGATGGCGTCATCTGCAGCGTCCACCTGCCAAGAATCTCATAGATTCCAGGGACTCTGCTGAGTCACAGCCTTATCATCATGTACAATGAGCAGTAAGGACTACAACCCTCATCATGACTATTAACTATTCTACAATGAATTCTAAATGATATGGAATATGACTGGTCATGACCTCAGAGGTGAATACAGAAGACTGGCAGTCGGGGATCCGAGGGGATGTACGCTGGGATTTGTGGAGGACCCCACACAAGTCCCTATTGTTCTCCAGTAGTCGGGTCCTTCGGGACGATAACCTGGGAAGACTCAACACAACCTCATCTCATTCAGGCCCCAGAAATCAGTCACAGGAGGAGCCCCATCCTCATAATCCAAATCACAATCTATCACTCCCATCATCCCTGTCTGACGGAGCTCATAATCCAAAACCCCTGCCTCACACACAATGTATCACTCCCATCATCCCAGACACCATAAGCTCACAATCTACCCTGCCTAGCACATATACAATGTATCACTCTCATTATCTGTGTCCCCGGAGGTTACATTTAATATCCCTATCCCACAGTCTATCACTCCCATCATCCTGGATGCCACGTACGTGTTTGTATACTGGGGCTGCCCCCTCTGTAACATTACGGTAAATAATCCTCCCACAGCCAATAATACAATAGAGGTCATTTCCAAAAAGAATAAAAAGACCCCAAATAACATCTGCTAATCGGACCTGATGGCCTCCACCTGGTCTACAGCGCCCTCTGGCTGCAAGAAATGGAATAATCAGAAAGGGGAAGACATTCAGCCTGAGATCCTGTACAGGGAGGAGACATCTGGGATGGGGGGGGGGGGGGGGGCGGGGGGGGGCGCATGTTCCCCTGTCTATGAGGGGAGCAGCTGCAGAACGTCTAAGACAGGATGAGAGGACAACCTCTAACCAGAGTCCAGCTGTATCACATACACTGACCTAAAGAATTATTAGTGCCACCATACTAATACGGTGTTGGACCCCCTTTTGCCTTCAGAACTGCCTTAATTCTACGTGGCATTGATTCCACAAGGTGCTGATCGCATTCTTTAGAAATGTTGGCCCATATTGATAGGATAGCATCTTGCAGTTGATGGAGATTTGAAGGATGCACATCCAGGGCACGAAGCTCCCGTTCCACCACCTCCCAAAGATGCTCTATTGGGTTGAGATCTGGTGACTGTGGGGCCATTTTAGTACAGTGAACTCATTGTCATGTTCAAGAAACCAATGTGAGATGATTGGAGCTTTGTGACATGGTGCATTATCCTGCTGGAAGTAGCCAGAGGATGGATACATGTTCTCATTCTGTTTACGCCAAATTCGGACTCTACCATTTGAATGTCTCAGCAGAAATCGAGACTCATCAGACCAGGCAACATTTTTCCAGTCTTCAACAGTCCAATTTTGGTGAGCTCGTGCAGATTGTAGCCTCTTTTTCCTATTTGTAGTGGAGATGAGTGGTACCCGGTGGGGTCTTCTGCTGTTGTAGCCCATCCGCCTCAAGGTTGTGCGTGTTGTGGCTTCACAAATGCTTTGCTGCAGACCTCGGTTGTAACGAGTGGTTATTTCAGCCAACGTTGCTCTTCTATCAGCTTGAATCAGTCGGCCCATTCTCCTCTGACCTCTAGCATCCACAAGGCATTTTTCCCCACAGGACGGCCGCATACTGGATGTTTTTCCCTTTTCACACCATTCTTTGTAAACCCTAGAAATGGTTGTGCGTGAAAATCCCAGTAACTGAGCAGATTGTGAAATACTCAGAACGGCCCGTCTGGCACCAACAACCACGCCACGCTCAAAATTGCTTAAATCACCTTTCTTTCCCATTCTGACATTCAGTTTGGAGTTCAGGAGATTGTCTTGACCAGGAGCACCCCCCGAAATGCATTGAAGCAACTGCCATGCGATTGGTTGACTAGATAATTGCATTAATGAGAAATAGAACAGGTGTTCCTAATAATTCTTTAGGTGGGTGTATATTGGGGACCTCACAGAAATGGAGACTGACCCAGGGAGGGGGTCTCCTGACATAGAACTAGGGGGGTCTCCTGACATAGAACAACACCTAAAACCCCATGGAAATGTGCTGCCGAGATAAAGACACTGCAGAAAAATCTTGGAAGAGTCCCCCAAATCAGTTATATCCCCCATCTGCTCAGAGACCAATCTGTCGGGTGAGGGATGGATTCCAGGAGACAATGACCAACCACTAACTTCATATTCCCAAAGACTTCTTCCCAGGAACCTTCACCATTAGTGGTCAGACATTTCCAGGGGTGCCCTCCATCTGCTAGAGGCATGTCCAGGGGTGTCCTCCATCTGCTAGAGGCAGTTACAGGGGTGTCCTCCATCTGCTAGAGGCAGTTACAGGGGTGTCCTCCATCTGCTAGAGGCAGTTACAGGGGTGTCCTCCATCTGCTAGAGGCAGTTACAGGGGTGTCCTCCATCTGCTAGAGGCAGTTACAGGGGTGTCCTCCATCTGCTAGAGGCATGTCCAGGGGTGTCCTCCATCTGCTAGAGGCATGTCCAGGGGTGTCCTCCATCTGCTAGAGGCATGTCCAGGGGTGTCCTCCATCTGCTAGAGGCATGTCCAGGGGTGCCCTCCATCTGCTAGAGGCATGTCCAGGGGTGTCCTCCATCTGCTAGAGGCATGTCCAGGGGTGTCCTCCATCTGCTAGAGGCATGTCCAGGGGTGTCCTCCATCTGCCAGAGGCATGTCCAGGGGTGTCCTCCATCTGCCAGAGGCATGTCCAGGGGTGTCCTCCATCTGCTAGAGGCATGTCCAGGGGTGCCCTCCATCTGCTAGAGGCATGTCCAGGGGTGCCCTCCATCTGCTAGAGGCATGTCCAGGGGTGTCCTCCATCTGCCAGAGGCATGTCCAGGGGTGTCCTCCATCTGCCAGAGGCATGTCCAGGGGTGTCCTCCATCTGCCAGAGGCATGTCCAGGGGTGTCCTCCATCTGCCAGAGGCATGTCCAGGGGTGTCCTCCATCTGCCAGAGGCATGTCCAGGGGTGTCCTCCATCCGCCAGAGGCATGTCCAGGGGTGTCCTCCATCCGCCAGAGGCATGTCCAGGGGTGTCCTCCATCTGCCAGAGGCATGTCCAGGGGTGTCCTCCATCTGCTAGAGGCATGTCCAGGGGTGCCCTCCATCTGCTAGAGGCATGTCCAGGGGTGTCCTCCATCTGCCAGAGGCATGTCCAGGGGTGCCCTCCATCTGCTAGAGGCATGTCCAGGGGTGCCCTCCATCTGCTAGAGGCATGTCCAGTGGTGCCCTCCATGTGACGAGAGAAATTTCCATAAGTGTCCTCCATCTGACATTTCCAGCGGTGTCCTCCATTGGCAGAGACCATATCCCTACAGTACTGACTAGTGGCCTGACCTCTCTACCCGTCTATCCTCCCGAACATTCTTATATCTGTGGGGTTCTCCATACTGCAGAGCTTCATTTCCCAGTGCTGTCCTGCGTTTGCCAGGACCCCATTCACCAGTGATGCTGACCATATTCCCACTGCTCTCCACGTTTCCAGACACGTGTGGTGTCCTTCGAAGACATAAGTCACCCATGATGGCCGCCACACTCGCCCCTGATCACAGTATTCCATGGTCTCAGAGACATTTTCCAGTGATCTCCTTCATAGTCTTGAGGTATCCTCCACATCCCCAAAGACATTTCTCAGTGATCTTCTCCACTGTCCTGAGCCTCCAAGACTGGTGGCCTCCACTCCTCCATTAGTGGCATGGCATCCATTGCCCTAGAGACACATTTTATAATGGAGGCCTCCAATCTTCTAGATACTCACTTCTAAGATGCTGCCTCCATACTCTAAGAACCATTTGCTCCTTGGCCTCCATCATCCGTCTTCTCCATTTTTCAGCGATACAGTGGACGTCTCCAGTCTCTAGACACTTCATTACCAGTGGACGCCTCCATCTCCAGAGGATAATTCTCCAGTGATGTGTTGTGGGCCTCTCTCCCAAGGCTTTATGCCCTCTTTTTAGAGCCCCATCCCCACATTTTAGACTTTGACATGTAACTCCAGTTCCTTTCAGACGGCAGGACACCACCGGCTCATCACACAAGAACATTCGCCTTTTTCAGACCTTGGCAGATATCAATATGGAAATGACGTTGGGATCAGAGAAAACATGTTTTACTTAAATATTTACTCTGTGACCCAAAGTAAGAGGATATTACTCAAGACGCCATGTCCACCACAAGAACCAGGAGGCTACAGGAGCTGAGGAGCAGGGCACACTGCAGAGGGAACCCAATAAATAACCCTCTATAAAAGGAACAGACGACGGGCAGGGGCCACAGAGTCACTAGTGCCAGGCAGAGGCAGTAGAAGGACCCCTGCAGGCCCCTCTGCTCACTGCACCTACCATACACATTGCAGAGCATGCTGTCATCTCCCCTGTACATGTGGAGGGCACTGCCCCACAATTAGCCAATTAAGCCCCCCACCCCCACAGAAAGCTGCACAGAAGCCAGGAAGGAAGCCAGTCACTTTTCTCAGTATAAGAAGCCAAACTTGTAACCCAGACACTGCCCGAACCCTGCCAAGTCCAGCAGAGAAGCCCCATTAATCAGTGTGCAGTCCCCACAGTGCGGAGCAGAAAGGAGCAGATGGCGCTGGGTAAATACACCAAGCTCCACAAGGTCTCCCTGTCTGCAGCATGAATATGGGGGGCTGGCGTCACCTCCTCTGCTGGGGTCACACTGCACCTCCTCTGCCGGGGGGGACTGTGGTCACCCTCCACCTCCTCTCCTGGGGTCAACCCTCCACCTCCTGTGCTGGGGGGCTGGGGTCACACTGCACCTCCTCTGCCGGGGAAGACTGGGGTCACCCTCCACCTCCTCTCCTGGGGTCAACCCTCCACCTCCTGTGCTGGGGGGCTGGGGTCACCTCCTCTGCTGGGGTCACACTGCACCTCCTCTGCCGGGGGGGGGGGGGGGGGACTGGGGTCACCCTCCACCTCCTCTCCTGGGGTCAACCCTCCACCTCTTCTGCCGGGTGGGGGGCCCTCTAGGATACCTTGTATGGACATCAGACGAAAGCCGTCGCAGTTACAATCTAGCGATGACTGAACAGGGCTCTAACCTCAGCAGCTCCAGAAAACCTCCCACATTGGAGCCAGATCTAGGGGCCACAGCTGCAGGAGTTTGTAGACTCCCTGCAGAACATTGCACTATTTGTCCCGTTACATCCACAATACAGATACAAATCTATGCATGTCTATAATCCCAGAGTAAGTCTGCATACAATCTGTAGAGGAGACAAGTCTGCGTATAATCTGTAGATGAGACAGGTCTGCGTATAATCTGTAGATGAGACAAGTCTGCGTATAATCTGTAGATGAGACAAGTCTGCGTATAATCTGTAGATGAGACAAGTCTGCGTATAATCTGTAGATGAGACAAGTCTGCGTATAATCTGTAGATGAGACGAGTCTGCGTATAATCTGTAGATGAGACGAGTCTGCGTATAATCTGTAGATGAGACAAGTCTGCGTATAATCTGTAGATGAGACAAGTCTGCGTATAATCTGTAGATGAGACAAGTCTGCGTATAATCTGGAGATGAGACGAGTCTGCGTATAATCTGGAGATGAGACGAGTCTGCGTATAATCTGGAGATGAGACGAGTCTGCGTATAATCTGGAGATGAGACGAGTCTGCGTATAATCTGTAGATGAGACGAGTCTGCGTATAATCTGGAGATGAGACGAGTCTGCGTATAATCTGTAGATGAGACGAGTCTGCGTATAATCTGGAGATGAGACGAGTCTGCGTATAATCTGGAGATGAGACGAGTCTGCGTATAATCTGGAGATGAGACGAGTCTGCGTATAATCTGGAGATGAGACGAGTCTGCGTATAATCTGGAGATGAGACGAGTCTGCGTATAATCTGGAGATGAGACGAGTCTGCGTATAATCTGGAGATGAGACGAGTCTGCGTATAATCTGGAGATGAGACGAGTCTGCGTATAATCTGGAGATGAGACGAGTCTGCGTATAATCTGGAGATGAGACGAGTCTGCGTATAATCTGGAGATGAGACGAGTCTGCGTATAATCTGGAGATGAGACGAGTCTGCGTATAATCTGGAGATGAGACGAGTCTGCGTATAATCTGGAGATGAGACGAGTCTGCGTATAATCTGGAGATGAGACGAGTCTGCGTATAATCTGTAGAGGAGACGAGTCTGCGTATAATCTGGAGATGAGACGAGTCTGCGTATAATCTGGAGATGAGACGAGTCTGCGTATAATCTGGAGATGAGACGAGTCTGCGTATAATCTGGAGATGAGACGAGTCTGCGTATAATCTGGAGATGAGACGAGTCTGCGTATAATCTGGAGATGAGACGAGTCTGCGTATAATCTGGAGATGAGACGAGTCTGCGTATAATCTGAATCATCTGTGATTTTTGTTTCCACCAGTTGTTTTATTCTGCACTGGAATCACTTCTAATTGACCAGCAAAATCTCCTGCATGAAGAATCCAACTAATCCGCGGTACATTATACACAGGGGCCACAGTGAACCCCAGGAGGGGCCCCCAGTAACAGACTTTGATAATAAACAGCCGGAATTCTGGGTTATAAAGAGACGAGGGACCCAAGATCCTGGGCCCCCGACAACCTGCGTCATATATTGAGGACCAGAGGAGGAAAATAACATATCCCCCCAGTGCCCCACCAATACACTGGGATCCCTCCCCTCAGACCGGATCACCCCATGGAGGGATCTCCTGCACCCAGTCCTGATCACCCCATGGAGGGATCTCCTGCACCCAGACCTGATCACCCCATGGAGGGATCTCCTGCACCCAATCCTGATCACCCCATGGAGGGATCTCCTGCACCCAATCCTGATCACCCCATGGAGGGATCTCCTGCTCCCAGTCCTGATCACCCCATGGAGGGATCTCCTGCACCTAGTCCTGATCACCCCATGGAGGGATCTCCTGCACCCAGACCTGATCACCCCATGGAGGGATCTCCTGCACCCAGACCTGATCACCCCATGGAGGGAGCTCCTGCACCCAGACCTGATCACCCCATGGAGGGATCTCCTGCACCCAGTCCTGATCACCCCATGGAGGGATCTCCTGCACCCAGCACTGTTCACCCCATGGAGGGATCTCCTGCACCCAGTCCTGATCACCCCATGGAGGGATCTCCTGCACCCAGTTCTGATCACCCCATGGAGGGATCTCCTGCACCCAGCACTGTTCACCCCATGGAGGGATCTCCTGCACCCAGTCCTGATCACCCCATGGAGGGATCTCCTGCACCCAGTCTTGATCACCCCATGGAGGGATCTCCTGCACCCAGTCCTGATCACCCCATGGAGGGATCTCCTGCACCCAGTCCTGATAACCCCATGGAGGGATCTCCTGCACCCAGTCCTGATCACCCCATGGAGGGATCTCCTGCACCCAGTCCTGATCACCCCATGGAGGGATCTCCTGCACGCAGTCTCTGTCCCAATAACATTATACAGGAACCTCATGCACCAGGTCCTTGAGCCGATCACTTATACACAGATCTCCTGCACCCAGTTGCCGCCCTTATGACAATATAACAATCTCCTGTCTCCAGCGCCTATTACTTTACACACAGGTCTCCAGTCCTCGTCCGATCCAATCTCCTGCTCCAAGTCCCTGGGCTGATTCAGTTATATGGGGATCCCCTTAAAACAGTCCCTGATCACTTTATATATAGTTATCCTGTAACCCTTCCCCCTGATCACTTTATATAAGGATCCCTGTACTGATCACTGATCTCCAGTCCTTAGCTTCATCCCTGGGTCTTCCGCATCCAGTCTCTACCTGGGATGACTTTGTGAAACCATCTCCTTTGCAGGGACCCTCTGCACCCAGTCCTTGCCCTGATCACTTCATTCTAGGACCCCCTGCACCCAGTCCTTGCCCTGATCACTTCATTCTAGGACCCCCTGCACCCAGTCCTTGCCCTGATCACTTCATTCTAGGACCCCCTGCACCCAGTTCTTACCCTGATCCCTTTATTCTAGGACCCCCTGCACCCAGTCCTTACCCTGATCACTTCATTCTAGGACCCCCTGCACCCAGTCCTTGCCCTGATCACTTCATTCTAGGACCCCCTGCACCCAGTCCTTAACCTGATCCCTTTATTCTAGGACCCCCTGCACCCAGTCCTTAACCTGATCCCTTTATTCTAGGACCCCCTGCACCCAGTCCTTACCCTGATCCCTTTATTCTGGGACCCCCTGCACCCAGTCCTTGCCCTGATGACTTCATTCTGGGACCCCCTGCACCCAGCCCTTGCCCTGATGACTTTATTCTGGGACCCCCTGCACCCAGTCCCTGATGACTTTATTCTGGGACCCCCTGCACCCAGTCCCTGATGACTTTATTCTGGGACCCCCTGCACCCAGTCCCTGATGACTTTATTCTAGGACCCCTGCACCCAGTCCTTGACCTGATCACTTCATTCTGGGACCCCCTGCACCCAGTCCCTGATCACTTTATTCTGGGACCCCCTGCACCCAGTCCCTGATGACTTTATTCTAGGACCCCTGCACCCAGTCCCTGATCACTTTATTCTAGGACCCCCTGCACCCAGTCCCTGATCACTTTATTCTAGGACCCCTGCACCCAGTCCCTGATCACTTTATTCTAGGACCCCCTGCACCCAGTCCCTGATGACTTTATTCTGGGACCCCCTGCACCCAGTCCCTGATCACTTCATTCTGGGACCCCCTGCACCCCGTCCCTGCCCTGTCTTGGTGATGCCCACACACATGCATGGTACAGAGACTGACACTCACCCATCAGAGGCAGCAGCAGGTACAGGGTGACACCCAGCATGGTCCCCGCTCAGTCACAGATCCCAGACGGGCTCAGCAGGTAACAACATCCACATCCCACAAGTTCCTATCCTCCGAAAGAGAAGGAAGAGCCCGGAGGGGTCCAGGCAGCACTCACAGTGCGACCCCCGATACAATCCAACCTGCAAATCCAGGAGCAGAAGCTGGAGCTGCAACCGCACGGAGAGCGCAGCCGAGGACTAGTGAGCGGAGCGGCCAGGACCGGGGGCGGGGCCTGCGCGGGAGGGGCGGGGTCACGGGGGAATGGGCGGGGCTACAGACAGAGCTCGGGATAATAGTGGGGGGCAGAGGAGCTCTGCTGTGTGTGCAGAGACTGGGGGGCAGAGGAGCTCTGCTGTGTGTGCAGAGACTGGGGGGCAGAGGAGCTCTGCTGTGTGTGACTGGGGGGCAGAGGAGCTCTGCTGTGTGTGCAGAGACTGGGGGGCAGAGGAGCTCTGCTGTGTGTGCAGAGACTGGGGGGCAGAGGAGCTCTGCTGTGTGTGCAGAGACTGGGGGGCAGAGGAGCTCTGCTGTGTGTGCAGAGACTGGACCCCGGATAGTGGGGGGCAGAGGAGCTGTGCTGTGTGTGCAGAGACTGGACCCCGGATAGTGGGGGGCAGAGGAGCTCTGCTGTGTGTGCAGAGACTGGACCCCGGATAGTGGGGGGCAGAGGAGCTCTGCTGTGTGTGCAGAGACTGGACCCCGGATAGTGGGGGGCAGAGGAGCTCTGCTGTGTGTGCAGAGACTGGACCCCGGATAGTGGGGGCAGAGGAGCTCTGCTGTGTGTGCAGAGACTGGACCCCGGATAGTGGGGGGCAGAGGAGCTCTGCTGTGTGTGCAGAGACTGGACCCCGGATAGTGGGGGGCAGAGGAGCTCTGCTGTGTGTGCAGAGACTGGACCCCGGATAGTGGGGGCAGAGGAGCTCTGCTGTGTGTGCAGAGACTGGACCCCGGATAGTGGGGGCAGAGGAGCTCTGCTGTGTGTGCAGAGACTGGGGGGCAGAGGAGCTCTGCTGTGTGTGCAGAGACTGGACCCCGGATAGTGGGGGGCAGAGGAGCTCTGCTGTGTGTGCAGAGACTGGACCCCGGATAGTGGGGGCAGAGGAGCTCTGCTGTGTGTGCAGAGACTGGGGGGCAGAGGAGCTCTGCTGTGTGTGCAGAGACTGGACCCCGGATAGTGGGGGGCAAAGGAGCTCTGCTGTGTGTGCAGAGACTGGGGGGGCAGAGGAGCTCTGCTGTGTGTGCAGAGACTGGACCCCGGATAGTGGGGGGCAGAGGAGCTCTGCTGTGTGTGCAGAGACTGGACCCCGGATAGTGGGGGGCAGAGGAGCTCTGCTGTGTGTGCAGAGACTGGACCCGGGATAGTGGGGGGCAGAGGAGCTCTGCTGTGTGTGCAGAGACTGGACCCCGGATAGTGGGGGCAGAGGAGCTCTGCTGTGTGTGCAGAGACTGGACCCCGGATAGTGGGGGGCAGAGGAGCTCCGCTGTGTGTGCAGAGACTGGACCCCGGATAGTGGGGGGCAGAGGAGCTCTGCTGTGTGTGCAGAGACTGGACCCCGGATAGTGGGGGGCAGAGGAGCTCTGCTGTGTGTGCAGAGACTGGACCCCGGATAGTGGGGGCAGAGGAGCTCTGCTGTGTGTGCAGAGACTGGACCCCGGATAGTGGGGGGCAGAGGAGCTCTGCTGTGTGTGCAGAGACTGGACCCCGGATAGTGGGGGCAGAGGAGCTCTGCTGTGTGTGCAGAGACTGGGGGGCAGAGGAGCTCTGCTGTGTGTGCAGAGACTGGGGGGCAGAGGAGCTCTGCTGTGTGTGCAGAGACTGGGGGGCAGAGGAGCTCTGCTGTGTGTGCAGAGACTGGGGGGCAGAGGAGCTCTGCTGTGTGTGCAGAGACTGGGGGGCAGAGGAGCTCTGCTGTGTGTGCAGAGACTGGGGGGCAGAGGAGCTCTGCTGTGTGTGCAGAGACTGGGGGGCAGAGGAGCTCTGCTGTGTGTGCAGAGACTGGACCCCGGATAGTGGGGGGCAGAGGAGCTGTGCTGTGTGTGCAGAGACTGGACCCCGGATAGTGGGGGGCAGAGGAGCTCTGCTGTGTGTGCAGAGACTGGGGGGCAGAGGAGCTCTGCTGTGTGTGCCGAGACTGGACCCCGGATAGTGGGGGGCAGAGGAGCTCTGCTGTGTGTGCCGAGACTGGACCCCGGATAGTGGGGGGCAGAGGAGCTCTGCTGTGTGTGCAGAGACTGGACCCCGGATAGTGGGGGGCAGAGGAGCTCTGCTGTGTGTGCAGAGACTGGACCCCGGATAGTGGGGGCAGAGGAGCTCTGCTGTGTGTGCAGAGACTGGGGGGCAGAGGAGCTCTGCTGTGTGTGCAGAGACTGGGGGGCAGAGGAGCTCTGCTGTGTGTGCAGAGACTGGACCCCGGATAGTGGGGGGCAGAGGAGCTCTGCTGTGTGTGCAGAGACTGGACCCCGGATAGTGGGGGCAGAAGAGCTCTGCTGTGTGTGCAGAGACTGGGGGCAGAGGAGCTCTGCTGTGTGTGCAGAGACTGGGGGGCAGAGGAGCGCTGCTGTGTGTGCAGAGACTGGGGGGCAGAGGAGCTCTGCTGTGTGTGCAGAGACTGGGGGGCAGAGGAGCTCTGCTGTGTGTGCAGAGACTGGGGGGCAGAGGAGCTCTGCTGTGTGTGCAGAGACTGGGGGGCAGAGGAGCTCTGCTGTGTGTGCAGAGACTGGGGGGCAGAGGAGCTCTGCTGTGTGTGCAGAGACTGGACCCCGGATAGTGGGGGGCAGAGGAGCTCTGCTGTGTGTGCAGAGACTGGGGGGCAGAGGAGCTCTGCTGTGTGTGCAGAGACTGGACCCCGGATAGTGGGGGGCAGAGGAGCTCTGCTGTGTGTGCAGAGACTGGGGGGCAGAGGAGCTCTGCTGTGTGTGCAGAGACTGGACCCCGGATAGTGGGGGCAGAGGAGCTCTGCTGTGTGTGCAGAGACTGGACCCCGGATAGTGGGGGGCAAAGGAGCTCTGCTGTGTGTGCAGAGACTGGGGGGCAGAGGAGCTCTGCTGTGTGTGCAGAGACTGGGGGGCAGAGGAGCTCTGCTGTGTGTGCAGAGACTGGACCCCGGATAGTGGGGGGCAAAGGAGCTCTGCTGTGTGTGCAGAGACTGGGGGGGCAGAGGAGCTCTGCTGTGTGTGCAGAGACTGGACCCCGGATAGTGGGGGGCAGAGGAGCTCTGCTGTGTGTGCAGAGACTGGACCCCGGATAGTGGGGGGCAGAGGAGCTCTGCTGTGTGTGCAGAGACTGGGGGGCAGAGGAGCTCTGCTGTGTGTGCAGAGGAGCTCTGCTGTGTGTGCAGAGGAGCTCTGCTGTGTGTGCAGAGACTGGACCCCGGATAGTGGGGGGCAGAGGAGCTCTGCTGTGTGTGCAGAGACTGGACCCCGGATAGTGGGGGGCAGAGGAGCTCTGCTGTGTGTGCAGAGACTGGACCCCGGATAGTGGGGGGCAGAGGAGCTCTGCTGTGTGTGCAGAGACTGGACCCCGGATAGTGGGGGCAGAGGAGCTCTGCTGTGTGTGCAGAGACTGGACCCCGGATAGTGGGGGCAGAGGAGCTCTGCTGTGTGTGCAGAGACTGGGGGGCAGAGGAGCTCTGCTGTGTGTGCAGAGACTGGGGGGCAGAGGAGCTCTGCTGTGTGTGCAGAGACTGGGGGGCAGAGGAGCTCTGCTGTGTGTGCAGAGACTGGGGGGCAGAGGAGCTCTGCTGTGTGTGCAGAGACTGGGGGCAGAGGAGCTCTGCTGTGTGTGCAGAGACTGGGGGGCAGAGGAGCTCTGCTGTGTGTGCAGAGACTGGGGGGCAGAGGAGCTCTGCTGTGTGTGCAGAGACTGGGGGGCAGAGGAGCTCTGCTGTGTGTGCAGAGACTGGGGGGCAGAGGAGCTCTGCTGTGTGTGCAGAGACTGGGGGGCAGAGGAGCTCTGCTGTGTGTGCAGAGACTGGGGGGCAGAGGAGCTCTGCTGTGTGTGCAGAGACTGGACCCCGGATAGTGGGGGGCAGAGGAGCTCTGCTGTGTGTGCAGAGACTGGACCCCGGATAGTGGGGGCAGAAGAGCTCTGCTGTGTGTGCAGAGACTGGGGGCAGAGGAGCTCTGCTGTGTGTGCAGAGACTGGGGGGCAGAGGAGCTCTGCTGTGTGTGCAGAGACTGGGGGGCAGAGGAGCTCTGCTGTGTGTGCAGAGACTGGGGGGCAGAGGAGCTCTGCTGTGTGTGCAGAGACTGGGGGCAGAGGAGCTCTGCTGTGTGTGCAGAGACTGGGGGGCAGAGGAGCTCTGCTGTGTGTGCAGAGACTGGGGGGCAGAGGAGCTCTGCTGTGTGTGCAGAGACTGGGGGGCAGAGGAGCTCTGCTGTGTGTGCAGAGACTGGGGGGCAGAGGAGCTCTGCTGTGTGTGCAGAGACTGGGGGGCAGAGGAGCTCTGCTGTGTGTGCAGAGACTGGACCCCGGATAGTGGGGGGCAAAGGAGCTCTGCTGTGTGTGCAGAGACTGGGGGGCAGAGGAGCTCTGCTGTGTGTGCAGAGACTGGACCCCGGATAGTGGGGGGCAGAGGAGCTCTGCTGTGTGTGCAGAGACTGGACCCCGGATAGTGGGGGCAGAGGAGCTCTGCTGTGTGTGCAGAGACTGGACCCCGGATAGTGGGGGCAGAGGAGCTCTGCTGTGTGTGCAGAGACTGGACCCCGGATAGTGGGGGGCAGAGGAGCTCTGCTGTGTGTGCAGAGACTGGACCCCGGATAGTGGGGGCAGAGGAGCTCTGCTGTGTGTGCAGAGACTGGACCCCGGATAGTGGGGGGCAGAGGAGCTCTGCTGTGTGTGCAGAGACTGGAGCTGTGCAGCAGACACGGGTCAGTGGTCAGAGTCCCTCTTCTGCACCAGTAACTGCGCTGACCAGAGGGCAGAGATCCTGCCGATTTCCCGTGTCCTCTGCTTCCTGATCCACTGGCAATAACCGCAGGAAGAGGTTAAACGCAGGGCTGCACAATGCCCCCTCACCTCCAATAGGGGGCTAACCTATGAGGAGGGGTGGGCTCTACTCACCACAAACTGGTTATACTGGGGTAAGGGGCAAAGACTAGTTATAATTGGGGGGAGCACAAACAGCAATTCGAAGAGCTGCACAGTCCTGGTTATACTGGGGGGCCGCAGAGAGCAAGCACTGGTTATACTGGGGGGCCGCTGAGAGCAAGCACTGGTTATACTGGGGGCCGCAGAGGGCAAGCACTGGTTATACTGGGAGATGCACAGACCCAGCTCTGGGTATACTGGGGGCCACAGAGAGCAAGAACTGGTTATTCTGGGAGCTGCACAGAGTAAAAGCACTGGTTATTCTGGGAGCTGCACAGAGTAAAAGCACTGGTTATACTGGGGGCTGCACAGACCCAGCAGTGGTTATACTGGGGGCCACATAGCAAGCACTGGTTATACTGGGAGCTGCACAGAGTAAAAGCACTGGTTATACTGGGGGCTGCACAGACCCAACAGTGGTTATACTGGGGGCCACATAGCAAGCACTGGTCATACTGGGAGCTGCACAGAGTAAGCACTGGTTATACTGGGTGCTGAACTGGTTAATGAGGGGTGCTGCACAGGTTAAGCACTGGTTATACTGGGTGCTGCACTGGTTAATGAAGGGTGCTGCACAGAGTAAGCACTGGTTATACTGGGTGCTGAACTGGTTAATGAGGGGTGCTGTACAGAGTAAGCACTGGTTATACTGGTTAATGAGGGGTGCTGGACAGAGTAAGCACTGGTTAATGAGGGGTGCTGCACAGAGTAAGCACTGGTTATACTGGGTGCTGCACTGGTTAATGAAGGGTGCTGGACAGAGTAAGCACTGTTTATACTGGGTGCTGCACTGGTTAATGAGGGGTGCTGCACAGAGTAAGCACTGGTTATACTGGGTGCTGGACAGAGAAAGCACTGGTTATACTGGGTGCTGGACAGAGTAAGCACTGGTTATACTGGGTGCTGGACAGAGTAAGCACTGGTTATACTGGGTGCTGGACAGAGTAAGCACTGGTTATACTGGGTGCTGCACTGGTTAATGAGGGGTGCTGGACAGAGTAAGCACTGGTTATACTGGGTGCTGCACTGGTTAATGAGGGGTGCTGGACAGAGTAAGCACTGGTTATACTGGGTGCTGGACAGAGTAAGCACTGGTTATACTGGGTGCTGCACTGGTTAATGAGGGGTGCTGGACAGAGTAAGCACTGGTTATACTGGGTGCTGGACAGAGTAAGCACTGGTTATACTGGGTGCTGCACTGGTTAATGAGGGGTGCTGGACAGAGTAAGCACTGGTTATACTGGGTGCTGCACTGGTTAATGAGGGGTGCTGGACAGAGTAAGCACTGGTTATACTGGGTGCTGGACAGAGTAAGCACTGGTTATACTGGGTGCTGCACAGATTAAGCACTGTTAATACTGGGTGCTGGACAGAGTAAGCACTGGTTATACTGGGTGCTGGACAGAGTAAGCACTGGTTATACTGGGTGCTGGACAGAGTAAGCACTGGTTATACTGGGTGCTGCACTGGTTATACTGGGTGCTGGACAGAGTAAGCACTGGTTATACTGGGTGCTGCACTGGTTAATGAGGGGTGCTGGACAGAGTAAGCACTGGTTATACTGGGTGCTGCACTGGTTAATGAGGGGTGCTGGACAGAGTAAGCACTGGTTATACTGGGTGCTGCACAGAGTAAGCACTGGTTATACTGGGTGCTGGACAGAGAAAGCACTGGTTATACTGGGTGCTGGACAGAGTAAGCACTGGTTATACTGGGTGCTGGACAGAGTAAGCACTGGTTATACTGGGTGCTGGACAGAGTAAGCACTGGTTATACTGGGTGCTGCACTGGTTATACTGGGTGCTGGACAGAGTAAGCACTGGTTATACTGGGTGCTGCACTGGTTAATGAGGGGTGCTGGACAGAGTAAGCACTGGTTATACTGGGTGCTGCACTGGTTAATGAGGGGTGCTGGACAGAGTAAGCACTGGTTATACTGGGTGCTGCACAGGTTAATGAGGGGTGCTGTACAGAGTAAGCACTGGTTATACTGGGTGCTGGACAGAGAAAGCACTGGTTATACTGGGTGCTGGACAGAGAAAGCACTGGTTATACTGGGTGCTGGACAGAGTAAGCACTGGTTATACTGGGTGCTGCACAGGTTAATGAGGGGTGCTGGACCAGCAGTCACCACTAATGAGAGGAATGAGGGGGCTGCTCCGACCTCTCATTCTGCTGTGCACCACCAGGACTGGTGAGTAAGAGATCTCTGCCTCAGGGACCCACAGCCGCGTCTCAGAGGGACTGCACAGAACAGATACTGCACAGGGGGATCTAAAAGTATGGAGACCCCCGAGCACATGGAAAGCGGGGGCTGGGAACGGATCCCAGGACGGAAAGCAAACCGCAGCACGCTGCTCTCCGGTACGAGGACGGAACGCATTCTGGAGCGCGGCTCCGCTCTGATCAGTTACGTTTTGTCCCCATTGACAATGAATGAGGACAACACAGAAGCGTTTTTTTCCGGTATTCAGACCCTATGACGGATCTCAATGCCGGGAAATATTAACGCTAGTGTGAAAGTCGCCTAAAGGTGTCACGTAGATGTGTGTCAGGTGGACAAATGAGTAAGAGGCCGGCAACCATTAAAGCCCATGTGATCAGGTAGAGATTACCGCCCCTCCCCGACAATAACCCCCTGTATACTGGTGACGCCGATGTTCCACACAATGGACACTCTATTCCCTCCAGTCCAAAGGTTAAGGGGTCACTACAAGACGCCATTGATCCGGCACAATGCTGGTTACAGTCCTGACTAATCGCTCGCTGCTCCACAGGGAGACCAGGGCTCAATGAGAAAGATTCTGATCTCAGTAACTCATTCAGATCTGGTTGTCAGATAAAGCAGCGGACTCACTGATCCAAGGAGCAGCCGACCTCACTGCACCCTGGAAGTGACACCAGCGGTCTCCTCTGAGAGCGCAGACCTACCGGTCATCTCCAACACTCTAACAGTGTACGAGCAGCCTGTGTGCAGATCCTCAATAAGCTGAATTTCAGATTTCAGCTCTGGAGTATACAGTAATACAGGATGTAACTCGGGATCAGTACAGGATAAGTAATGTATGTACACAGTGACTGCACCAGCAGAATAGTGAGTGCAGCTCTGGAGTATAATACAGGATGTAACTCAGGATAAGTACAGGATAAGTAATGTATGTACACAGTGACTGCACCAGCAGAATAGTGAGTGCAGCTCTGGAGTATAATACAGGATATAACTCAGGATCAGTACAGGATAAGTAATGTATGTACACAGTGACTGCACCAGCAGAATAGTGAGTGCAGCTCTGGAGTATAATACAGGATGTAACTCAGGATCAGTACAGGATAAGTAATGTATGTACACAGTGACTGCACCAGCAGAATAGTGAGTGCAGCTCTGGAGTATAATACAGGATGTAACTCAGGATCAGTACAGGATAAGTAATGTATGTATACAGTGACTCCACCAGCAGAATAGTGAGTGCAGCTCTGGAGTATAATACATGATGTAACTCAGGATCAGTACAGGATAAGTAATGTATGTACACAGTGACTGCACCAGCAGAATAGTGAGTGCAGCTCTGGAGTATAATACAGGATGTAACTCGGAATCAGTACAGGATAAGTAATGTATGTACACAGTGACTGCACCAGCAGAATAGTGAGTGCAGCTCTGGAGTATAATACAGGATGTAACTCAGGATCAGTACAGGATAAGTAATGTATGTACACAGTGACTGCACCAGCAGAATAGTGAGTGCAGCTCTGGAGTATAATACAGGATGTAACTCAGGATCAGTACAGGATAAGTAATGTATGTACACAGTGACTGCACCAGCAGAATAGTGAGTGCAGCTCTGGAGTATAATACAGGATGTAACTCGGGATCAGTACAGGATAAGTAATGTATGTACACAGTGACTGCACCAGCAGAATAGTGAGTGCAGCTCTGGAGTATAATACAGGATGTAACTCGGGATCAGTACAGGATAAGTAATGTATGTACACAGTGACTGCACCAGCAGAATAGTGAGTGCAGCTCTGGAGTATAATACAGGATGTAACTCAGGATCAGTACAGGACAAGTAATGTATGTACACAGTGACTGCACCAGCAGAATAGTGAGTGCAGCTCTGGAGTATAATACAGGATGTAACTCGGGATCAGTACAGGATAAGTAATGTATGTACACAGTGACTGCACCAGCAGAATAGTGAGTGCAGCTCTGGAGTATAATACAGGATGTAACTCGGGATCAGTACAGGATAAGTAATGTATGTACACAGTGACTGCACCAGCAGAATAGTGAGTGCAGCTCTGGAGTATAATACAGGATGTAACTCAGGATCAGTACAGGATAAGTAATGTATGTACACAGTGACTGCACCAGCAGAACAGTGAGTGCAGCTCTGGAGTATAATACAGGATGTAACTCAGGATCAGTACAGGATAAGTAATGTATGTACACAGTGACTGCACCAGCAGAATAGTGAGTGCAGCTCTGGAGCATAATACAGGATGTAACTCGGGATCAGTACAGGATAAGTAATGTATGTACACAGTGACTGCACCAGCAGAATAGTGAGTGCAGCTCTGGAGTATAATACAGGATGTAACTCGGGATCAGTACAGGATAAGTAATGTATGTACACAGTGACTGCACCAGCAGAATAGTGAGTGCAGCTCTGGAGTATAATACAGGATGTAACTCGGGATCAGTACAGGATAAGTAATGTATGTACACAGTGACTGCACCAGCAGAATAGTGAGTGCAGCTCTGGAGTATAATACAGGATGTAACTCAGGATCAGTACAGGATAAGTAATGTATGTACACAGTGACTGCACCAGCAGAATAGTGAGTGCAGCTCTGGAGTATAATACAGGATGTAACTCGGGATCAGTACAGGATAAGTAATGTATGTACACAGTGACTGCACCAGCAGAATAGTGAGTGCAGCTCTGGAGTATAATACATGTACACGGCAGCTTTTCTGTTTATGGAGATTAATACTATTCACTGTAGTTTTTTGTCCTGATGTAAACCCTGTAATGTCACTATATTCTATCTACATTGTATGAATGATGATCCAGGTAGTTACAGGTAGGTAGTCACTACTGCTCTCAGCATCCCTGCCCTGTCCATTATTTATACAGTTTTTAATCAGGGAATTGGGGGTTTGTGAATAAGTCATCAGTGAGCTGCTTTTACATTGTTTTCTATGGGTCAGTAAATCGTCAGACCGGGTGGATGTCTGCGCTCATCTCCACCAGCTGCCACACCGAGAGGTCTTCTGCTCTTAGCGCCCTCACATCCTTCTACACGGGCAGATCTCCTGTCTGTACCGAGCGCGGATGAAGGATATAGCGAGCCTCTTGGTGCTGGTTTATCTCTATTTACAAGGTGCAGTCGCTGGGATTGTATGGGACTGAATGGTTGTCGGCCAGAGGCGTTGTGCTGCCGACAACCGATAATTTTTATGCTCCCATAAAAGATGCAATCAGACGAGAAACGAACGCTGGCCTTTGTGTTGGCTGATCGCTGGTCATGTTCACACGCGGTTGAACGCTTACACGATGGTTAATTCGCTGATCATCATCCCGTCCTGGATCGGCTGAGAAGGTCCCTCTCATGGAACAGGATGAATAGAGGGCTGTCACCGCTGCTGTGTGGAGCCTGCCCGATGCCTCCCATGTTGTGATCTCCTTGTCCCTTTTGTGAGGAATTACTGAATCCTAATAGAGAGTGAACGGAGCCCGAGGCCACAGCTGCCTCCATAGAGACCCCAGCGATCCCGGCCCAGCTTTACTCCACCTCAAATCAGTGGGGCGCATCTATCAAAGCTTGCTTGTTCTTAGCCGTAAAATTAGGCCTATTTAATTCTTCTGTCTTTCTTTTGCTGAGTATTTATTAAAAGTCGCACCGCCGTTGATGAATTGGACGAGGCGTATTGTTATAAGTCTGACCTCTGGTGGTTGCTTTTCAGTATGACAGGTTCACATTCACTTAGACTGGATCTAATTTGTGCATGGAGAAAGTCTCCTGTCTCCGGGAAGTCGCACTTCACCACCGAAAATAGACGAAGAACAGTCCGCCAGCCCTGGGGTGCAGAAGAAATTAGACTGTTTTTGCGACAAATTCAGGTCCAAAAAAAGGTGCACCTACATAAATAGGTAAGAAAAGAGTCACAAAAGCCTCCAAAACAGGGGCAATTTCTGTAGTACCGACGGTAGTAGACTGCACAAAGCAGGTGCAGACACTAGTAAATGTGCCCCAGTGAGATGTGAACATGGGTACGCTGGGCGTCAGCGCATGGTCATGAGGTACAATACCAACAGCCGCGTCACTGAGGGTCAGTCTGGTGGTCTCGATGCAGGAGTAGGGTCACTGAGGGTCAGTCAGGTGGTCTCGATGCAGTAGGGTCACTGAGGGTCAGTCTGGTGGTCTCGATGCAGTAGAGTCACTGAGGGTCAGTCTGGTGGTCTCGATGCAGTAGGGTCACTGAGGGTCAGTCTGGTGGTCTCGATGCAGTAGGGTCACTGAGGGTCAGTCTGGTGGTCTCGATGCAGTAGGGTCACTGAGGGTCAGTCTGGTGGTCTCGATGCAGTAGTCACTGAGGATCAGTCTGGTGGTCTCGATGCAGGAGTAGGGTCACTGAGGGTCAGTCTGGTGGTCTCGATGCAGTAGGGTCACTGAGGGTCAGTCTGGTGGTCTCGATGCAGTAGTCACTGAGGATCAGTCTGGTGGTCTCGATGCAGGAGTAGGGTCACTGAGGGTCAGTCAGGTGGTCTCGATGCAGTAGGGTCACTGAGGGTCAGTCTGGTGGTCTCGATGCAGTAGTCACTGAGGATCAGTCTGGTGGTCTCGATGCAGGAGTAGGGTCACTGAGGGTCAGTCTGGTGGTCTCGATGCAGTAGAGTCACTGAGGGTCAGTCTGGTGGTCTCGATGCAGGAGTAGGGTCACTGAGGGTCAGTCTGGTGGTTTCAATGCAGTAGGGTCACTGAGGGTCAGTCTGGTGGTCTCGATGCAGGAGTAGGGTCACTGAGGGTCAGTCTGGTGGTCTCGATGCAGGAGTAGGGTCACTGAGGGTCAGTCTGGTGGTCTCGATGCAGTAGGGTCACTGAGGGTCAGTCTGGTGGTCTCGATGCAGTAGTCACTGAGGATCAGTCTGGTGGTCTCGATGCAGGAGTAGGGTCACTGAGGGTCAGTCTGGTGGTCTCGATGCAGTAGAGTCACTGAGGGTCAGTCTGGTGGTCTCGATGCAGTAGTCACTGAGGGTCAGTTTGGTGGTCTCGATGCAGGAGTAGGGTCAGTCTGGTGGTCTCGATGCAGTAGGGTCACTGAGGGTCAGTCTGGTGGTCTCGATGCAGTAGGGTCACTGAGGGTCAGTCTGGTGGTCTCGATGCAGTAGAGTCACTGAGGGTCAGTCTGGTGGTCTCGATGCAGTAGGGTCACTGAGGGTCAGTCTGGTGGTCTCGATGCAGTAGTCACTGAGGGTCAGTCTGGTGGTCTCGATGATGGAGTAGGGTCACTGAGGGTCAGTCTGGTGGTCTCGATGCAGTAGGGTCACTGAGGGTCAGTCTGGTGGTCTCGATGATGGAGTAGGGTCACTGAGGGTCAGTCTGGTGGTCTCGATGCAGTAGTCACTGAGGGTCAGTCTGGTGGTCTCGATGATGGAGTAGGGTCACTGAGGGTCAGTCTGGTGGTCTCGATGCAGTAGTCACTGAGGGTCAGTCTGGTAGTCTCGATGCAGGAGTAGGGTCACTGAGGTGAGCGATTACATGAGATGCACAAATCTCCGTCCTGTCTGTATCAGAGCAGTTCAGTTTGGAGTATTGTCTGGATGGATACAATTGTGACAAACCCTCAGCTGTGAGAAATATAAGGTCAGGCTGGGACTTCAGCCAGAGGCTGTAAACAATGAGCGCTCCCATTCACAGCAAGGCGAGAACTTGGAAATGATGAGGAACTGAAATGTAGAGGTTATTATAGGAGTATTACGAGCCTTAGCGGAGGTAATCCGTATCGGACCGCTGGGGTCCGACTGCCGGTCAGCTGCTGAGATGAGCGCCATACACTGTGTAGTGGCTGTGCTTAGTATTGCAGCTCAACCCTATTTACTTGAATGGGAGTGAGCATCAGACGGATGTGAGGCCAAGCGGCTGATCGGCGACGGCGGTGGAGTCAGACCCAGGATCTGCAGGCATTATCCTCCCCATTACACGCTCGATGTGACAGGGGCCCCATGACAGGCGGGGTGCTGGGAGCAGCGGTGTCAGCTCTGGGACCCGTCTCTTATTGATTTTTGCATCAATTTACAATTGCTGCTGAATAAACACACAAAACATATGTGGCACAGATGGCGGAAGAAATGGCCATTGTGCTTCTTTCTCACACTTATGCTTTGTTCCTTCCTCTATATTGGGCTCCGATCTTAAAGTGACCGACACACAATTCAATTCCTAGAAGAAACACGTCTCCCCCGCTAATCAGAGCGGCGTAAAGGGGATCCGGAATTATGGGCTGTGAATGTGCTCATTGTGCACAGCTAGTGAGGAGCCCGAGAACAGAGGGCATGCTGCCACTCTGTGGTCATTTGTGGTACTGCATTGTTAAAGGGGTTTCCAGGGAGTAGAATATTGCTGGCATGCCCTCAGGATTGGTGGGGGTCTGACTCTGCGTCGTCTTCATAGTCCAGTCGTGTCATGTTCACGGGTCACATGGCCTATATGCAGCTCAGTCCTATTCAAGTGAATGGTCTTGACTGCTATACCAAACGCAGCCACTATACCATGTATGGCGCTGTGCTGGTCACCGAAGCACCTCTTAAAACAGCTGATCGGTGGCCGTGCTGGGAGTCGGAACCCCACCAGTCAGATATTGATGATCTATCCGGAGGACAGGTCATCGACATACTAGTCCCAGTAATCCCCTTTAGTTAAAGGGGCACTCTGAGATTTGCATACACTATCAATGTGTGATTAGTAGGAGCCCACCTTGCTGGACGCTCACTCATCACTTTCATTGCACACACTTCTTGTAGGAATGGAGGGACTGAGATCCCCGCGCTCATCCCGACATTGGCGGCATCTATGCGGGATACTGGGCTCAATGCAAAATCTCAGGGCCTTCACCCTAAAGTCCACCCCCCTCCCGTACGCCTTTGTCTTCTGATTGGACGCCGGTGCTGTCATTCAGAGGAGAGGGGCCGGGCAGCATTCTGGGCACTGAGCATGAAGGGACCCCCCTCCTGGACTATTTTGAATGTGGCGCCCAAGTGGATAAAACTTTAATTTTTCAGTTGTGCATCCTGCATGGCCATGATCCTAGGAGCATTCTCCCCACCATCTATATTGTGCGGTCAGCTAGAGCCCCCCTAATTACAACCAAATGTCTCACAAACAGAAGCGACTATTCCCCAGACTAAAAGTGAAGCTGAAATACAAGGATTGGGACTGATCCTGAGTTTGATCATCCCCCATCTACTAACAGAGTCGATACTGCTGGCGGCTACCGAGCAATCCGCTTCTCTGGGGTTCACACGAAGAGAAGGGTGTGCAGCGCTACCAGAGTGTGTGATCACCCGCCGCCATCTATCCCCCCGTCCCCTCCTCACTGCCCATCGCCAAAACAAGCAAAGTCTCCGCATCCAAATCATCAGCTTTATTCACAATCAAAGCGAAGCGCGGCGTCTGGACACGATGCAAGGAAGACAAAGCCGGAATTATTCTAATCTGTCTTTAAAGTTGGTAAAATGCGATATGTAATTTGTAATGAATTCAAGCATGATTCATTATGCTGAAATTATACAGAGATTGCGCTCTTAATTACGAAAATATTCCCTCTCTAACAAAGTTTCAACGAGACAAAGCTCACATGACGGAGAAGAAGAATCCCTGCTGCACTGGGCAGCCATAATCCGCAGCAGGAAGGCAGGAGCCATGGGCACGCCCAGGCCGGGTCACCAGGCAGGAGCCAGGGCACGCCCAGGCCGGGTCACCAGGCAGGAGCCAGGGCACGCCCAGGCCGGGTCACCAGGCAGGAGCCATGGGCACATCCAAGCCGGGCCACCAGGCGGGAGCCATGGGCACGTCCAAGCCGGGTCACCAGGCGGGAGCCATGGGCACGCCCAAGCCGGGTCACCAGGCGGGAGCCATGGGCATGTCCAAGCCCCCTGCCCGGGTCACCAGGCAGGGGATAATGGATGCCGGGGCCGGGTCACCAGGCAGGGGGTAATGGATGCCGGGGCCGGGTCACCGGATGCCGGGTCACCAGGCAGGGGGTAATGGATCCCGGGGCTGGGTCACCAGGCAGGGGGTATCGGATGTCGGGGCCGGGTCACCAGGCAGGGGGTAATGGATGCTGGGCCCGGGTCACCAGGCAGGGGGTAATGGATGCCGGGTCACCAGGCAGGGGGTAATGGATGCCGGGCCCGGGTCACCAGGCAGGGGGTATTGGATGCCGGGTCACCAGGCAGGGGGTAATGGATGCCGGGCCCGGGTCACCAGGCAGGGGGTATTGGATGCCGGGGCCGGGTCACCAGGAAGGGGGTAATGGATGCTGGGCCCGGGTCACCAGGCAGGGGGTAATGGATGCTGGGCCCGGGTCACCAGGCAGGGGGTATTGGATGCCGGGGCCGGTTCACCAGGCAGGGGGTATTGGATGCCGGGGCCGGGTCACCAGGCAGGGGGTAATGGATGCTGGCCCCGGGTCACCAGGCAGGGGGTAATGGATGCCGGGCCCGGGTCACCAGGCAGGGGGTAATGGATGCCGGGCCCGGGTCACCAGGAAGGGGGTAATGGATGCCGGGTCACCAGGCAGGGGGTAATGGATGCTGGGCCCGGGTCACCAGGCAGGGGGTAATGGATGCCGGGTCACCAGGCAGGGGGTAATGGATGCTGGGCCCGGGTCACCAGGCAGGGGGTAATGGATGCTGGGCCCGGGTCACCAGGCAGGGGGTAATGGATGCCGGGTCACCAGGCAGGGGGTAATGGATGCCGGGCCCGGGTCACCAGGCAGGGGGTAATGGATGCTGGGCCCGGGTCACCAGGCAGGGGGTAATGGATGCTGGGCCCGGGTCACCAGGCAGGGGGTAATGGATGCTGGGCCCGGGTCACCAGGCAGGGGGTAATGGATGCTGGGCCCGGGTCACCAGGCAGGGGGTAATGGATGCTGGGCCCGGGTCACCAGGCAGGGGGTAATGGATGCTGGGCCCGGGTCACCAGGCAGGGGGTAATGGATGCTGGGCCCGGGTCACCAGGCAGGGGGTAATGGATGCTGGGCCCGGGTCACCAGGCAGGGGGTAATGGATGCTGGGCTGACATTGTAACTGAATCATGAGATGTGATGAAGAGGATGGCGGCTCGTATGCTCTTCCACTACATCCGCACTGTGTTATCCAGCACAAGGGACATTGGCGGATTCTATCCTGCGCTCTCTTCATTTCGAGCCTGCGGCTGCCTGGGATAGAGTTGTCCTCCTTCCACCCAGGACACACGACCTCCAGATGGTTCTTTGACTTATGTCTGTTGCTCTGCCGCGACTCCGAGGTCGTTCTTTTATTTCATACGGTGAGATGTATGGCAGCAATATGGTGCAGGAGGCGGCGGGAGCGCTGGGCGCGAGTAAACAGATGCAGGGCGTTCCACCCAATTATGGGATGAGCTGAGAACTTATTTTCTTCAAAACAACTGTGAGGACATTTTTTTTTGGCATAAACCATATGCAGCCCTGATCCCTGGAGTGTCTGGGGCGGCAGATGGTGGTGTCCATGGAAGGTCATCTGCACAGGACAAAAAAAAGAGGGGAAGGAACCAGAGAGCAGCGCGAGGCTCTGGACGGAGAGCGGGGAATCCCATTGTCCCAGCGTTAAGCACGGACGAGCTATAAACAAAGCCCTATATCCATCACCACCGAGGACATGAAGGGCTCCGGGGGGGAGAGACAGGGGCTCCGGGGGTTCACCAGATGATTCCACCCGTAATCAACATGTCCACATTTACCCGCACACAGTTCACACAAAGGACTACGCGCATGGCCACACTGTCAGGTTTCCTGATGCAGATTTGGAAGCCAAAACCAGGAAAGAATGAAGTTCTATGGCCGTGTCCGTCCTTTATACTTTCCCTACTTTTAGGATTCTGCCTTTCAGAACTGCACCAGGAAGCCTGACCGTGTGGCGGACCCCGAGGGTCTATTTCCAAATGAGCCAAGAACACTGATCCCAGTGGCCAGCCACCCCAGATGGGGAGGTCTTGTGCTGGTCCTCAGGTCCACCACAGGATACTCTGATAGGACCCAGATTTCTGGGGCCAGCTTTATTCGTTCTAGGTGCTTTTAACCCTTCACTCAACAGTTTTGTTTCGGTGCAAAATAGTGTAAGGCAGAGGAGATGGCAAGAGGAGCCAAATGATCCTGGAGCGTGCATCACCATGATGAGCCTGGCCTCGCTCCCCCGCTTTATCGGTTTCCACCTGGCACAGTAACAAAAGCCCATGTATCTGAAAAGTAAGGTGTGGGTACACACTCCAATCCATGAAAGGGTTAACAGTCCCAGTTATCCTGTGACCGGAGTGCTAAGGAATAGAGGAAAGGGGTGGGGGGTGATCCCTTCTCGAGACTCGATCCCTGACAGCATCTCCACCGCTCCTGTCCCCATGGGTTTGCAGGATAGACACCAGCCTGGTCAGCAGAAATAAGAGGATACTGACCGCCATTGATTTATCTGTGATGCTGCCGGTGCAGGACGCGGTGTGAATCGCTCCGACCGATCAATGGCGATCATTCATCTCTGTCCACTCCAGACAATGATCCGGCACCGGGGGACCTGTCACAATGATAGGATCAATGGGCAAACAAGCTTATTAATTAGGACAGGGTGCAGCCGGCCCAGGGCCTCAGTTTAAAGGGATCGTCCCATTCTCTCAATATCTCTGCTTGCTGTAAGCATCAGTTCAGATGGGTCAACCCTCTGCAGCTAAACACATCCGGAAAACAAACATCTGTGGTTCGTTACAGTGTATCAGCGTAGATTGGTCGGGAGCCCATGGCGGACAAAATTGCTGCTGATGCTTCTGTGCTTTAGAACATGTGCACTGATACACCTAAACAAACCCTCAGCTGTGGAAGCAGAATTTACATTTACTGACAGCAAGCAGAGAAGGGTGGAGCTTCCATCACCAGTCATGATTGAATAAGTATTAGGTTTGCAGAGATTTTCGGGCTCGGGATGTATACAGGAATATCAGCATTCACTGACAGCAAGCAGAAAAAGGTGAGGCATTGAAGCAACATCTATTAGTTGCAGAACTTTGTATTCTACATGGATTAAGCTTTATGAGGTTCAGCGCTGGTGATAAAGGGTTAAGATGTGAGATCCTGAAAATCGGAGAGGGGCTATTCCCTCCCATTTATTTCCTGACTTCTGCAGCCGGATCCAGGGGGAGCCATGTTTGATTTGTAATGTCATTTTCCCATCCACTGAAATAACCAAGATATCTTCGGAATTGCTCTTGTGTTACCAGCAGAAGATATATGAGTCTAATAAGAGGCCGATGCGAATTTCATCTGCGTTACTCCACTTCTAGCCGTCAGCCAAGAGCTGCAGAACCCCGGCCCCGGATCTACAGCCTCAGGGGCCCCTCTACAGCAGAACCAGGAGACTAATAAGGCTGGACTGACTCATACTGAGCGCGAAAAGGCAGCTGCGGAAGAAGCTACCATATATTATAGAGGACTAGAGCATAACGGGTACCAGAGGAGTACACTGGAGGATAATGGGTACCAGAAGAGTATACTGGAGGATAACGGGCACCAGAGGAGTATACTGGAGGATAACGGGCACCAGAGGAGTATACTGGAGGATAATGGGTACCAAAGGAGTATACTGGAGGATAACAGGTACCAGAGGAGTATACTGGAGGATAACGGGCACCAGAGGAGTACACTGGAGGATAATGGGTACCAGAGGAGTATACTGGAGGATAATGGGTACCAGAGGAGTATACTAGAAGATAACGGGCACCAGAGGAGTATACTGGAGAATAACGGGCACCAGAGGAGTATACTGGAGGATAACGGGCACCAGAGGAGTACACTGGAGGATAATGGGTACCAGAGGAGTATACTGGAGGATAACAGGTACCAGAGGAGTATACTGGAGGATAACGGGCACCAGAGGAGTATACTAGAGCATAACGGGTACCAGAGGAGTACACTGGAGGATAATGGGTACCAGAGGAGTATACTGGAGGATAACAGGTACCAGAGGAGTATACTAGAGGATAACGGGTACCAGAGGAGTACACTGGAGGATAATGGGTACCAGAAGAGTATACTGGAGGATAACGGGTACCAGAGGAGTACACTGGAGGATAATGGGTACCAGAGGAGTATACTAGAAGATAACGGGTACCAGAGGAGTACACTGGAGGATAATGGGTACCAGAGGAGTACACTGGAGGATAATGGGTACCAGAGGAGTATACTAGAAGATAACGGGTACCAGAGGAGTACACTGGAGGATAATGGGTACCAGAAGAGTATACTGGAGGATAACGGGTACCAGAGGAGTACACTGGAGGATAATGGGTACCAGAGGAGTATACTAGAAGATAACGGGTACCAGAGGAGTACACTGGAGGATAATGGGTACCAGAGGAGTATACTGGAGGATAACGGGTACCAGAGGAGTACACTGGAGGATAATGGGTACCAGAGGAGTATACTAGAAGATAACGGGTACCAGAGGAGTACACTGGAGGATAATGGGTACCAGAGGAGTATACTAGAAGATAACGGGTACCAGAGGAGTACACTGGAGGATGACGGGTACCAGAGGAGTACACTGGAGGATAACGGGTACCAGAGGAGTATACTGGAGGATAACGGGTACCAGAGGAGTATACTGGAGGATAACGGGTACCAGAGGAGCACACTGGAGGATAATGGGTACCAGAGGAGTATACTGGAGGATAACGGGTACCAGAGGAGTACACTGGAGGATAATGGGTACCAGAGGAGTATACTGGAGGATAACAGGTACCAGAGGAGTATACTGGAGGATAACGGGCACCAGAGGAGTATACTGGAGGATAACGGGCACCAGAGGAGTATACTGGAGGATAACGGGCACCAGAGGAGTATACTAGAGGATAACGGGCATCAGAGGAGTATACTGGAGGATAACGGGCACCATAGGAGTATACTAGAGGATAAATGGTACCAGAGGAGTATAGTAGAAGATAACGGGCACCAGAAGAGTATACTGGAGGATAACGGGTACCAGAGGAGTATAATAGGGGATAATGGGTACCAGAAGAGTATAGTAGAGGATATTGGATACTAGAGGAGTATACTAGAGGATAATGGGTACCAGAAGAGTATACAAAAGTAAAACGGGTATACAGGAGGATAGATAACGGGTACCACAGGAGTATACTGGAGGATAACGGGTATTAGAGGAGTATACTGGAGGATAACGGGCACCAGAGGAGT
The DNA here is from genome assembly GCF_905171765.1 of Bufo bufo. Classification (NCBI taxonomy): domain Eukaryota; kingdom Metazoa; phylum Chordata; class Amphibia; order Anura; family Bufonidae; genus Bufo; species Bufo bufo. The sequence goes on along the minus strand of NC_053394.1, from coordinate 5,716,278 downwards.
ATACTGGAGGATAACGGGCACCAGAGGAGTATACTAGAAGATAACGGGCACCAGAGGAGTATACTGAAGGATAACGGGCACCAGAAGAGTATACTGGAGGATAACGGGTACCAGAGGAGTACACTGGAGGATAATGGGTACCAGAGGAGTATACTAGAAGATAACGGGTACCAGAGGAGTACACTGGAGGATAATGGGTACCAGAGGAGTATACTAGAAGATAACGGGCACCAGAGGAGTATACTGAAGGATAACGGGCACCAGAAGAGTATACTGGAGGATAACGGGCACCAGAAGAGTATACTGGAGGATAACGGGCACCAGAGTAGTATAATGGGGGATAATGGGTACCAGAAGAGTATAGAAGAGAGGTACCAGAGGAGTATACTAGAGGATAACATGTACCAAAGGAGTATACTTGAGGATAATGGGTACCAGAGGAGTATAATGGGGGATAATGGGTACCAGAAGAGTATAGTAGAGGATAACAGGCACCAGAGGAGTATACTAGAGGATAAGGGGTACCATATGAGTATACTAGAGGATAACGGGTACCAGAGGAGTATACTAGAGGATAACGCGTACCAGAGGGGTATACTAGAGGATAAGGGATACCAGATGAGTATACTAGAGGATAACGGGTACCAAAGGAGTATACTTGAGGATAAATGGTACCAGAGAAGTATATTGAAGGATAACGGGTAACCGAGGAAAATACTAGAGGATGAGAGATACCAGAGGAGTATACTAGATACTCCTCTGGTACCCATTATCCTCTAGTATACTCCTCTAGTATCTCTTATCCTCTAGTATACTCCTCTGGTACCCGTTATCCTCTAGTATACTCCTCTAGTATCTGTTATCCTCTAGTATACTCCTCTAGTATCTGTTATCCTCTAGTATACTCCTCTAGTATCTGTTATCCTCTAGTATACTCCTCTGGTACCAGTTATTCTCTAGTATACTCCCCTAGTATCTCTTATCCTCTAGTATACTCCTCTGGTACCCGATATCTATCCTCCAGTATACACGTTTTCCTCTAGTATACTCCTCTGGGACCCTTTATCCTCTAGTATACTCCTCTGGTACCAGTTAATCTCCAGTATACTCCTCTGGTACCTGTTATCCTCTAATATACTCCTCAGGTACCCATTATTGTCTAGTATACTCCTCTGATATCCGATATCCTCTACTATACTTTTATGGTACCTGTTATCCTCTAGTATACTTCTTTGGTACCTGTTATCCTCCAGTATACTCCTCTGGTACCCATTATCTATCCTCCAGTATACCCGTTTTCCTCTCGTATATTCCTCTGGTACCCGTTATCCTCTAGTATACTCCTCTGGTACCTGTTATCCTCCAGTATACTCCTCTGGTACCTGTTATCCTCCAGTATACTCCTCTGGTACCCTTTTCCTCTAGTATACTACTCTGTTATCCATTATCCTCTAGCATCTCTCATCTTCTAGTATTCTCCTCTGGTACCTGTTATCCTCCAATATACTACTCTGGTACCCGTTTTCCTCTAGTATACTCCTCTGGTACCTGTTATCCTTCAATATACTCCTCTTATACCCGTTATCCTCTAGTATACTCCTCTGGTATCTGTTATCCTCTAGTTGGATAACAGATACTAGAGGAGTATACTAGGGAAGGCTGCGCTTGCACGAAGCCTGGCATTCTTTTCAACCAGCTGAATTGCGGGGGTCCCGGCTGACGGACCCTCTAGGTCATCAATATTAAAATCATGGAATACCCCTTTAAGGATACATTCATACAGCTGTAAAAAGTAGCCAATAAAAGCGGCAAAACGGTCCATTTTTAGAGGCCGTTTTTACCTAGATGCTTGCATTGTAGGGGGGCTGTGTGTGACAATGGATAAAATAGGACATCTCATGGGCTATTAAAAAATGGTGGTGTGAAGAGACCCACAGACTGCAATGATTCTGAAAATGATCGTGTGATAGCCGTACAAAAGGTGTGAATGTGCCCTAAGATCTCTGGTTGCTGGCTGTGAATGGAAACACTGGTTATATACAGAGGTTGGAAATGTGTACATACCTAGTGCTTCTTGTACTTGGAGCACATCACATCCTAGGCCTAATTATGCAGCTGAGGGTTTGTCACATTGCAGCAGTGCAGGAACTCCCCTGAGTGCTACACAAAGCAGTAGCCCTGTCCTGAGCTTCAGGCTGATAGCTGTATTCTACACTGATACATTGTAACAAACCCTAATCTGTGAAAAATATCAGGTCAAGATGGGTATACAGCTCTTAGATATAAATAAAGTTTTCATCCACTGACAGCAAGCAGAGGTTAGAAAGAACTGAAACATCAACTATATACAGTTGTGTTCAAAATAATAGCAGTCCGACATCACTTACCTGATCAATCACTGTTTTTGGTAGAAATTTTATTTCTACATGGCAGATAATTTACTATCAGGTGTAGTAGAGTAATAGAAATCCAACAGTCAGGACATGCATGCTGCTGATTCTGTGTAATTCAATCACTTATTGAAAGGGGCATGTTCAAAATAATAGCAGTGTGGAGGTCAATGAGTGAGGTCATTCGTTCTTTGAAAAACAGGTGGCAATTATTGCCCTTATTTAAGGTAGGAAGGCAGCAAATGTCGTACCTGCTGGTTACAGTGCATTTCTCTCTCAATTTCTGAGGAAAATGGGTCGTTCCAGACATTGTTCAGAAGAACAGCGCACCTTGATTACAAAGTTGATTGGAAAGGGGAAAACATATAAAGAAGTTTAGAAATTGATCGGCTGCTCAGCTAAAATGATCGCAAATGCTTTAAAATGGCAACCAAAACCTGAAAGACGTGGAAGAAAGCGAAAAACTACTAATCGAATGGATAGAAGAAAAGCCAAGATGGCGAGGACTCGGCCAACAATCAGCTCCAGGAAGATGAAGAAGGTGTAAAGTTCCCTGTGAGTCCTGTTACAAGGAGAAGACGCCGATGTGAAGCCGAGCGATCTGCAAGAAGCCCCCGCAAAGTCCCACTGCTGGAAACAAGACGTGCTGAAGAGCTTACAATCTGCCATAGAGCACATTGACCGGCCTGAAGAGACCTTCTGTGGACTGATGGAAGTGAGATGGTTCTGTTTGGGTCTAGTGGCCGGAGACAGTTTGTCAGACGAGCCCCAAACACTGAATTCAGCCCCAATACACTGTGAAGACAGTAAAGCATGGTGGACAAGCATCATGATATGGGGATGTGTCTCAGACTACGGTGTTGGGCCTATTTATCGCAGACCAGGGATCTTGGATCAGTCTGAATCCATCAGAATACTGGAAGAGGTCAGGCTGCCTTATGCTGAAGAGGAGATGCCCTTGGAATGGGTGTTCCAACAAGACAACAACCCCAAACCCACCAGTAAACGGGCAACATCTTGGTTCCGGACCAACAAGACTGACGTTATGGAGCGGCCGGCCCAATCCCCGGGTCTTAATCCAATAGAAAACTTGTGGGTGACATCAAACATGCAGTTTCTGAGGCAAAACCAAGAACTAGAGAAGAACTGTGGAATGTGGTCCGATCATCCTGGACTGGAGAACCTGTTCACAGGGGCAGAAGGTGGTGACTCCGAGCAGCACAGACGTCCAGCCGTTCTCAGAGACAGCGGGTATACAACTAAGTATTAGTGACGGGATTCAGAGGGAAGAAAAGCTACAGACATTTCTCAGTTTATAGAGTGAGTGTCTTAGTTTGTAAAGAAGAAGATGAACACTGCTATTTTTTTGAACAGTCTAATATTCACTTTTCTTCAATTGTTTTAGAGGAACAACACAAATGTGATATATTTTCCTTCATGTTTTGATTTGGAATAGAAGGTGCAGTGTTCCCGATGCATCTGTGTGTATGGAAATAGAAGCTATTAGAAGGATTCTGAGCTTTATTCACTTTTTTAAACGCACTGCTATTATTTTGAACACAACTGTAGGTGCATAGACCCCCTGAGGGGAGATCCCATCTGAGTGCCATAGAGGGCGCTTCCACTGAGGGAGGAGCAGAATCGGGGCCCCATTCTCATCACATATAGACATCGGACTCCATATTGTAGCACCGGGGCCTAATTACTCACAGAGACAGGAATCTGCATTGTCACAAGCCTTCCCGAAATACTCCGGTTCACACACGCCGCCTCACAGCTCCTCTGCTGCCAAAATAAACTGTAATTGGCGAGAAAACGCAGCAGAACAACGGAGCGAAACGCTGAGTCCATGTAAAAGCAGCTTAATAAGGAGAACAAACAAGCTGCAATAGAGACGGAAACCCCCCGGGAGCGAGACCAGCAGGTACAAGAGCAATTACAGCACCGCGTCTGGGGTAGTATTGCACACAAGAAGATTAGATACGGTAGCTAAGCAGACAGTATCACACATGATAGCGGGACTGTGGGGTCTGAGTCAGTAGAAAAGTACCGACTACAAGCCCGAGTCCAAAATAACCGTGACACGGAGGAGCCGAAAATCCTGGGAGGCCGAACATTACCGACATTTACTGCAGAAGTTTCTTATCAAAAACTAAATGTGAGCATTTATAAAGGCTGCGATACGGAGGGATCTGTGAACCTGATGTATACAGTCAGTTATATACAGCACACATCTTTACAGTTATATACAGTACACATCTATACAGTTATATACAGCACACATCTATACAGTCAGTTATATACAGCACACATCTATACAGTCAGTTATATACAGTACACATCTATACAGTCAGTTATATACAGTACACATCTATACAGTCAGTTATATACAGTACACATCTATACAGTCAGTTATATACAGTACACATCTATACAGTCAGTTATATACAGTACACATCTATACAGTTATATACAGCACACATCTATACAGTCAGTTATATACAGCACACATCTATACAGTCAGTTATATACAGTACACATCTATACAGTCAGTTATATACAGTACACATCTATACAGTCAGTTATATACAGTACACATCTATACGGTCAGTTATATACAGCACACATCTATACAGTTATATACAGTACACATCTATACAGTTATATACAGTACACATCTATACAGTCAGTTATATACAGCACACATCTATACAGTTATATACAGTACACATCTATACAGTCAGTTATATACAGCACACATCTATACAGTTATATACAGTGCACATCTATACAGTCTGTTATATACAGCACACATCTATACAGTTATATACAGTACACATCTATACAGTCAGTTATATACAGCACACATCTATACAGTCAGTTGTATACAGTACACATCTATACGGTCAGTTATATACAGTACACATCTATACAGTCAGTTATATACAGTACACATCTATACAGTTATATACAGTACACATCTATACAGTCAGTTATATACAGCACACATCTATACAGTTATATACAGTACACATCTATACAGTCAGTTATATACAGCACACATCTATACAGTTATATACAGTACACATCTATACAGTTATATACAGTACACATCTATACAGTCAGTTATATACAGCACACATCTATACAGTTATATACAGTGCACATCTATACAGTCTGTTATATACAGCACACATCTATACAGTTATATACAGTACACATCTATACAGTCAGTTATATACAGCACACATCTATACAGTCAGTTGTATACAGTACACATCTATACGGTCAGTTATATACAGTACACATCTATACAGTCAGTTATATACAGTACACATCTATACGGTCAGTTATATACAGTACACATCTATACAGTCAGTTATATACAGCACACATCTATACAGTCAGTTATATACAGTACACATCTATACGGTCAGTTATATACAGTACACATCTATACGGTCAGTTATATACAGTACACATCTATACAGTCAGTTATATACAGTACACATCTATACAGTCAGTTATATACAGTACACATCTATACAGTCAGTTATATACAGTGCACATCTATACAGTCAGTTATATACAGTGCACATCTATACAGTCTGTTATATACAGCACACATCTATACAGTTATATACAGTACACATCTATACAGTCAGTTATATACAGCACACATCTATACAGTCAGTTGTATACAGTACACATCTATACGGTCAGTTATATACAGTACACATCTATACAGTCAGTTATATACAGTACACATCTATACGGTCAGTTATATACAGTACACATCTATACAGTCAGTTATATACAGCACACATCTATACAGTCAGTTATATACAGTACACATCTATACGGTCAGTTATATACAGTACACATCTATACGGTCAGTTATATACAGTACACATCTATACAGTCAGTTATATACAGTACACATCTATACAGTCAGTTATATACAGTACACATCTATACAGTCAGTTATATACAGCACACATCTATACAGTCAGTTATATACAGCACACATCTATACAGTTATATACAGTACACATCTATACAGTCAGTTATATACAGCACACATCTATACAGTTATATACAGTACACATCTATACAGTTATATACAGTACACATCTATACAGTCAGTTATATACAGCACACATCTATACAGTTATATACAGTGCACATCTATACAGTCAGTTATATACAGCACACATCTATACAGTTATATACAGTACACATCTATACAGTCAGTTATATACAGTACACATCTATACAGTCAGTTATATACAGCACACATCTATACAGTCAGTTATATACAGTACACATCTATACAGTCAGTTATATACAGCACACATCTATACAGTCAGTTATATACAGTACACATCTATACGGTCAGTTATATACAGTACACATCTATACAGTCAGTTATATACAGTACACATCTATACAGTCAGTTATATACAGCACACATCTATACAGTCAGTTATATACAGCACACATCTATACAGTCAGTTGTATACAGCACACATCTATACAGTTATATACAGTACACATCTATACGGTCAGTTATATACAGCACACATCTATACAGTCAGTTATATACAGCACACATCTATACAGTCAGTTATATACAGTACACATCTATACGGTCAGTTATATACAGTACACATCTATACGGTCAGTTATATACAGTACACATCTATACAGTCAGTTATATACAGTACACATCTATACGGTCAGTTATATACAGTGCACATCTATACAGTCAGTTATATACAGTGCACATCTATACAGTCAGTTATATACAGTACACATCTATACGGTCAGTTATATACAGTGCACATCTATACAGTCAGTTATATACTGTACACATCTATACGGTCAGTTATATACAGTACACATCTATACGGTCAGTTATATACAGTACACATCTATACAGTCAGTTATATACAGTACACATCTATACGGTCAGTTATATACAGTACACATCTATACAGTCAGTTATATACAGCACACATCTATACAGTCAGTTATATACAGTGCACATCTATACAGTAAGTTATATACAGTACACATCTATACAGTCAGTTATATACAGTACACATCTATACGGTCAGTTATATACAGTACACATCTATACAGTCAGTTATATACAGCACACATCTATACAGTCAGTTATATACAGTACACATCTATACGGTCAGTTATATACAGCACACATCTATACAGTCAGTTATATACAGTACACATCTATACGGTCAGTTATATACAGTACACATCTATACAGTCAGTTATATACAGTGCACATCTATACAGTCAGTTATATACAGCACACATCTATACAGTCAGTTATATACAGCACACATCTATACGGTCAGTTATATACAGCACACATCTATACAGTCAGTTATATACAGTACACATCTATACAGTCAGTTATATACAGTACACATCTATACGGTCAGTTATATACAGCGCACATCTATACAGTCAGTTATATACAGCACACATCTATACAGTCAGTTATATACAGCACACATCTATACGGTCAGTTATATACAGTACACATCTATACAGTCAGTTATATACAGCACACATCTATACAGTCAGTTATATACAGTACACATCTATACAGTTATATACAGTGCACATCTATACGGTCAGTTATATACAGCACACATCTATACAGTTATATACAGTACACATCTATACAGTCAGTTATATACAGCGCACATCTATACAGTCAGTTATATACAGCACACATCTATACAGTCAGTTATATACAGTACACATCTATACGGTCAGTTATATACAGTACACATCTATACAGTCAGTTATATACAGCACACATCTATACAGTCAGTTATATACAGCACACATCTATACAGTCAGTTATATACAGCACACATCTATACGTCAGTTATATACAGTACACATCTATACGGTCAGTTATATACAGCACACATCTATACGTCAGTTATATACAGTGCACATCTATACGGTCAGTTATATACAGCACACATCTATACGTCAGTTATATACAGTACACATCTATACAGTTATATACTGTACACATCCATCCATACAGTCAGTTATATACAGCACACATCTATACGGTCAGTTATATACAGTACACATCTATACAGTTATATACAGTACACATCTATACAGTCAGTTATATACAGCACACATCTATACGGTCAGTTATATACCTTACACATCTATACAGTCAGTTATATACAGCACACATCTATACAGTCAGTTATATACAGCACACATCTATACGGTCAGTTATATACCGTACACATCTATACAGTCAGTTATATACAGCACACATCTATACAGTCAGTTATATACAGTACACATCTATACAGTTATATACAGTACACATCTATACAGTCAGTTATATACAGCACACATCTATACAGTCAGTTATATACAGCACACATCTATACAGTTATATACAGTACACATCTATACAGTCAGTTATATACAGCACACATCTATACGGTCAGTTATATACAGCACACATCTATACGGTCAGATATTTATAGTGCACATCTATACGGTCAGTTATATACAGTACACATCTATACAGTCAGTTATATACAGCACACATCTATACAGTTATATACAGTACACATCTATACAGTTATATACAGTACACATCGTTACGGTCAGTTATATACAGTACACATCTATACCGTCAGTTATATACAGCACACATCTATACAGTCAGTTATATACAGCGGACATCTATACAGTCAATTATATACAGTACACATCTATACAGTCAGTTATATACAGTACACATCTATACGGTCAGTTATATACAGCACACATCTATACAGTCAGTTATATACAGCACACATCTATACGGTCAGTTATATACAGCACACATCTATACAGTCAGTTATATACAGCACACATCTATACAGTTATATACAGTACACATCTATACAGTTATATACAGTACACATCTATACAGTCAGTTATATACAGCACACATCTATACAGTTATATACAGTACACATCTATACAGTTATATACAGTACACATCTATACAGTCAGTTATATACAGCACACATCTATACAGTTATATACAGTACACATCTATACAGTCAGTTATATACAGCACACATCTATACAGTTATATACAGTACACATCTATACAGTTATATACAGTACACATCTATACAGTCAGTTATATACAGCAGACATCTATACAGTTATATACAGTGCACATCTATACAGTCTGTTATATACAGCACACATCTATACAGTTATATACAGTACACATCTATACAGTCAGTTATATACAGCACACATCTATACAGTCAGTTGTATACAGTACACATCTATACGGTCAGTTATATACAGTACACATCTATACAGTCAGTTATATACAGTACACATCTATACGGTCAGTTATATACAGTACACATCTATACAGTCAGTTATATACAGCACACATCTATACAGTCAGTTATATACAGTACACATCTATACGGTCAGTTATATACAGTACACATCTATACGGTCAGTTATATACAGTACACATCTATACAGTCAGTTATATACAGTACACATCTATACAGTCAGTTATATACAGTACACATCTATACAGTCAGTTATATACAGTGCACATCTATACAGTCAGTTATATACAGCACACATCTATACAGTCAGTTATATACAGCACACATCTATACAGTTATATACAGTACACATCTATACAGTCAGTTATATACAGCACACATCTATACAGTTATATACAGTACACATCTATACAGTTATATACAGTACACATCTATACAGTCAGTTATATACAGCACACATCTATACAGTTATATACAGTGCACATCTATACAGTCAGTTATATACAGCACACATCTATACAGTTATATACAGTACACATCTATACAGTCAGTTATATACAGTACACATCTATACAGTCAGTTATATACAGCACACATCTATACAGTCAGTTATATACAGTACACATCTATACAGTCAGTTATATACAGCACACATCTATACAGTCAGTTATATACAGTACACATCTATACGGTCAGTTATATACAGTACACATCTATACAGTCAGTTATATACAGTACACATCTATACAGTCAGTTATATACAGCACACATCTATACAGTCAGTTATATACAGCACACATCTATACAGTCAGTTGTATACAGCACACATCTATACAGTTATATACAGTACACATCTATACGGTCAGTTATATACAGTACACATCTATACGGTCAGTTATATACAGCACACATCTATACAGTCAGTTATATACAGCACACATCTATACAGTCAGTTATATACAGTACACATCTATACGGTCAGTTATATACAGTACACATCTATACGGTCAGTTATATACAGTACACATCTATACAGTCAGTTATATACAGTACACACCTATACGGTCAGTTATATACAGTACACATCTATACAGTCAGTTATATACAGCACACATCTATACAGTCAGTTATATACAGTGCACATCTATACAGTCAGTTATATACAGTACACATCTATACGGTCAGTTATATACAGTGCACATCTATACAGTCAGTTATATACTGTACACATCTATACGGTCAGTTATATACAGTACACATCTATACGGTCAGTTATATACAGTACACATCTATACAGTCAGTTATATACAGTACACATCTATACGGTCAGTTATATACAGTACACATCTATACGGTCAGTTATATACAGCGCACATCTATACAGTCAGTTATATACAGCACACATCTATACAGTCAGTTATATACAGCACACATCTATACGGTCAGTTATATACAGTACACATCTATACAGTCAGTTATATACAGCACACATCTATACAGTCAGTTATATACAGTACACATCTATACAGTTATATACAGTGCACATCTATACGGTCAGTTATATACAGCACACATCTATACAGTTATATACAGTACACATCTATACAGTCAGTTATATACAGCGCACATCTATACAGTCAGTTATATACAGCACACATCTATACAGTCAGTTATATACAGTACACATCTATACGGTCAGTTATATACAGTACACATCTATACAGTCAGTTATATACAGCACACATCTATACAGTCAGTTATATACAGCACACATCTATACAGTCAGTTATATACAGCACACATCTATACGTCAGTTATATACAGCACACATCTATACGGTCAGTTATATACAGCACACATCTATACGTCAGTTATATACAGTGCACATCTATACGGTCAGTTATATACAGCACACATCTATACGTCAGTTATATACAGTACACATCTATACAGTTATATACTGTACACATCCATCCATACAGTCAGTTATATACAGCACACATCTATACGGTCAGTTATATACAGTACACATCTATACAGTTATATACAGTACACATCTATACAGTCAGTTATATACAGCACACATCTATACGGTCAGTTATATACCTTACACATCTATACAGTCAGTTATATACAGCACACATCTATACAGTCAGTTATATACAGCACACATCTATACGGTCAGTTATATACCGTACACATCTATACAGTCAGTTATATACAGCACACATCTATACAGTCAGTTATATACAGTACACATCTATACAGTTATATACAGTACACATCTATACAGTCAGTTATATACAGCACACATCTATACAGTCAGTTATATACAGCACACATCTATACAGTTATATACAGTACACATCTATACAGTCAGTTATATACAGCACACATCTATACGGTCAGTTATATACAGCACACATCTATACGGTCAGATATTTATAGTGCACATCTATACGGTCAGTTATATACAGTACACATCTATACAGTCAGTTATATACAGCACACATCTATACAGTTATATACAGTACACATCTATACAGTTATATACAGTACACATCGTTACGGTCAGTTATATACAGTACACATCTATACCGTCAGTTATATACAGCACACATCTATACAGTCAGTTATATACAGCGGACATCTATACAGTCAATTATATACAGTACACATCTATACAGTCAGTTATATACAGTACACATCTATACGGTCAGTTATATACAGCACACATCTATACAGTCAGTTATATACAGCACACATCTATACGGTCAGTTATATACAGCACACATCTATACAGTCAGTTATATACAGCACACATCTATACAGTTATATACAGTACACATCTATACAGTCAGTTATATACAGTGCACATCTATACAGTCAGTTATATACAGCACACATCTATACGGTCAGTTATATACAGTACACATCTATACGGTCAGTTATATACAGTACACATCTATACAGTCAGTTATATACAGTACACATCTATACAGTCAGTTATATACAGCGCACATCTATACGGTCAGTTATATAAAGTACACATCTATACGGTCAGTTATATACAGCACACATCTATACAGTCAGTTATATACAGCACACATCTATACGGTCAGTTATATACAGCACACATCTATACAGTCAGTTATATACAGTACACATCTATACGGTCAGTTATATACAGCGCACATCAATACGGTCAGTTATATACAGTACACATCTATACGGTCAGTTATATACAGCACACATCTATACAGTCAGTTATATACAGCGCACATCTATACGGTCAGTTATATAAAGTACACATCTATACGGTCAGTTATATACAGCACACATCTATACAGTCAGTTATATACAGCACACATCTATACGGTCAGTTATATACAGCACACATCTATACAGTCAGTTATATACAGTACACATCTATACGGTCAGTTATATACAGCGCACATCAATACGGTCAGTTATATACAGTACACATCTATACAGTCAGTTATATACAGTACACATCTATACGGTCAGTTATATACAGCACACATCTATACAGTCAGTTATATACAGCACACATCTATACGGTCAGTTATATACAGCACACATCTATACAGTCAGTTATATACAGCACACATCTATACAGTTATATACAGTACACATCTATACAGTCAGTTATATACAGTGCACATCTATACAGTCAGTTATATACAGCACACATCTATACGGTCAGTTATATACAGTACACATCTATACGGTCAGTTATATACAGTACACATCTATACAGTCAGTTATATACAGTACACATCTATACAGTCAGTTATATACAGCGCACATCTATACGGTCAGTTATATAAAGTACACATCTATACGGTCAGTTATATACAGCACACATCTATACAGTCAGTTATATACAGCACACATCTATACGGTCAGTTATATACAGCACACATCTATACAGTCAGTTATATACAGTACACATCTATACAGTCAGTTATATACAGTACACATCTATACAGTCAGTTATATACAGCACACATGTATACAGTCAGTTATATACAGTACACATCTATACCGTCAGTTATATACAGCGCACATCTATACAGTCAGTTATATACAGCACACATCTATACGGTCAGTTATATACAGCACACATCTATACAGTCAGTTATATACAGTACACATCTATACAGTCAGTTATATACAGCGCACATCTATACAGTCAGTTATATACAGTGCACATCTATACAGTCAGTTATATACAGCACACATCTATACAGTCAGTTATATACAGTACACATCTATACAGTCAGTTATATACAGCACACATCTATACAGTCAGTTATATACAGTACACATCTATACGGTCAGTTATATACAGCACACATCTATACAGTCAGTTATATACAGCGCACATCTATACAGTCAGTTATATACAGCACACATCTATACGGTCAGTTATATACAGCACACATCTATACAGTCAGTTATATACAGTACACATCTATACAGTCAGTTATATACAGCGCACATCTATACAGTCAGTTATATACAGTGCACATCTATACAGTCAGTTATATACAGCACACATCTATACAGTCAGTTATATACAGTACACATCTATACAGTCAGTTATATACAGCACACATCTATACAGTCAGTTATATACAGTACACATCTATACGGTCAGTTATATACAGCACACATCTATACAGTCAGTTATATACAGTGCACATCTATACAGTCAGTTATATACAGTACACATCTATACAGTCAGTTATATACAGTACACATCTATACAGTCAGTTATATACAGTGCACATCTATACAGTCAGTTATATACAGCACACATCTATACAGTTATATACAGTACACATCTATACAGTCAGTTATATACTGTACACATCTATACGGTCAGTTATATACAGCACACATCTATACGGTCAGTTATATACAGTACACATCTATACAGTCAGTTATATACAGCACACATCTATACAGTCAGTTATATACAGTACACATCTATACAGTCAGTTATATACAGCACACATCTATACAGTCAGTTATATACAGTACACATCTATACAGTCAGTTATATACAGCACACATCTATACAGTCAGTTATATACAGTACACATCTATACGGTCAGTTATATACAGTACACATCTATACAGTCAGTTATATACAGTGCACATCTATACAGTCAGTTATATACAGTACACATCTATACAGTCAGTTATATACAGCACACATCTATACAGTCAGTTGTATACAGTACACATCTATACGGTCAGTTATATACAGCACACATCTATACAGTCAGTTATATACAGTACACATCTATACGGTCAGTTATATACAGTACACATCTATACAGTCAGTTATATACAGTGCACATCTATACGGTCAGTTATATACAGCACACATCTATACAGTCAGTTATATACAGCACACATCTATACAGTCAGTTATATACAGTGCACATCTATACAGTCAGTTATATACAGCACACATCTATACGGTCAGTTATATACAGTGCACATCTATACGGTCAGTTATATACAGTACACATCTATACAGTCAGTTATATACTGTACACATCTATACGGTCAGTTATATACAGCACACATCTATACGGTCAGTTATATACAGTACACATCGTTACGGTCAGATATATCAGCGTCTATACAGTTTTATTACTGATAATCTAATTTTTTCGTTTTTCTTAAGACCTTGCTCTCTCTGATAATATCCGCGCCCATCCCCCTACATCTCTTTAATAAATCTCGCCCGTCAGGTGTCTGATTTATGGGGCGAGCAGGTGAGTGAGACACAAGGGTGGGTTAGTGAAGCGCAGAGCGGCCGCACTTTACTGTTCTCTTCACATAATAATCAATTAATCACCGGATCACAAATGACAGAGCGCTCCATTTCTCTGACCTTACCCTTGGATCCCGGAGATTTACCCCCCGACAATGTGACAGAACGGCGCCCAATACACTTCATACAGAAGTGCAATGACCGAGGGGCGCAGCCAGACACACTGGATTATTACACAGACATGGTCAAAATAAAGAGTTACATCATGTCTCCAGTCACACCCAGAGCTGCCCTCACAACTGTGCCGTTACTTTGTCTTATACTCCAGTCACACCCGGAGCTGCACTCACAACTGTGCCGTTACAGTCTTATACTCCAATCACACCCAGAGCTGCACTCACAACTGTGCCGTTACATTGTCTTATACTCCAGTCACACTCAGAGCTGCACTCACAACTGTGCCGTTACATTGTCTTATACTCCAGTCACATCCAGAGCTGCACTCACAACTGTGCAGTTACATTGTCTTACACTCTAGTCACATCCAGAGCTGCACTCACAATTCCGCTGCTAGAACGTGTCTTACATTACTGCCGTCAGGGTCGGACTGGCTCATCAGAGCACCATAGGATCCTCCGGTGGGCCCAGTCTCTGAAGCCGTAGTGGACCCCAAAGGTCCAGGGAAAGATGCCATTTGGCGCTGCCAGATAATCCCTGGCCACTGGGGTCTAGTTCTTTGATTCTACACCTGTTACACTTTATTGACGATATAGGGGTTGGGTCCCAAAAATGGTTTCTGGTGGGCCCAAGGATCCCCAGTCCAACACTGACATACCGTGTCATTGTGTGTCGGCAGCCGATGATGGCACAGGCCATGTGCTGGCCACAATCATTTTAGGCAGTCACCCAGTATCGCTGGCTCAACCCCCGGGTCTTCAGCCCGTAAGCGGCCCTTACTCAGCATTACGGGTCCCTCCTGCACTGGGCTGTATTAGGGGGTCATTTATTAAGACGCTGGTCTTAGTACGGCCCTGCCCCGGCGGTGGATCCGCTGGAGTATTGTACATAACCTCGGCGTATCCTTGCCCTTGCTTCCGTAGATTTAGACCATTTTCTACGCTTTGAACAGGTGTAGAAGATGATGAATCCCCTTTTTTAGACCTGGCGTGAGTGTGGAAAAGTCACAGATTTTCGGCGCAAAGAACTTTGTGCCGCAATCTGTGCCAGAAATCCAGCTAATATAGACGTATTTCGCCCGCACTAATATAGACGTGTCTCTGCACAGCACAGAGGTGGCGGGCTACAATCGGTGTTGTACGACCGTAACAAGGATACAGTGCAATGGCGGTAAGCCATAATGCAGAGAATGAGCGCAGCTCTGAGGGCCTCTGAATCCACAAACGTGCTGGGCCAAGGGTGAAGTTAAAGAGGACCTTTCATCAGCATCAAGTATGTAAACTGAATATACATACATGGAGAGCGGCGCCCAGGGATCCCCCTGCACTTACTATTATCCCCGGGCGCCGCTCCGTTCTCCGGTTATAGGCTCCGGTAAAGTCATAGTTAGGCTCCACCCATTTGAGCCTGCCGGCGTCTCTTTCTCCTATGTTGTAGCGCTGGCCAATCGCAGCGCTCAGCTCATAGCATGGCTAAGAGCTGAGCGCTGCGATTGGCCAGCGCTACAGCATAGGAGAAGGAGACCGCGGCAGGTTCAAATGGGTGGAGCCTAACTATGACTTTACCGGAGCCTATAACCGGAGAACGGAGCGGCGCCCGGGGATAATAGTAAGTGCAGGGGGATCCCTGAGCGCCGCTCTCCATGTATGTATATTCAGTTTACATACTTGATGCTGATGAAAGGTCCTCTTTAACAGCAAGATCTGCATGTAATGCAATGGGTAAAGATGGGCAGACAAATGAGGCGGCGATCTAAAGGTTTACATGCTGGAGGTAACTGGTGAGTTGATTGTGAGTCGGCCTCATGCTCCTGTAATCTGCCCACTGGCTCCTGGTATTGCCCACATAGGCCCAGGTAGGTGAGTGTTAGGTCCCGGGCTACTTGAGAAACCTTGGCGCGGTGCTCGGGCTCAGACATGTCCTCCACCGTAGGACATGTTGGCTAATCTCTTAAAATCAGTTTGAGGGTTTAGTAAAACCGCAGAGTGCACCTGTCTTTGCTATTATTTTGTTATATTGATTATCACATCCACATAATTGCTATCTTGTGTAGGATGTCTATTGTGGTACTTGTGGTTCGCTGCGGCCATCCTCCATTGTATGCATTTTTGCTGGGGATCGTCATTAGCAACGGGCGACAAGTGCAGGATTTGCTCCCCTGTATATATATGCACAACTGCATGTGGGTTTGAGCACCTCCTGCTTGTTTAATACCACGCCATTCTTTTCAGAATGTGTATGGGGGGCCAACCGCCCGCCGCGGGCAGGAGATCCAGAACTTCTGGTTAGTGGATAGGCTGCAGCTAGTGCTGTACCGTACGTAGGGGACAGGGGGGTCTGGCCTCCCTGATCGAGGGCACAGATTTCTGAAATCAGGGAGGTAGCTGTAGGCCAAAAATGCTTTGAGTCTCTTAGATGTCTGATAGATGTAGATTTATATGGATTTCTGCTCCAGATTCCTGAGCTGAGGCCACCACATATCCAGTGGAAGCAGCCGACCCTATACGCCCGCTATACGCCGATCCTGGCGTCACCCACAGTTACATATCCTCATCCCAATCAGGAGACATCACGTTCAGTTATGAGGAGGAAACTGCTTATCTGGTTAATCCCTGAAGTCGGAGTCTTGTACTCATTTTCCATAACCCAATGGTTGGCTGGGGGCGCCCTCTAGTGGCTGCTCCATGTAATGGGCCTGCATTGTAATCTAATGTGGACCCTGTGAGCAGGACACCCCGGCCGGACACCCTGCGTATAACGGGGGCGTCTCCTGCAATAACTGCAAGACTGTGTAATGGAAATCGGTAGCCGGTCAGTCTGTAGAGATGGGGACTACGTACGATGGTTTAACGCAGGCACTGATATAGCCAGGAAACGGGGCCAGGGGCCACATCACTCACCCAGCCTCTGTCCAGCCACTCCCTTCCCCACGCTGCAGGTCGCAGTCTGGCTGCTCTTCCTGTGTATGAGAGAGACTTTTCCCTGCAGCACTGCAAGGGTTAATGTCCTTATGAATTTTGTGCTCAGCTCCTCGACTAATGAACTCCTCAGCCTCCTATGAAGCTGGGCTGCGGACCTCACTTAAAGCATTTGTGCTCTGCAGATCTTTCCAGGTCTGGAGCGGTTCCTCTGTCTGCCTGTGCATCTACCTTGCCTGATTTCTGGATCCTTACCCTGTGCCGCCTGCCCTGACCTTAGCCTGTTTCCTGACTACTAGTATTGACAGTTCTCTAGGTGCTTTGCACCGGTGTCTCTGATCCCTGGTGGTTCCCCTGCAGCAAAGTCCAGATCCCTGTGTAGTGGTTAAAGAATGAAAACCAAGGGACCGCCAGGATAATGCTCTTAGATCTAGCCCAAAGTTAGTGGCACATTGGCTGTAACAGGCTCTCTACAGTTACAGCAATGAACCTTCATCTAGTATAGCTCTGTACTGTGGGTTATCTATAGTGACAGCAGTGGGACATCATCTTATTACTACAGCTCTGTACTGTGGGTTATCTATAGTGACAGCAGTGGGCCATCATCTTATTACTATAGCTCTGTACTGTGGGTTATCTATAGTGACAGCAGTGGGCCATCATCTTATTACTATAGCTCTGTACTGTGGGTTATCTATAGTTACAGCAGTGGGCCATCATCTTATTACTATAGGTCTGTACTGTGGGTTATCTATAGTGACAGCAGTGGGCCATCATCTTATTACTATAGCTCTGTACTGTGGGTTATCTATAGTGACAGCAGTAGGACATCATCTTATTACTATAGCTCTGTACTGTGGGTTATCTATAGTGACAGCAGTGGGCCATCATCTTATTACTATAACTCTGTACTGTGGGTTATCTACAGTTACAGCAGTGGGCCATCATCTTATTACTATAGCTCTGTACTGTGGGTTATCTATAGTGACAGCAGTGGGCCATCATCTTATTACTATAACTCTGTACTGTGGGTTATCTATAGTGACAGCAGTGGGCCATCATCTTATTACTATAGGTCTGTACTGTGGGTTATCTATAGTTACAGCAGTGAACCATCATCTTATTACTATAGCTCTGTACTGTGGGTTATCTATAGTTACAGCAGTGGGCCATCATCTTATTACTATAGCTGTGTACTGTGGGTTATCTATAGTGACAGCAGTGGGCCATCATCTTATTACTATAGCTCTGTACTGTGGGTTATCTATAGTTACAGCAGTGGGCCATCATCTTATTACTATAGCTCTGTACTGTGGGTTATCTATAGTTACAGCAGTGGGCCATCATCTTATTACTATAGCTGTGTACTGTGGGTTATCTATAGTTACAGCAGTGGGCCATCATCTTATTACTATAGCTGTGTACTGTGGGTTATCTATAGTTACAGCAGTGGGCCATCATCTTATTACTATAGCTGTGTACTGTGGGTTATCTATAGTTACAGCAGTGGGCCATCATCTTATTACTATAGCTCTGTACTGTGGGTTATCTATAGTGACAGCAGTGGGACATCATCTTATTACTATAGCTCTGTACTGTGGGTTATCTATAGTGACAGCAGTGGGCCATCATCTTATTACTATAGCTCTGTATTGTGGGTTATCTATAGTTACAGCAGTGGGCCATCATCTTATTACTATAGCTCTGTACTGTGGGTTATCTATAGTGACAGCAGTGGGCCATCATCTTATTACTATAGCTCTGTACTGTGGGTTATCTATAGTTACAGCAGTGGGCCGTCATCTTATTACTATAGCTCTGTACTGTGGGTTATCTATAGTGACAGCAGTGGGCCATCATCTTATTACTATAGCTCTGTACTGTGGATTATCTATAGTTACAGCAGAGATCCATCATCTTATTACTATAGCTCTGCACTGTGGGTTATCTATAGTGACAGCAGTGGGCCACCATCTTATTACTATAGCTCTGTACTGTGGGTTATCTATAGTTACAGCAGTGGTCCGTCATCTTATTACTATAGCTCTGTACTGTGGGTTATCTATAGTGACAGCAGTAGGACATCATCTTATTACTATAGCTCTGTACTGTGGATTATCTATAGTTACAGCAGAGATCCATCATCTTATTACTATAGCTCTGCACTGTGGGTTATCTATAGTGACAGCAGTGGGCCATCATCGTATTACTATAGCTCTGTACTGTGGGTTATCTATAGTTACAGCAGTGGGCCATCATCTTATTACTATAGCTCTGTACTGTGGGTTATCTATAGTGACAGCAGTGGTCCATTATCTTATTACTATAGCTCTGTACTGTGGGTTATCTATAGTTACAGCAGTGGGCCATCATCTTATTACTATAGCTCTGTACTGTGGATTATCTATAGTTACAGCAGAGATCCATCATCTTATTACTATAGCTCTGCACTGTGGGTTATCTATAGTGACAGCAGTGGGCCATCATCTTATTACTATAGCTCTGTACTGTGGGTTATCTATAGTGACAGCAGTGGGACATCATCTTATTACTATAGCTCTGTACTGTGGGTTATCTATAGTGACAGCAGTGGGCCATCATCTTATTACTATAGCTCTGTACTGTGGGTTATCTATAGTGACAGCAGTGGGCCATCATCTTATTACTATAGCTCTGCACTGTGGGTTATCTATAGTTACAGCAGTGGGCCATCATCTTATTACTATAGCTCTGTACTGTGGGTTATCTATAGTGACAGCAGTGGGCCATCATATTATTACTATAGCTCTGCACTGTGGGTTATCTATAGTTACAGCAGTGGGCCATCATCTTATTACTATAGGTCTGTACTGTGGGTTATCTATAGTTACAGCAGTGGGCCGTCATCTTATTACTATAGCTCTGTACTGTGGGTTATCTATAGTTACAGCAGTGGGCCATCATCTTATTACTATAGCTCTGTACTGTGGGTTATCTATAGTTACAGCAGTGGGCCATCATCTTATTACTATAGCTCTGTACTGTGGGTTATCTATAGTGACAGCAGTGGGCCATCATCTTATTACTATAGCTCTGTACTGTGGGTTATATATAGTTACAGCAGTGGGCCGTCATCTTATTACTATAGCTCTGTACTGTGGGTTATCTATAGTTACAGCAGTGGGCCATCATCTTATTACTATAGCTCTGTACTGTGGGTTATCTATAGTTACAGCAGTGGGCCATCATCTTATTACTATAGCTGTGTACTGTGGGTTATCTATAGTTACAGCAGTGGTCCATCATCTTATTACTATAGCTCTGTACTGTGGGTTATCTATAGTGACAGCAGTGGGCCACCATCTTATTACTATAGCTCTGTACTGTGGGTTATCTATAGTGACAGCAGTGGGCCATCATCTTATTACTATAGCTCTGTACTGTGGGTTATCTATAGTTACAGCAGTGGGCCATCATCTTATTACTATAGCTGTGTACTGTGGGTTATCTATAGTTACAGCAGTGGGCCATCATCTTATTACTATAGCTCTGTACTGTGGGTTATCTATAGTTACAGCAGTGGGCCGTCATCTTATTACTATAGCTCTGTACTGTGGGTTATCTATAGTTACAGCAGTGGGACATCATCTTATTACTATAGCTCTGTACTGTGGGTTATCTATAGTTACAGCAGTGGGCCATCATCTTATTACTATAGCTGTGTACTGTGGGTTATCTATAGTTACAGCAGTGGGCCATCATCTTATTACTATAGCTCTGTACTGTGGGTTATCTATAGTTACAGCAGTGGGCCGTCATCTTATTACTATAGCTCTGTACTGTGGGTTATCTATAGTTACAGCAGTGGGCCATCATCTTATTACTATAGCTCTGTACTGTGGGTTATCTATAGTTACAGCAGTAGGACATCGTATTACTATAGCTCTGTACTGTGGGTTATCTATAGTTACAGCAGTGGGCCATCATCTTATTACTATAGCTCTGTACTGTGGGTTATCTATAGTTACAGCAGTGGGCCATCATCGTATTACTATAGCTCTGTACTGTGGGTTATCTATAGTTACAGCAGTGGGACATCATCTTATTACTATAGCTCTGTACTGTGGGTTATCTATAGTTACAGCAGTGGGCCATCATCTTATTACTATAGCTCTGTACTGTGGGTTATCTATAGTGACAGCAGTGGGCCATCATCTTATTACTATAGCTCTGCACTGTGGGTTATCTATAGTTACAGCAGTGGGCCATCATCTTATTACTATAGCTCTGTACTGTGGGTTATCTATAGTTACAGCAGTGGGCCATCATCTTATTACTACAGCTCTGTACTGTGGGTTATCTATAGTTACAGCAGTGGGACATCATCTTATTACTATAGCTCTGTACTGTGGGTTATCTATAGTTACAGCAGTGGGACATCATCTTATTACTATAGCTGTGTACTGTGGGTTATCTATAGTTACAGCAGTAGGACATCTTATTACTATAGCTCTGTACTGTGGGTTATCTATAGTTACAGCAGTGGGCCATCATCTTATTACTATAGCTCTGTACTGTGGGTTATCTATAGTTACAGCAGTAGGACATCTTATTACTATAGCTCTGTACTGTGGGTTATCTATAGTTACAGCAGTGGGCCATCATCTTATTACTATAGCTCTGTACTGTGGGTTATCTATAGTTACAGCAGTGGGACATCATCTTATTACTATAGCTCTGTACTGTGGGTTATCTATAGTGACAGCAGTGGGCCATCATCTTATTACTATAGCTCTGTACTGTGGGTTATCTATAGTTACAGCAGTGGGACATCATCTTATTACTATAGCTCTGTACTGTGGGTTATCTATAGTTACAGCAGAGGGCCATAATCTTATTACTATAGGTCTGTACTGTGGGTTATCTATAGTTACAGCAGTGGGACATCATCTTATTACTATAACTTTGTACTGTGTGTTATCTATAGTTACAGCAGTGGGACATCATCTTATTACTATAGCTGTGTACTGTGGGTTATCTATAGTTACAGCAGTGGGCCATCATCTTATTACTATAGCTCTGTACTGTGGGTTATCTATAGTTACAGCAGTGGGCCATCATCTTATTACTATAGCTCTGTACTGTGGGTTATCTATAGTTACAGCAGTGGGCCATCATCTTATTACTATAGCTCTGTACTGTGGGTTATCTATAGTTACAGCAGTGGGCCATCATCTTATTACTATAGCTCTGTACTGTGGGTTATCTATAGTTACAGCAGTGGGCCATCATCTTATTACTATAGCTCTGTACTTACTTCTTGCAACCAGGTCTGGGTTCTCTACAGTTACAGCACTGTTTATGTTTCTTTAGCTCTGATTTTAGTTTGAGTGAGCCATGGTTACACGTAAATTGGTAAGCCCATGCCTCAGCGCTTTTAGTCCTCTCATAGCATTGTGTTCGGTACTGGTAATAAGTGATGGCTTCTCTGCAGTTACAGCACTTAGTCTTGGGCCTTATTCCACTAACTGTACTCAGCAGTAGTGTTCTCACCTCATTCCTATACATTACTTTCTATATAGTTTGTGAAGTGGTAGGTTGACTACAATTACAGCATTAAAGGGGTTCTCCACCATAGAATTTCCTAATGGTGTGGAAGTTAATGAAGGGCTCCTTACTAACACGTAACATCCCTACAATAGCATTAGACAGTGGTGTAGTCACACATTGCCCACTAAGGGAAACCAATCTCACCGCACTCCCACTCCATACTTGTATAACTAGAAAAATAAATATAAGGAGACAAAAATGAAAATAAAACACGCACAAAAGCTTCTGTGCACTCAACCTTTATCCTCGGCTGCAGCCTGCCAATTACCCGTCTCCCCAAACAGATCCTGTCAACTAAAAATATAAC
Organism: Bufo bufo; assembly: GCF_905171765.1. NCBI lineage: Eukaryota > Metazoa > Chordata > Amphibia > Anura > Bufonidae > Bufo > Bufo bufo. The sequence continues at coordinate 5,691,700 of NC_053394.1, read as the reverse complement.
AAAGTGCACGCACGAGCGCAGCAAATTACAGGGTCCAAATGTTTCCAGTTTTTAAGAGACCATCTAAAAACATTAACGAGGACTCTAATTACACCCCGGCTAAACACAGAGACATTCTGTAAACTTTCAAAGAGAATTTCTGCCAATAATAAAAACCCAATCCCTGGGAAATATCAACCCTTGAGTCGTTCTCCTTGTGAGGGGATAAACAATTCCGTTCCGTTCTTTCTGAGTTGGACGTTTCCGGGTAAAGCTGGGTGACCACCAATATGGCCGCTTCACTGTAGACCTGTATGTGACGGATCGTCAGCTGACCCTCACCCACTGCTGATTTCTACTTAATTTTACAAGTAGGAGGCGGCAGTCGAGGCGCAGAGCGCTCTGCAGGGGCACACAATGGCCGCCGGACGAAGTTGTAATGACATCACTGCGCTTCGTTATGGACGCACAAACACATTTCAGCTCCAGGAGCAGAAAGCGATCCTTATCTCAGAGAATTAGCTGCCGCTTTAAGATCTACATCGCGAGGACATCGACACAGAGCCGGGATTGAAAACAGTTTATTAAGCGGCACGTGCTCGCAGCGCGGACAGCGGCGTCTCCTGCAGCCCGAGAACATGATAAACTCTGCACTCTGATAAGTGAAACCAGAACCTGAAGGGGGAATCTAATTATTTGCTCCCTTTTGATAAACTAATGCACATGCAATCGATCCCATCACTTCAGCCGAAGAGAAATCTCCAGTCCACAAACTCTCAGATTACAGAGGAGAGAAGCTGTCTCTCTGCTGGGAGGACAGAACACCACTCTGGGGCGGCTGACACTTGTAGTTCCTCCAGACCACACACAGGCCTCGTTATGAAGGGCAGGAAAGAGGTGGAACCTGTAATTAATATTCATGAGCAGCCAAAGATCAGACAAACCATGTGTACAGAACATCTGAAACAGCAGAATAGTGAGTGCAGCTCTGGAGTATAATACAGGATGTAACTCAGGATCAGTACAGGATAAGTAATGTATGTACACAGTGACTGCACCAGCAGAATAGTGAGTGCAGCTCTGGAGTATAATACAGGATGTAACTCAGGATCAGTGCAGGATAAGTAATGTATGTACACAGTGACTGCACCAGCAGAATAGTGAGTGCAGCTCTGGAGTATAATACAGGATGTAACTCAGGGTCAGTACAGGATAAGTAATGTATGTGCACAGTGACTGCACCAGCAGAATAGTGAGTGCAGCTCTGGAGTATAATACAGGATGTAACTGAGGATCAGTACAGGATAAGTAATGTATGTACACAGTGACTGCACCAGCAGAATAGTGAGTGCAGCTCTGGAGTATAATACAGGATGTAACTCAGGATCAGTACAGGATAAGTAATGTATGTACACAGTGACTGCACCAGCAGAATAGTGAGTGCAGCTCTGGAGTGTAATACAGTATGTAACCCAGGATCAGTACAGGATAAGTAATGTATGTACACAGTGACTGCACCAGCAGAATAGTGAGTGCAGCTCTGGAGTATAATACAGGATGTAACTCAGGATCAGTACAGGATAAGTAATGTATGTACACAGTGACTGCACCAGCAGAATAGTGAGTGCAGCTCTGGAGTATAATACAGGATGTAACCCAGGATCAGTACAGGATAAGTAATGTATGTACACAGTGACTGCACCAGGAGAATAGTGAGTGCAGCTCTGGAGTATAATACAGGATGTAACTCAGGATCAGTACAGGATAAGTAATGTATGTACACAGTGACTGTACCAGCAGAATAGTGAGTGCAGCTCTGGAGTATAATACAGGATGTAACTGAGGATCAGTACAGGATAAGTAATGTATGTACACAGTGACTGCACCAGCAGAATAGTGAGTGCAGCTCTGGAGTGTAATACAGGATGTAAATCAGGATCAGTACAGGATAAGTAATGTATGTACACAGTGACTGCACCAGCAGAATAGTGAGTGCAGCTCTGGAGTATAATACAGGATGTAACTCAGGGTCAGTACAGGATAAGTAATGTATGTATACAGTGACTGCACCAGCAGAATAGTGAGTGCAGCTCTGGAGTATAATACAGGATGTAACCCAGGATCAGTACAGGATAAGTAATGTATGTACACAGTGACTGCACCAGCAGAATAGTGAGTGCAGCTCTGGAGTATAATACAGGATGTAACTCAGGATCAGTACAGGATAAGTAATGTATGTACACAGTGACTGCACCAGCAGAATAGTGAGTGCAGCTCTAGAGTATAATACAGGATGTAACTCAGGATCAGTACAGGATAAGTAATGTATGTACACAGTGACTGCACCAGCAGAATAGTGAGTGCAGCTCTGGAGGATAATACAGGATGTAACTCAGGATCAGTACAGGATAAGTCATGTATGTACACAGTGATTCCAGAAGAATAGTGAGTGCAGCTCTGGAGTATAATACAGGATGTAACCCAGGATCAGTACAGGATAAGTCATGTATGTACACAGTGATTCCAGAAGAATAGTGAGTGCAGCTCTGGAGTATAATACAGGATGTAACCCAGGATCAGTACAGGATAAGGCAGAGTTCACACATAAGGTATTTGATCAGTTATTTCCATCAGTTATTGGGAGCCTCCACAGAGATAATGGGAGGTTCCCACCTGTTCTGTGTTTTTGACCCGCACCCGGTTTTGGCTTCCAATAACTGATGGAAATAATTGAAGTGTGAACTCAGACTAAGGGTCCATTCAGACATCCGTAGACTAGGTCCGGATCCGTTGCGCAATTATGCGGAACGGGTGCGGACCCATTCATTTTCAATGGGGCCAGAAAAGATGCGGACAGCACACAGTGTGCTGTCTACATCTGCATTTCCGGTGTGCGGCCCTGAAGTTCCGTTCCGTGGCTCCGGAAAAAAAATAGAGCATGTCCAATTCTTGTCCGCAGCTGCACTACAGTACTGGCTCAGTGCTCGTGCTGTGGTTCGCATGAATCCTGTATTGCGGCATGGACCCACTGACTTGAATGAGTCAGCGATACACAATATACAGCAAAAGATTGGACATGTCCTATCTTTTGTGGTGCGGAGGCATGAACCTAAAAGCTAGGTTTTCTGAGATGTTTTTTTTTTACTGATGCCCTATATTTTTATGAAAGATCATTCGTTTCTGATCAGTGGGGGTCTGACACCCGGGACCCCTGCCTTCTCTCAGCTCACCAAGCACAGCGCCGTACATTGTAGAGTGACTGTGCTTGATATCGCGCTCAGCCCCCGTCACTGGAAAGTTGGACCCCCACCAATCAGATACTGATGACCGGTCCTCAGGATAAGTCATCAGTATAAAAATCTCAGAAAACCCCTTTAACCTCCTCCCGACCGCCTAACGCAGGGATGCGTCCTGCGGGCGGCCGGGTTATTCCTCCTTGACGCATCAGCGCGTCATCTCGCGCACACAGGAGCGCGCGTTCACAGGATCGGGAGGTAAACGAGTGGATCTACAGCCTGCCAGCAGCGATCGTTCGCTGGCAGGCTGTAGATCCGATTTTTTTAACCCCAGAAAGGTATATCAGACGCTGTTTTGTTAACAGCGTCTGATATACCTGCTACCTGGTCCTCTGGTGGTCCCTTTTGCTTGGATCGACCACCAGAGGACACAGGCAGCTCTGTAAAGTAGCACCAAACACCACTACACTACAACCCCCCTGTCACTTATTAACCCCTTATTAACCCCTGATCCCCCAATATAGACTCCCTGATCACCCCCCTGTCATTGATCACCCCCTGTAAGGCTCCATTCAAACATCCGTATGTGTTTTGCGGATCCATGGAGCCGCAAAACACAGACACCGGCAATGTGCTTTCCGCATTTTGCGGATCCGCACATTGCTAGAACTATATAGAAAATGCCTTTTCTTGTCCGCAATTGCGGACAAGAATAGGACATGTTCTATATTTTTGCGGAACGGAAGTGCGGACCCGGAAGTGCAGATCCGCAATTCCGGATCCGAGCGGGACAAAGTCTGTCCCCATAGAAATGAATGGGTCCGCAATTCCGTTCCGCAAAATGCAGAACAGAATTGCGGACGTGTGAATGGGGCCTAAGGGTCCCTTATCACCGCCAGCTACTTAGCTACTTGTTAGGTAGTTAGCGCCCACCGCACCGCAGTCACTAATTAGTCGCTGATTAGCGTCATCGCTGTCGCTAATCAGCACTAGTACTATATAGTATCTGTAAGTGATCAAGACTGATCGCAATCAGATCTATATCAGTACATTAGGGTCACCTTAGGCTCTACAAAAGACGCAGTGTTCGCCCGATCAGGCCTGATCTTGTGCGCACACTTGCGTTCAGTCCGACCCACCGCAGTGACAGAATTTTTTTTTTCTGATCACTGCAAAAACACCGTAAAATCGCTGCGGCGCAATAAAGATCACTTTTGAGCTTTTTGGATCTTTATTAGCGATCGCAGCTTTTTTTTTTTTGCACATTTTTTGGCAGAGATTTCTTTCATCCACTTTCAGCCCAGAGGCTGAATGGAAAAAAAAAATCTCATTACCCGTATGCTCAATATAAGGCCTCATGCACACGACCGTGCCGTTTTTTGCGGTCCGCAAACCGCGGATGTGCAAAAAACGGAAGGCGTCCGTGTTGACTTCCGCAATTTGCGGAACGGAACGGGCGCCGGCAATATAAATGCCTATTCTTGTCCGCAAAGCGTGGACAAGAATAGGACATGTTATATTTTTTTAGCGGAGCCGCGGATGCGGACAGCACACGGAGTGCTGTCCGCATCTTTTGCGGCCCCATTGAAATGAATGGGTCCACATCCGAGCCGCTAAAACGGCGGCTCGGATGCGGACCCAAACAACGGTCGTGTGCATTAGGCCTAAGGAGAATAGCAGAGACTCCTAATGCTGGCCATATATGTAATGATTGCGGAGACCCTCAAATGCCAGGGCAGTACAAACACCCCACAAATGACCCCATTTTGGAAAGTAGACACCCCAAGGTATTCGCTGAGGGGCATATTGAGTCCATGAAAGATTGAACTTTTTGTCACAAGTTAGCGGAAAAGGAGACTTTGTGAGAAAAAAAAAAAAAAAAATCAATTTCCGCTAACTTGTGCAAAAAAAAAAAAATCTTCGATGAACTCGCCCTGCCCCTCACGGAATACCTTGGGGTGTCTTCTTTCCAAAATGGGGTCACATGTGGGGTATTTATACTGCCCTGGCATTTTAAGGGCCCTAAAGCGTGAGAAGAAGTCTGGAATCCAAATGCCTAAAAATGCCCACCTAAAAGGTACTCGTTGGACTTTCGGCCCCTTTGCGCATCTTGGCTGCAAAAAAGTGTCACACATCTGGTATCGCCGTACTCAGGAGAAGTAGGGCAATGTGTTTTGGGGTATCTTTTTACATATACCCATGCTGGGTGAAAGAAATATCTCTGTAAATTGACAACGTTGTATAAAAAAAATGGAAAAAGTTGTCATTTACATAGATATTTCTCTCACCCAGCATGGGTATATGTAAAAAGATACCCCAAAACACATTGCCCTACTTCTCCTGAGTACGGCGATACCACATGTGTGACACTTTTTTGCAGCCTAGGTGCGCAAAGGGGCCCAAATTCCAAAGAGCACCTTTAGGATTTCACAGGGCATTTTTTACGCATTTGGATTCCAGACTTCTTCTCACGCTTTAGGGCCCCTAAAATACCAGGGCAGTATAAATACCCCACAAGTGACCCCATTTTGGAAAGAAGACACCCCAAGGTATTTCGTGAGGAGCATGGCGAGTGCATATAAAATTAAATTTTTTGTCACAAGTTAGTGGAATATGAGACTTTGTAAGAGAAAAAAAATAATAAATCATTTTCCGCAAACTTGTGCAAAAAAAATAAAAAATTCTAGGAACTCGCCATGCCCCTCACGGAATACCTTGGGGTGTCTTCTTTCCAAAATGGGGTCACTTGTGGGGTATTTATACTGCCCTGGCATTTTAGGGGCCCTAAAGCGTGAGAAGAAGTCAATTTACAGAGATATTTCTCTCACCCAGCATGGGTATATGTAAAAAGACACCTCAAAACACATTGCCCTACTTCTCCTGAGTACGGCGATACCACATGTGTGACACTTTTTTGCAGCCTAGGTGCGTAAAGGGGCCGAAAGTCCAACAAGTACCTTTAGGCTTTACAGGGTTGCTCACAATTTAGCCCCGCCCAAAATGCCAGAACAGTAAACACACCCCACAAATGACCCCATTTCGGAAAGTAGACACCCCAAAGTATTCTACTGAGGGGCATAGTGAGTCCGTGGGAGATTTTTATTTTTTTTGCCAGAAGTTAGCAGAAATGGAAACTTTATTATTTATTTTTTTCTCAGAAAGTGTCATTTTCCGCTAACTTGTGAAAAAAAATTAAATCATACATGAACTCACCATGCCCCTCCGCGAATACTTTGGGGTGTCTTCTTTCTAAAATGGGGTCATTTGGGGGGTATTTATACTATCCTGGCATTCTAGCACCTCAAGAAACATGACAGGTGGTCAGAAAGTCAGAGCTGCTTCAAAATGCGGAAATTCACATTTTTGTACCATAGTTTGTAAACGCTATAACTTTTGCGCAAACCAATAAATATACACTGATTGGATTTTTTTTTATCAAAGACATGTAGCACAATAAATTCTGACACAAACTTGTATAGAAATGTAATTATATTTGAACAATTTAACCAGAGAAAGTTAAAAACACACTTTTTTTGAGAAAATTGCGGCCTATTTTGATTAATATCGGAAAAACGAAAAATCTTAGCAGCAATCAAATACCACCAAAAGAAAGCTGTATTTGTGAGAAGAAAAGGAGGTAAAATTCATTTGGGATTCATTTGGGTGGCAAGTTGTATGACCGAGCAATAAACGGTGAAAGTACTGTAGTGCAGAATTGTCAAAAGTGGTCTGGTCATTAAGGGGGTTTAAGCTAGGGGGGCTGAGGTGGTTAAGCTAGGGGGGCTGAAGTGGTTAAGGAATATTTTATGAATAGGTCATTCACGGTTATTGTGGGAATACCCCTCTAAAGGTCCTTTTACACGGGACGATATTACAGCAGATAGCCGGGAAGGAAGTGGAGGAGACTGATGGATTTACATGCATCGATCTCCTCCAGAGTATGGGGAGCAGCGATCGTTAATGCCATCGCTCGTCCCCATAAGGACTCGTTGGTTGCCGGCCGGAGAGCGCGTTTACATGGTACCTTCTGCTGCCGGTAAACTATCATTTTTCCGCGTGCACAAGTGATCGGATTACCCGATAAATGATAAATGAGCGTTTCGCTCATTCATTATGTAATTGGCGGTATATTTACACAGCCCGATCATTGCTAACGAGCATTACTATAAGCTAAGTGATAATCTGTGCGATTTTTAGGCAAAGGTTTCTGTCACGGGGTTCCGAAGGTGCACTCGGTCCCCCATTGCCCGCAGAACTGTTGCTTAGCTTTTGGAATGAGGTTCTGTGTTTGACCTCATTCCCAGGGCGGCTTTACTGGCTGGGTGGCTCCCTGCTCCTAGTCTGCCTTGAGCGCCGAGCTGATCACTCGGTGCTCGACTGGTTGGTCTGTCGGTCATGTGACGCTGGCCACGTCACATGACCCTCACTCCCCACTTTAAATACAGGCAGCCTGCTGGCTACAGGTTGCCTGTTAATTTCTAGGTTCCTGGCTATTTGTTGGACTGCTGAATACTTACCTGATCCTGTTCCCTGACCATCCTTTTGCCTGCTCCTCCTGTACTGCGCATCCGTCCTGGTATTGTGACCTCGGCTCCCACCTGACTACTCTCTTAGGACTCCTCTTGTACTTCTCTGCTCTCCTGGTATTTATGACCCCGGCTTCTCCTGACAATTCTCTGCTTGCTCCATTTGTACTTTGCAGCTTTCCTGGTATTGACTCGGTCCGTTCACATCCTGTTGTTTGTCTGTCTGTCATCCCTGCACTTACTCCAAGTTAGGGATTGCCGTCCAGTTGTCCCCTGTCATTAGGACTCGCGAGGCAAGTAGGCAGGGCCAGGGGTAAGGGTGGAGCGCAGTGGTCACTTCCCTCACCCCTGTGTGTGTGTGTACGCGACCGTTACAGATTAACAGGCCCAATAACCACTGTATTATGAATCCTCTGGTGACCCTGACTGACCATGTCTCTAATCTGACGCAGAGGGTGCAGGAGTTAGGGGAAAAACTCAGTTCTTTTGAGTTAGGGCAAGGTTCTTCCACTCCTCAGGCCTCCAGTCCGCATTTTGAGCCCCAGATTAACCTCCCAGAACCCTTTTCTGGAGACCGGAGGAAGTTTTTCTCTTTTAAGGAGAGTTGCAAACTTTACTTCCGTTTGCGCCCCGTGTCCTCTGGCCCTGAGAGTCAACGCGTGGGCATTATCATTTCCCGATTACAGGGTGATCCCCAGGACTGGGCGTTCTCTTTACCTGCTGGCACCAGTTGTTTATATTCTGTGGAGGGGTTCTTTCAGGCCTTGGGTACCCTCTATGATGAACCAGACAGGGCTCTAGTAGCCGAGACGGCTCTAAAGGCACTGGTTCAGGGCAATTTACCAGCGGAGGATTATTGCACCCAATTCAGAAGGTGGTGTGTCCCCTCAGGATGGAACGAACCAGCCCTGAAGAGTCAGTTCAGGTCAGGTCTGTCTGATAAATTAAAGGATCTTCTCGTCAGTTATCAACTTCCAGAGACCTTAGAGGAGATGATGACCCTTGTTGTCCGACTTGACCGACGGGTTAGAGAGAGACGACAGGAACAACAGTTCTCTTCCCAGATGGTGGTCCAGCCAGAGGCCTATCCCAGAGACAATGCTGAGGTCTCCACCGAGGAACCCATGCAGGTTGGCATGACCCGAGGGAATCTTCACCGCAGACGTGGAGAATGCTTTTACTGTGGAGATCCTGACCATTGGATCAACCAGTGTCCTAAGAAGGTCCTCTCTGTCAAGTCTCCTAAGACAAGGCAACCTAAAGACCAGGTACACCCTGAATTTTCTAAATGTAAGCTTTTGGTACCCATTACGATTTCTCTGGGAGTAGATAAATGGCCGGGTAAGGCCTTTATTGATTCTGGCTCAGCGGCTAGCTTTATTGACTCTGAGTATGCTGTAAGATTGGGTATTCCTATGTTTGCCTTACCAACTCCTATCCATGTCATGGCTATTGATGCTACTCCTCTTATTGGTGGTACGGTGAGCTTATGTACCTCGGAGATTTCTCTAACCGTGGGTGTGTGCCACTCAGAGAGATGTTCGCTTCTAGTCCTGGAGAACCTACCTGCTGAGGTGGTACTAGGGTTGCCTTGGCTCCGACTACATAACCCCACTATAGATTGGTCCAATGGGGAGTTGGTAAGATGGGGGCCTAAGTGTGACTCGTGCTTGTCCGTGGTACAGGCTGGGGTCTCAGTAAAGTCTGATACTTTACCCTCTGTTGTTAGAGAATATTCTGATGTATTCTCATCACCAACCCCGGAGGTTCTACCCCCCCATAGACCTTATGATTGTACCATAGAGCTAGTAGAGGGGGCCAAGTTTCCTAAAGGACGAATTTATAATCTTTCTATGCCCGAACGCAAGGCCATGGAAGATTATATTAAGGAGAGCCTGGTAAAGGGCATATTAGACCTTCTGTCTCTCCTATGGGGGCGGGGTTTTTCTTCGTTAAGAAAAAAGATGGTGGTCTTAGGCCATGTATCGATTACCGGAGATTAAATAAAATCACTGTCCAGAATAGATACTCCCTCCCATTGATTCCGGATTTATTTAACCAGGTTCTGGGGGCAACCTGGTTTTCCAAAATTGACCTGAAAGGGGCATACAATCTAATCCGAATCAAGGAGGGAGACGAATGGAAGACGGCGTTCAATACTCCGGTAGGACACTTTGAATATCAAGTGATGCCTTTTGGACTCAGCAATGCCCCAGCTGTGTTCCAAAACTTCATGAATGACATTCTTAGGGAGAACTTAGGTAAATTTGTTATTGTCTATCTTGACGACATTTTGATATTCTCTAGTGAGTTCGAATCCCATGTGTCTCATGTTAAACAAGTATTAGAGGTGTTGAGGGAGAATCAGCTATCCGCTAAACAAGAGAAATGTGTCTTTGGTGTGCAGGAGATTCTGTTTCTAGGGCATGTTCTGACTCCTCACGCCTTCAAGATGGATCCTGTTAAGGTACTAGCAATTAAGGAATGGGTAAGACCTTCATCCTTAAAGGCCTTACAACGGTTCTTAGGTTTCGCCAATTACTATCGTAAATTTATTATGAATTTTTCCGTAATTGCTAAACCGTTGACCGACCTTACTAAGAAAGGGGCCGATTTGGAGAATTGGTCTACTGAGGCCATTTCTTCATTTGAAAAATTAAAAAAGGCATTTAGTAGCGCTCCCATTCTGATCCAGCCTGATCAGGAGAAACCTTTTATTGTGGAGGTGGATGCGTCCGAGGACAGCGTAGGAGCAGTCCTTTCACAAGGTCCTGCTAGCCTCACTAATCTGAGACCATGTGCCTTCTTCTCCAGGAAATTCTCTCCCACGGAGAGAAACTACGACATAGGGAATAGGGAGCTGCTGGCCATTAAATGGGCATTTGAGGAGTGGAGGCATTTCCTGGAGGGGGCAAGACATTGAGTAACTGTTGTCACTGACCATAAAAACCTTATGTTTCTCGAGTCTGCTAAGAGGTTGAATCCCCGTCAAGCCAGATGGGCTCTGTTTTTTACTCGTTTTGATTTTTCCATCACGTTCAGGCCGGGAAGTAAAAATGTGAAGGCGGACGCATTATCTCGAAGCTTCCAGGCTTTTCAACCTACTGAGGTACCACCTGAATCCATCCTACCAGCAAAAATCTTCTTAGCAGCTCTTACCCAGGATATCTCGGCTCGCATTAGGTCTGAACAACATCTGGCACCGGTATCCACCCCAACAGATAGGTTGTTTGTTCCCGTACAATTTCGTCTCCAGCTGTTGGGTGAGTGTCACGATTCTGCCTTTTGTGGACATCCGGGTGTTGAGGGCACTAAGGATCTGGTTTCTAGATCTTATTGGTGGCCCACTCTAACTAGGGATGTCAAGTCCTACGTGTCAGCCTGTGAGGTTTGTGCCAGGTCCAAGACGCCTAGGACTCGCCCTGCTGGTAACCTACGACCCCTACCCATTCCCAGTAGACCCTGGTCCCATATCTCGATGGACTTTATAACTGACCTACCGCTGGAGGAGGTTTGGGTAGTGGTCGATAGGTTTAGCAAGATGGTTCATTTCATTCCCCTGTCTAAACTTCCGAATGCTAAAACCCTGGCGTCTATTTTTGTGAGAGAGATTGTTCGTTTACATGGCATCCCGGAAAATATTGTTTCTGACAGGGGTGTGCAGTTTGTGTCCAAATTCTGGAGGGCCTTCTGTCAAAGATGTAAAATTTCATTGTCTTTTTCTTCCGCCTACCATCCTGAGAGTAATAGGCAGACTGAACGCCTTAATCAGTCTATGGAACAATTCTTGAGGTTGTATGTTGCTGATGACCAGCAATTATGGGTCAAATTCCTTCCGTTGGCTGAATTTGCTTTGAATAACCGTGTCAATTCTTCTGCTGGGGTCTCCCCTTTCTTTTGTAACCATGGTTTTCATCCCCGTTTTCATTCTGGGTCGTCCGTCTCCTCCTCTAACCCTGAAGCGGATAAACTCTCCTCCGAACTGTGCACAGTTTGTGCCCGGGTTCAATCGAACCTAGAAAAGGCTCAATGTTCTCAAAAACTCAAGGCCGATAGGAGACGTTCAAGGGGGGTAAACTGTCAGGTTGGGGATAAAGTATGGTTGTCCTCCAAGAATCTATCTCTCAAGGTAACTTCTAAAAAATTTGCTCCTCGTTTTATTGGACCATATAAGATCACGGAAGTGATTAACCCGGTATCTTTTAGGTTGGAGCTGCCTGAGTCATTCCACATTCATAATGTGTTCCATAAATCTCTGCTTAAAAAATATTTTGAACCGGTAGTACCATCAAAAGCCTCGCCTCCGCCGGTTCTTGTTAATGATGCTGTCGAGTATGTGGTGTCTAAAATAGTGGATGTCAGGAAGGTGCGTAATTCCTTGCAGTACCTGATTCACTGGAAGGGGTATGGACCTGAAGAGAGATCTTGGGTACCTGCCAGGGAGGTTCATGCTCCTAGACTTGTTCGTAAATTTCATCTAGAACACCCTGAAAAGCCATCGCCTGAAGTCTTGGGTCCGGTGGCCCCTCGTAAAAGGGGGGGTACTGTCACGGGGTTCCGAAGGTGCACTCGGTCCCCCATTGCCCGCAGAACTGTTGCTTAGCTTTTGGAATGAGGTTCTGTGTTTGACCTCATTCCCAGGGCGGCTTTACTAGCTGGGTGGCTCCCTGCTCCTAGTCTGCCTTGAGCGCCGAGCTGATCACTCGGTGCTCGACTGGTTGGTCTGTCGGTCATGTGACGCTGGCCACGTCACATGACCCTCACTCCCCACTATAAATACAGGCAGCCTGCTGGCTACAGGTTGCCTGTTAATTTCTAGGTTCCTGGCTATTTGTTGAACTGCTGAATACTTACCTGATTCTGTTCCCTGACCATCCTTTTGCCTGCTCCTCCTGTACTGCGCTTCCGTCCTGGTATTGTGACCTCGGCTCCCACCTGACTACTCTCTTAGGACTCCTCTTGTACTTCTCTGCTCTCCTGGTATTTATGACCCCGGCTTCTCCTGACAATTCTCTGCTTGCTCCATTTGTACTTTGCAGCTTTCCTGGTATTGACTCGGTCCGTTCACGTCCTGTTGTTTGTCTGTCTGTCATCCCTGCACTTACTCCAAGTTAGGGATTGCCGTCCAGTTGTCCCCTGTCATTAGGACTCGCGAGGCAAGTAGGCAGGGCCAGGGGTAAGGGTGGAGCGCAGTGGTCACTTCCCTCACCCCTGTGTGTGTGTGTACGCGACCGTTACAGTTTCGGTTTTAATGCAATGTTATGTAAATGTGTCAATCATTAGTTTTACTCCAGTAACACTCAGAGCTGCATTCACAATTCATCTGCAGATCACCTACACTTCACGTCCAAAATATCCTCTTGAATCTTTGACCTGTGTATAACCACAATGCACTCAGGAACCAGGATTGTGAGCGCAGCTCTGGATGTGACTAGACTCTAACGGGGGCTTTATATGAGTGATGGATTGTTAAGGCGATTGCTGATGACAGACCAGCCTTAAATGCACAGATCACTGTGTACACATGTATTTACTGTACTGAGACGGCCAGGGGCGTTGCTAGGGTCTCAAAAGATCCGGGGCCCGAGCCCCAATAAATATGGTGACCAATATTCCTCCGTTTACTGTCCTCAGAAATATAATTCCTCAGCCCCTCCACCATACAGTCCCATGTAAATTACATTATTTCCCTGCTCCGCCATAGAGTCCCATGTAAATACCATCACACCATCTCTCCAGCCCCCTCCAATATACAGTCCCATGTAAATAACATCACCCCTCCCCCAGACACCTTCAACATACAGTCCCATGTAAATAAAATCACGCCCTCCCCAGCCACCTCCAATATGCAGTCCAATGTAAATAGCATTACCCCTCAACATTCAGTCCCATGTAAATAATATCACTCCCTCCCACAGCCGCCTTCAACATTCAGTCCCATGAAAATAACATCACCCTGCCCCAGCCACCTCCAACATGCATTCCCATGTAAATAACATCACTCCTTCAACTTTCAATCCCATGTAAATAACATCACTCCACCCCACTGTCCCATGTAAATAACTTCCCTCCCATCAGCCCTAACATACAGTACCAGTTAAATAACCACAACTCCCAGCATTGCTCTGCCTCTCCCTTCACTTCCCTCTCCTCATGTAGCAGACCTCACCTCAGCTTCTTCCCAGGACTTCTCTTCACTGCTGAGCCCTCCTCTCCTGCACTGGTCACATGACGGTGACATCATCGCAGGTCCTTTTCAGCTACTGCAATTAGAACTGATCACATGACCTGTGATGTGATCACAGGTCCTTCAGCTCTTGCAGGGATTAGATTCAATTGTATTGCTGTCCTGATGACTTACATTTATATCTAGCTGGCAGGCAGTATATTCAGGGCCTGGGACAAAGCATCAGGGGCCCAGGTCCCAAATGTTTTAACCTAGCAACGCCCCTGGAGACGGCAATGATTTACATAAAACGCGTCTGTTTTTACATTGTTCACATCACGGACAGATCACGACGTACATTTACGTTACCACAATCCAATAACGACTATTTATTTGTTCGCATAAGCGATTGTTCCGGCGATCACTGGTGCAATCATTCAGCCGCTACATACATTTACACGACACGATTATCGCCTGAGTCTATAGCGTTCGACATGCACTGACTATCTACTCTTCTAAATCCGCCATAAGACAATGGGGGTCATTTATTAACGACCAGCGTTTTACGCCGGTCTTAAATTGCCCCTGTGCTGAGGGATCATGTGCCTAACCTATGACGAGACATGTGCCGTTTGTGCTCCGAGACTGAACTCCAGTCCATGAAAGCTGCAAAACCGGGGTCCAAAAACTTGCATCAAAGTCTTAGTAAATGACCCCCAAAGTTACTTAGGAGCGGTAAAAGACGAATAACACAAAGGATATTTATATGGGGTGTAAATAATGAAATGTAAAGACATTATGGTGCTGGTGACATACAGAGGAGCCCGGTGCTAGAAGTACTGCGATAGCGGTGTGTAACGCATGGCGTCACGCTTGTTGGACGGCAGCCAAGGACACAGCGCAGAGGGTAACAGCGTGCGGTACGAGACAGACATCTCTAATCTCCTCTTTACTACACCCATCTGTTCTCCTTCCGCCTCCATCTCCCATTTCCTATCTCCGCTCAGTGATTTCATAGACAGAATCAGGAAAGATTCCATGAAGCACGTAGAGCAACGCTGGCAGCCGGCTCCCGAGAAGAAGGCCAGCACCGGGCGTCCGGAGTCCGACGCAACATCTGTCCTGATGTCCCCAGCAAAACACGAAAGGCGAAAAAACCTGCTGTTAAACAAATCAGGACATGACACCGGGGAGGAGGAAAACCTGATCCCTTCCATCTGTTCTGGGGCCTAGGACAACTGTGTAATGGCGTCCAACTAAGGGCTCATGCGCACGAACGTATGTATTTTGCGATCCGCAAAAAATACAGAGGACGTACAGTACAGACCAAAAGTTTGGACACACCTTCTCATTCAAAGAGTTTTCTTTATTTTCATGACTATGAAGGCATCAAAACTATGAATTACCACATGTGGAATTATATACATAACAAACAAGTGTGAAACAACTGAAAATATGTCATATTCTAGGTTCTTCAAAGTAGCCACCTTTTGCTTTGATTATTGCTTTGCACACTCTTGGCATTCTCTTGATGAGCTTCAAGAGGTCGTCCCCTGAAATGGTCTTCACTTCACAGGTGTGCCCTGTCAGGTTTAATAAGTGGGATTTCTTGCCTTATAAATGGGGTTGGGACCATCAGTGGCGTTGAGGAGAAGTCAGGTGGATACACAGCTGATAGTCCTACTGAATAGACTGTTAGAATTTGTATCATGGCAAGAAAAAAGCAGCTAAGTAAAGAAAAACGAGTGGCCATCATTACTTTAAGAAATGAAGGTCAGTCAGTCAGCTGAAAAATTGGGAAAACTTAGAAAGTAAGGGCTATTTGACCATGAAGGAGAGTGATGGGGTGCTGCGCCAGATGACCTGGCCTCCACAGTCACCGGACCTGAACCCAATCGAGATGGTTTGGGGTGAGCTGGACCGCAGAGTGAAGGCAAAAGGGCCAACAAGTGCTAAGCATCTCTGGGAACTCCTTCAAGACTGTTGGAAGACCATTTCAGGGGACTACCTCTTGAAGCTCATCAAGAGAATGCCAAGAGTGTGCAAAGCAGTAATCAAAGCAAAAGGTGGCTACTTTGAAGAACCTAGAATATGACATATTTTCAGTTGTTTCACACTTGTTTGTTATGTATATAATTCCACATGTGTTAATTCATAGTTTTGATGCCTTCATAGTCATGAAAATAAAGAAAAAACTCTTTGAATGAGAAGGTGTGTCCAAACTTTTGGTCTGTACTGTACATACCGTATTTTGCAGAACGGAACAGCCGGCCCCTAATAGAACAGCACTATCCTTGTCTGTGATGCGGACAATAATAGGACATGTTCTATCTTTTTGCAGAACGGACATACGGAAACGGAAGGCATACAGAGTAACTTCGTTAGTTTTTTTGCGGATCCATTGAAATAAATAGTTCCGCATACAGTCCACAAAAAAATGGAACGGACACAGAAAGAAAATACATTTATGTGCATGAGCCCTAAATCGAAGCAGAATTGAGGACCAGAAACTAAGGTTTTCCTTCACCATAAAAACGTATTTCTCTCTGAAATCGGCCTCTTGTGACAACCAACATGGCTGGCACTAGAGCCCCCACAAAGGTTGTCAATCATCTTTCCGAGAGTCGGCATATGAATCAGATGTCGGACCAATGTCTGATCAGTGAAGGTCCATCCTCCTGTGGAGACCATGACCCCACAAACTGCTCCTACATTTTCCCACTTCCATGGAGGATTAAAGGCATCATGGACCCCCTGAGATCAGGCACAGAGGGGTAATACTCCTTCAACATTACTTATTGGAAGACTCATTTGCTCCCATTCACTTCAATGAACAGGACCTAGACTGTGAGAGAGCTGATCGGCAGGGGTGTGGGCGATCAAGCTGTCCTGAGGATAAGCCATCAGTATGAAAGGAGTGGACACCCGTCTAATTCAGAATAAAGGAGCCCTGTCCAGTCTGGCCATAAAACAGCTGCATAACAGCCAGCGGAGCCCGACCCTCTGCCCCTCATGTCACTTTACTGAACAGAACGTACAACTCAATGGCGATCTACCACAGCTTACTGTGACTTACAGACATTAACCCCTTAAGGACCCACGCCGCACATGTACGGGGCAGCTGGATGTAACTTAAAGACCAGCGCCGTACATGTATGGCGCAAGGTCCGCCAGTTGCTGGGGCAGGATTGCGGGGGAATCGGGGCACCATGGCTGCTCTTACCGGCAGGCATCCATGCCAGGTAAGGGCAGCATGGTGTCTTTCCGCCCCCTGCAGCTCAAAGTGCTGTGACTGGACGGTCAATGAAGACTGGCACATCGCAGCGCCGGAAGCAGAAGGAAGCTGCAGGGAGGGGTCACGGAGAGGTGACCAGTGCTGAACTAGTCAGCACCGGTCTCCTCTGAGGTGAGGCAGGGGACACCAGTGTTTTGGGTCCCCGTGCCAGCGTTGTTCCAGCCAATGGCAGCGCTATAGCTGCGCAGGAAAGGGCTGAACCTCCCTGCAGACAGCCATTCTAGCCGGTGACTGTGTGCAGAGAGGTTCTGTGCTTCTCTGTGCTGCTTGTTGGCTTGCTGGGACTTGTGGTGCACTACCACTGCGATTTGAGATTTTCCTGCTGAAAGAAGAACAACATCTGGAATTGCTGCACTGGTTTTTATTTTATTTGCAGCTGTTCCAAGTCCCCAAACCACCCTCCGTCCCTGTCCCTTATTTCTACCAGACTCCAATTTACAGTCAGACCATGACCCGGAATCGACTTGAGTCAATTCAGAAATTCCGACACTACAACGACAATGCACAGCGCCCACCCCAAAACGACCCGACATTTGACCGTCTGTTCAAAGTTAGGCTGTCATTGACCACTTTAAAACCAGGTTTGCTGAGGTGGACACCCCCGATAAAAATGTCTGTGTAGATGAGCCCCTATTACTCTTCAAAGGGAGGATTAGATTCCGCCAGTACCTGCCTAGCAAACGGGCGAGGTATGGCATAAAGATGTACAAACTCTGTGAGAGTAGCTCCGGGTACACCCACAAGATTCCCGGATAGAACCCCCAGAATGGCCCCCTGTCCTAGGAGTTAGTGGGAAGATCGTGTGGGACTTGCTGCACCCACAGCTGGATAAGGGTTACCACCTCTATGTGGATAACTATTATACTAGCATACCCCTATTCACGTCCCTAACTGCCAGGGGTACTGTGGTGTGCGGCACAGAGCGCAAAAATCAGAGAGACCTCCCTAGATCCCTGGTAGGGCAACCACTGAGAATGGGTGAAAGCAGGGCTATCCTCTGTGAGAACATGGACAAGAGGGACGTCCTTGTACTGACCACCATTCACACTAACACCAGCTCCCCTGCCCCTGTACGAGGCACCACTACCCCAAACCAGTTTGTATCCTGGACTACAACAGGCACATGGGAGGGGAGGATCTTTCAGATCAACTTCTGAAGCCCTACAGTGCCACACGGAAAACTAAGGAGCGGTACAAAACGCAGACGGCGCTGTACAATGCGTACCTGCTATTTCAGTCTGCAGGCCACAGAGGAACTTTCCTTCAGTTCCAAGAGGTGGTTATCAAGGCCCTCATTTTTCAAACCCAGGCCGGGGAGGGTCCCAGTACTTCAGGAAGTCATGGGGCCCGTGTCGTACCAGGGCAACATTTTCCAGGTCAAGTCCCCCAGACAGTGAGGAAGGGAAGGACCCAAAAAAGATGCAGGGTGTGTTCCAAAAGGGGGGATAAGGAAAGACCCCATTTACCACTGTGAAACCTGCCCTGTGCATGCAGGAGGGCCTCAGAATCTGCCAATCACCCATGGAGCATTCATCTAATGTCACCCATGATGTACCCTGGAGTTTTACCACCTTATACCTCTGATTTAGTCCGCATAGCTTACAGATCCACTTCTCACCAACCACTACATATTCACTTCTGTGAAACACCTGTTAGGGCAAAAGTGCCCTTTCCACCCCTTAAAATGTTCGTACGGGGGTGCTCTTTCCACCGTTTGGGAAAGTGAAAAATGTGGGTGTAAAGCATTTTTTTTGTGAAAAAAAATGCAATTTTTCATTTTCACTGCCAAGTGTTTCCTAATTCTAGGAAACACCTTTGAGGTTAAAGTGCTCACTACACACCTTGAAAGATTCCTTGAGGGGTGTTTTCCAAAATGGGGTCACTTTTTGGGGGTTTCCGCTGTAGCTCCCTTCATATGTGACATAGCTCCCAATTACCATTCCAGCTAAATCCGCTCTCCTTACGCCATATGGCGCTCCTTCCACTCTGAAGCCCGCTGTGCGCCCAGAAATCAGTTTTTGAGCGCACATGGGGTGTTTCTGTAAACTCCAGATTCAGGGTAATAGATTTTGAGTTTTGTTTGGCTGTTAACCCTTGATGTGTTGCAGAAAAAATAGATAAAAATTTAAAATCTGCTAATAAAAGTGACATTTTTAAACTTCATTCCCATTTTCCTTTAATTCTCGTGGGACACCTAAAGGGTTAACAAAGTGTAAAATCAGTTTTGAATAGCTTGAGGGGTGTAGTTTCTAAAATGGTGATTTATGGAAGGTTTCTAATATGTAGGCCCCAGAAAGTGACTTCATACCTGAACTGGTCCCTAAAAAATTGGGTTTTGGAAATTTTCTTTAAAAATTCTAAGATTTGCTTCTAAACTTCTAAGCCTTCTAACGTCCCCAATAAAATGTAATTTTCAAAATGATCCAAACATGAAGTAGACATATAGGGAATGTAAAGTAATAACTATTTTTGGAGGTATTACTATCTATTTTAACCCCTTCCCAACATGCTACGTACTATTACGTCATGAAGTCAGTGACTTCCCGCATTTTTACGTACTATTACGTCATGGTGATCGGGGGGCACCTGAGCAGTGTGCGCCCCAATCACTGCAGGGGTCCGGCAGTCCCTGGATGCGTGACAAGGCAGCCCGATGCCGTGCAGAGGCTGCCCAATGCCTTGCATGGTATCGGGACCTGCCTTCTACGGGTGCTGAGGAGATCCAGCCTCAGGCCCGTCTCCTAGGCAACCTGTCCGGCCTCAGGCCCGTCTCCTAGGCAACCTGTCCGGCCTCAGGCCCGTCTCCTAGGCAACCTGTCCGGCCTCAGGCCCGTCTCCTAGGCAACCTGTCCGGCCTCAGGCCCGTCTCCTAGGCAACCTGTCCGCCCTCAGGCCCGTCTCCTAGGCAACCTGTCCGGCCTCAGGCCCGTCTCCTAGGCAACCTGTCCGGCCTCAGGCCCGTCTCCTAGGCAACCTGTCCGGCCTCAGGCCCGTCTCCTAGGCAACCTGTCCGCCCTCAGGCCCGTTTCCTAGGCAACCTGTCCGCCCTCAGGCCCGTCTCCTAGGCAACCTGTCCGCCCTCAGGCCCGTCTCCTAGGCAACCTGTCCGCCCTCAGGCCCGTCTCCTAGGCAACCTGTCCGCCCTCAGGCCCGTCTCCTAGGCAACCTGTCCGGCCTCAGGCCCGTCTCCTAGGCAACCTGTCCGCCCTCAGGCCCGTCTCCTAGGCAACCTGTCCGCCCTCAGGCCCGTCTCCTAGGCAACCTGTCCGCCCTCAGGCCCGTCTCCTAGGCAACCTGTCCGGCCTCAGGCCCGTCTCCTAGGCAACCTGTCCGGCCTCAGGCCCGTCTCCTAGGCAACCTGTCCGGCCTCAGGCCCGTCTCCTAGGCAACCTGTCCGCCCTCAGGCCCGTCTCCTAGGCAACCTGTCCGCCCTCAGGCCCGTCTCCTAGGCAACCTGTCCGCCCTCAGGCCCGTCTCCTAGGCAACCTGTCCGCCCTCAGGCCCGTCTCCTAGGCAACCTGTCCGCCCTCAGGCCCGTCTCCTAGGCAACCTGTCCGGCCTCAGGCCCGTCTCCTAGGCAACCTGTCCGGCCTTAGGCCCGTCTCCTAGGCAACCTGTTAGTGTATTACTCAGTGTTAGGCCTCATGCACACGACCGTATTTTTTCACGGTCGGCAAAACGGGGTTCCGTTGGTCCGTGATCTGTGCCCGTTTTTTCGTCCGTGGGTCTTCCTTGATTTTTGGAGGATCCACGGACATGAAAAAAAAGTCGTTTTGGTGTCCGCCTGGCCGTGCGGAGCCAAACGGATCCGTCCTGAATTACAATGCAAGTCAATGGGGACGGATCCGTTTGACGTTGACACAATATGGTGCAATTGCAAACGGATCCATCCCCCATTGACTTTCAATGTAAAGTCAGGAGTTAATATACCATCAGATCTGAGTTTTTTGGTATATTTTAACTTGAAGCATCCCCATCACCATGGGAACGCCTCTATGTTAGAATATACCATCGGATTTGAGTTACATCGTGAAACTCAGATCCGACAGTATATTCTAACACAGAGGCGTTCCCATGGTGATGGGGACGCTTCAAGTTAGAAGATACTGAGAACTGTGTACATGACTGCCCCTGCTGTGATCCGCACAATTAACCCCTCAGTTGCTGCCAGGCAGCAGGGGGCAGACCCCCCTCCCTCCCCAGTTTTAATTTCATTGGTGGCCAGTGCGGCCCCCCCGCCTCTATTGTATTATTTTCATTGGTGGCACCTCCCTCCCTCTATTGTATTATTTTCAATGGTGGCCAGTGTGCGGCCTCCCCCCCCCCCCGATCATTGGTAGCGGAGAGTTCCGATCGGAGTCCCAGTTTAATCGCTGGGGCTCCGATCGGTAACCATGGCAACCAGAACGCTATTGCAGACCTGGTTGCCATGGTTACTTAGCAATATTAGAAGCATCATACTTACCTGCTGCGCTGTGACTGGCCGGGAGCTCCTCCTACTGGTAAGTGACAGGTCTGTGCGGCGCATTGCTTAATGATCTGTCACTTACCAGTAGGAGGAGCTCCCGGCCGGTCACAGACAGCGCAGCAGGTAAGTATGACATGACAATGATATTAATACAATAGAGGGGGGGCGAGGGCGCACACTGGCCACCAATGATAATACAATAGAGGGGGGGGGGGGGGGGGGGGCCGCACACTGTGCCACCAATGAAAATATTACAATAGAGGGAGGGAGGGGGGGCCGCACACTGTGCCACCAATGAAAATAATACAATAGAAGGAGGGGGGGCGGGGGGGGGGCCTATGTGTTAGAATACGCCTCTGTGTTAGAATATACTGTCGGATTTGAGTTTTCACGAAGTGAAAACTCAGCTCTGAAAAAGCTTTCATATAGACGGATCTTCGGATCCGTCTGTATGAAAGTAACCTACGGCCACGGATCACGGATGCCAATCTTGTGTGCATCCGTGTTCTTTCACGGACCCATTGACTTGAATGGGTCCGTGAACCGTTGTCCGTCAAAAAAATAGGACAGGTCATATTTTTTTGATGGACAGGAAACACTGATCACGGATGCGACTGCAAAACGGTGCATTTTCCGATTTTTCCACGGACGGAAAACGGCACAACGGCCACGGATGCACACAATGATCGTGTGCATGAGGCCTTACAGGCAAAGCATTACAATACAGATGTATTGTAAAGCATTGCAGAGGGGATCAGACCCCCAAAAGTCGTGCCCAGCCACGCCCGCCTGTGAAGGAGCCCAGCACCGCCTATGTCTCCACCGCCTAGATAGCCGTAATCTCGCGATGCGCAGTGCCGGTATAGTGTTCCTTCCCTGTGCTGGCATCAGCCTCAGGGAAAGTACTGCGCATCGCGAGATTACGGCTATCTATCGTTGATGAAAGGAGGAGACATAGGCGGTGCTGGGCTCCTTCACAGGCGGGCGTGGCTGGGCACAAGGAAAGTTAGTCACCTGAGGTAGGCGGATCGAATGAAAGGGAGGGTGGCGATTTCAGCTCAGAAGGCGGCGCTGGGCACCTAACCGAGATGGCTGCAGCCGGGCACCTTTCACCATGAGACGTCCCCTTGGACACATTTTAAAGTGATTGACAGGAGATATAAACCGCTTTTTTATGAATATAGAGCCACAGGGGCATTTGATAAACTCACTTTAGGATTCAGTGTTTTACGAGGGACATCGCCATATGTTTAGCTTATAGGGCTCATTTCTGATGACAGAATCCCTTTAAATAAATAAGAAAAAGAATACATATTAGGTATTGCCACGTCCATAATGATCTGCTCTATAAAAATATCACATGACCTAACCCCTCAGGTGAACGCTGTAAAAATAAATAAATAAAAACTGTGCCAAAATTTAAAAAAATTTGGTCACCTTGCCCCATAAAGTGTAATAATGAATGATCAAAAAAATCATATGTACCCAAAAATAGTACCAATAAAACTGTCACCTCATCCCCTAGTTTCCAAAATGGGGTCACTTTTTGGGAGTTTCTACTATAGGGGTGCATCAGGGGGGCTTCAAATGGGACATGGCATCCAAAAACCATATGGCGTTCCTTTTCTGCTGCACCCTGCCGTGTGTCCATACAGCAGTTTACGACCACATGTGGGGTGTTTCTGTAAACCGCAGAATCAGGGTAATAAATATTGAGCTTTGTTTGGCTGTTAACCCTTGATGTGTTAAAGAAAAACATGGATTAAAATGGAAAATCTGCTAAAAAAGTAAAATTTTCCTTTAATGTTTGTGGAACACATAAAGGGTTAACAAAGTTAGTAAAATCAGTTTTGAGTAACTTGAGGGGTGTAGTTTCTACAATGGGGTCATTTATGGGGGCTTTCTACTATGTAAGTCTCACAAAGTGATTTCAGACCTGAAATGGTCCTCAAAAAGTGGGTTTTGCTTCTAAAATTCTAAGCCTTCTAACATGCCAAAAAATAAAATGACATTTACAAATTGATTCCAACATAAAGTAGACATATGGGGAATGTTAACCGCCTCCGGACCGCCTAACGCAGGATTGCGTTCCGGAGGCGGTCGATTTGTTCCTCCTTGACGCTTTGGCGTGTCATCTCGCGAGACGGGAGATTTCCTGTGAACGCGCGCACACAGGAGCGCGCGTTCACAGGATCGGGAGGTAAACGAGTGGATCTACAGCCTGCCAGCGGCGATTATTCGCTGGCAGGCTGTAGATCCGATTTTTTTAACCCCAAAAAGGTATATTAGACTCTGTTTTGTTAACAGCGTCTAATATACCTGCTACCTGCTCCTCTGGTCCCTTTTGCTTTGATCGACCACCAGAGGACACAGGCAGCTCTGTAAATAGCACCAAACACCACTACACTACACCCCCCCCTGTCACTTATTAACCCCTGATCACCCCCTATTAGACTCCCTGATCACCCCCCTGTCATTGATCACCCCCCTGTAAGGCTCCATTCAGACGTCCGTATGTGTCTTGCGGATCCGCGGATCCGCAAAACACGGACACAGCGGATCCGCAAAACACAGACACAGGCATTTTGCGGATCCACACATTGGCAGAACTATATATAAAATGCCTTTTCTTGTCCGCAATTGCGGACAAGAATAGGACATGTTCTATAGGCTCTACAAAAAACGCAGTGTTCGCCCGATTAGGCCTGATCTTGTGCGCACACTTGCGTTCAGTCCGCCCCACCGCAGTAACAGAAATTTTCTTTTTCTGATCACTGCAAAAACACCGTAAAATCGCTGCAGCGCAATAAAGATCACTTTTGAGGGGCATGGCGAGTTCATAGAAGATAATTTTTTTTTGGCACAAGTTAGCGGAAATTGTTTTTGTTTTTTTTGTTTTTTCTTACAAAGTCTCATATTCCACTAACTTGTGACAAAAAAATTAAATCTCACATGAACTCACCATACCCCTCACGGAATCCAAATGCGTAAAATTTTTTAGACATTTATATTCCAGACTTCTTCTCACGCTTTAGGGCCCCTATTTAGGGTATTCCGTGAGGGGTATGGTGAGTTCATGTAAAATTGTATTTTTTGTCACAAGTTAGTGGAATATGAGACTTCGTAAGAAAAAAAAAAAAAAATTTCCGCTAACTTGTGACAAAAAATAAAAACTTCCATGAACTCACTATGCCCACAAACGGATGAACTATCAGCATTTTTTTGCTGACCCATTAAAATGAATGGGTCCCCATCCTATCCGCAAAAACGGAGGCCGAGAAAAACAACTGTCGTGTGCATGAGGCCTAAGACTGACACAACAGATGGTCCGCAGCAATGTGTCCATAGATGACCATCACTGCGCCCTGGTCATGACACAGCATGGTGGCTCAGTGGTTAGCACTGGTGCCTTGCGGCGCTGGGGTCCTAGGTTCAAATCAAACCAAGGGAAACATCTGCATGGAGTTTGTACAAACCGGATTCCCAAAAAGTTGGGACACTAAACAAATTGTGAATAAAAACTGAATGCAATGATGTGGAGATGGCAAATGTCAATATTTTATTTGTAATAGAACGTAGATGACGGATCAAAAGTTTAATCCGAGTAAATGTATCATTTTAAAAGAAAAATACGTCAATTCCAATTTTCACGGTGTCAACAAATCCCAAAAAAGTTGGGACAAGTAGCAATAAGAGGCTGGAAAAAGTAAATTTGAGCATAACGAAGAGCTGGAAGACCAATTAACACTAATTAGGTCAATTGGCAACATGATTGGGTATAAAAAGAGCTTCTCAGAGCGGCAGTGTCTCTCAGAAGCCAAGATGGGTAGAGGATCACCAATTCCCACAATGTTGCGCAGAAAGATAGTGGAGCAATATCAGAAAGGTGTTACCCAGCGAAAAATTGCAAAGACTTTGCATCTATCATCATCAACTGTGCATAACATCATCCGAAGATTCAGAGAATCTGGAACAATCTCTGTGCGTAAGGGTCAAGGCGGTAAAACCATACTGGATGCCCGTGATCTCTGGGCCCTTAAACGACACTGCACCACAAACAGGAATGCTACTGTAAAGGAAATCCCAGAATGGGCTCAGGAATACTTCCAGAAACCATTGTCAGTGAACACAATCCACCGGGCCATCCGCCGTTGCCAGCTGAAACTCTACAGTGCAAAGAAGAAGCCATTTCTAAGCAAGATCCACAAGCTCAGGCGTTTTCACTGGGCCAGGGACCATTTAAAATGGAGTGTGGCAAAATGGAAGACTGTTCTGTGGTCAGACGAGTCATGATTCGAAGTTCTTTTTGGAAATCTGGGGCGCCATGTCATCCGGACCAAAGAGGACAAGGACAACCCAAGTTGTTATCAACGCTCAGTTCAGAAGCCTGCATCTCTGATGGTATGGGGTGGCATGAGTGCGTGTGGCATGGGCAGCTTGCATGTCTGGAAAGGCACCATCAATGCAGAAAAATATATTCAGGTTCTAGAACAACATATGCTCCCATCCAGACGTCATCTCTTTCAGGAAAGATCCTGCATTTTTCAACAAGATAATGCCAGACCACATTCTGCATCAATCACAACATCATGGCTGCGTAGGAGAAGGATCCGGGCACTGAAATGGCCAGTCTGCCGTCCAGACCTTTCACCTATAGAGAACATTTGGCGCATCATAAAGAGGAAGGTGCAACAAAGAAGGCCCAAGACGATTGAACAGTTAGAGGCCTGTATTAGACAAGAATGAGAGAGCATTCCTATTTCTAAACTGGAGAAACTGGTCTCCTCTGTCCCCAGACGTCTGTTGAGTGTTGTAAGAAGAAGAAGGGGAGATGCCACACAGCGGTGAAAATGGCCTTGTCCCAACTTTTTGGGGATTTGTTGACACCATGAAATTTGGATTCAACATATTTTTCCCTTAAAATGGTACATTTTCTCAGTTTAAACTTTTGTTCCGTGATTTATGTTCTATTCTGAATACAATATTAGAAGTTGGCACCTCCACATCATTGCATTCAGTTTTTATTCACGATTTGTATAGTGTCCCAACTTTTTTGGAATCCGGTTTGTATGTTCTCCCTGTGTTTGCGTGGGTTTCCTTCGGGTACTCCAGTTTCCTCCCACACTCCAAAGACATCCTGATAGGGAACTTAGATTGTGAGCTCCATTGGGAATATAGTAGCGCTATATAAGTGCATAAAATAAATAAGTAAAGGCTTTCACTGGTAACTATACTGGGGATCTGTAGCTTCGAGCACTTCCACCCCCACTAGATTACGATACTTATGGAAGGTGTGGAGGGCCGTATATGGGCCCTGGGCTTGCCCACAGTGGAGCTGGTAAATCACCTTCTGGGCTCCTAGTCCTTCCGAAGTGACACATGCCATAGTTGTGCTACACACAGGCAGTGTAAGGGTCCATTCACACAGTCAGTATTTGGTCAGTGATTTTGAGCCATAACCAGGTGCGGCTCCAATCACTGATGGAAATCACTGACCAAACACTGACGTGTGAATGAGGCCTAAAGCATCTCAACCAGCCTACGTATCCATATAAAAAAACACTGGAGAGATGACGTCACAAACTCCCCAGGTTTGTGAGATGACCTCTAGTCACAGAGGCAGGCCAGCCAGTGTCCTATTTCTCCGGGGACCCGCCTTATCACTATCTCCACAGGGGCCCCATCATTAACCATCTTGCAGCATTTTGCTGCCGTGTGAACATCAGTTCCAGGCTCAAGGTCCTTGTCCAGTGAAGATCCGGGGGGTCTCCAGGACAGAACGGTCTGAGGCACTGGATGGGCAGCGGGATACTGCTAAAATGAAATGAGGGATTTGAGAAGGGGGGCAGGTAATATTCACATGTAGATGTACTGTGGCCCCTAGAGTGAATGATACTGATGGGCCCTCTGCAAAAGCTCATTATAGATGTATTTCTAATAATAGTTACTACGAGCCATTAACACATCGGGGCATAAAATTAGACATTAGACGTATTTCATTCCTCAGTCTTCCTTTTGCTGAGGATTAATGGAAAGTCGCACCGTCGGTGTATTGCTGTTATCAGTACGACAGGTTCATATTCACTCAGACTGGTTTAATTAGTATGCACATGAAAATGTGGCACAAGTGAGCTGAGAAAAGTGCAACTTTTAATGCAAAAAAAAAAGTTGCACTACTTCCGTTTCCGGTGCCAGCATGGTGAGAAGCATGAGCTAGAAGCTCCGTACCCCACGGCACAAAAAACCTTCTTTTCCCCAGGCTAACGGACTGCAAAATCATTAACAAAGGTACGGCATTATACATATTCAAAATCTGCCCGGTCTATGGACCGATTCATTGTACAAATGGGGAAAAAGACGAAGGAAACTCTGATGAAGGCGGGAAAGACGCCAGCGCTGTGTAACATGGCGGACAGTCAAGAGCTGGAAGAAACGGTACAAGCAGCACAGCTGGTAGAAGGTACAGCTCCAAAACGAAACTGCGAATGCTGGGAGGGTGGAAATCAACTATAAACACCTAGCTTTGGAGGTAGCATCCCGAATTCTCCCGGACCTTCAGGAAGCAATGTCTTCCACAATCACACAATCCTTCGCGAGTATGCAAGCCGAGTTGGCGCAGGGAAGGGATGCAAAGAATCAGAAAAAATAAATAAAAAATGTGTAAAAATAAAAATGCTTAAAAAAAAAAAAAAAGGGGGGGGGGGCGTTTTGTTTTGATATGGTACAATAATAGGATTTAGATATCGGGGGTATGGATTAATGCCTAAATGTAAAGGTGATGAGAGATCTGGGAAAGTGCGTCGTTGCAGTATCTCTCAGTTGTGCCTTTCTAATCTAATCTCTGAATACTATTTATTCACAAATGTGCTTTGGGGGAACGGAAGAAGTGTTTGATTGATATTGTCAATTTATGTGCTTCTTTCTGTTGGAAAAAAGTGAAGTTCAAAGTTTTTTTCTGTTGGGGTTCATACCACTACTACCAAACAAGACAACAATGGAATAGGTGACCCCCAAATTTTTTGGGATGCGGGTAAGACAGTACTGAGAGGGAGAATAATGGCGTACATGTTTAGTAAAAAGAAATCCATTAAGCAGAAAATTGTGACCCTAAGCAAAAACTTGAGGGCAGCCTACACGGCGTTTAAAAATAGTCCCGGTAATCCAACACGTAGTTGTTGGCTACAGGCCAAGCACGATTATGAAGTATGGGTGCAAAAATGGGAGAGCTGTACTCAGGAGAAGTAGGGCAATGTGTTTTGGGGTGTCATTTTACATATACCCATGCTGGGTGAGAGAAATATCTCTGTAAAATGACAACTTTGTATAAAAAAATGGGAAAAGTTGTCTTTTACAGAGATATTTCTCTCACCCAGCATGGGTATATGTAAAAAGACACCCCAAAACACATTGCCCTACTTCTCCTGAGTACGGCGATACCACATGTGTGACACTTTTTTGCAGCCTAGGTGGGCAAAGGGGCCCAAATTCCAATGAGTATCTTTCCGATTTCACAGGGCATTTTTTACGCATTTGGATTCCAAACTACTTCTCACGCTTTAGGGCCCCTAAAATACCAGGGCAGTATAAATACCCCAAATGTGAGCCCATTTTGGAAAGAAGACACCCCAAGGTATTTCGTGAGGGGCATGATGAGTTCATGTAAAAAAAAATTTTTTGTCACAAGTTAGTGGAATATGAGACTTTGTAAGAAAAATAAATAAATAAAATAAATCATTTTCCACTAACTTGTGACAAAAAATAAAAACTTCCATGAACTCACTATGCCCATCAGCGAATACCTTAGGGTGTCTACTTTCCGAAATTTCACCTCTCTTGCGCCCAGCCAGCCTCCCCCAACTGCCGCTTTGAAGCGCCGCCCAGCTCATGAATATTCAGTTTGCTTGGCGGCTTCTGCGGTCCCCGCTCTGAAGCGCTGCGCTTAACAGTGCCCTGCGCATGCGCCGGATCTTGTGAAGTCGGGGACAGTAAGCGCCGCCCAGCGAAGTGAATATTGATGAGCTGGGCGGCGCTTACTGTACCGGACTTCACAAGATCCGGCGCATGCGCCGGGCACTGTTAAGTGCAGCGGTTCAGAGCGGGGACCGCAGAAGCCGCCCAGCAAACTGAATATTCATGAGCTGGGCGGCGCTTCAAAGCGGCAGTTGGGGGAGGCTGGCTGGGCGCAAGAGAGGTGAAACGCCGCCCCTTGGGCAGATTGAAGACCGTTGGAGCAGGTTATAAAACTTAAGTTTACTGTATGTATAAGGTGGACAGGGGGGATACTTAGATGATTGTAATACCCATTATAAGACCTGTACTGCCATATATATACCTCAATATGCTTATTGGCCCTGTCAGTGTCCCTTTAAGCTAGGGGAGCTGAGGTGGTTAATTCTTGTGGAACACCTAAAGGGTTAACAAAGTTTGTAAAATCAGTTTTGAATACCTTGAGGGGTGTAGTTTATAGAATGGGGTCATTTTTGGTTGGTTTATATTATGTAAGCCTCGCAAAGTGACTTCAGACCTGAACTGGTCCCTAAAAATTGGGTTTTTGAAAATTTCAGAAAAATTTCAAGATTTGCTTCTAAACTTCTAAGCCTTGTAACATCCCCCAAAAATAAAATATCATTCCCAAAATGATCCAAACATATAGTAGACATATGGGGAATGTAAAGTAATAACTATTTTTGGAGGTATTACTATGTATTATAGAAGTAGAGAAATTGAAACTTGGAAATTTGCAATTTTTTTAAAAAATTTGGTAAATTTGGTATTTTTTTATAAATAAAAATTAATTTTTTTGACTTCATTTTACCAGTGTCATGAAGTACAATATGTGACGAAAAAACAATCTCAGAACGGCCTGGATAAGTCAAAGCGTTTTAAAGTTATCAGCACTAGGGTACTTTCACACTAGCGTTTTTCTTTTCCGGCGCTGAGTTCCGTCCTAGGGGCTCAAATCCGGAAAAGAACTGATCAGTTTTATCCTAATGCATTCTGAATGGAGAGTCCGTCCTTCAGGATGCATCAGGATGTCTTCAGTTCAGTCTTTTTGACTGATCAGGCTTTTCAGAAAAACGTAGCATGTTGTATTTTTACCTCCGGCCAAAAATCCTGAACACTTTGACTGAACGCCGGATCCGGTCTTTTTCCCATTGACTTGCATTAACGCCGGATCTGGCGCCGTGTGTTCAGTCAAACCGGATCCGGCTTTTGCATGTTAAACCCGAAAAATGTGAAAAAAAAGTTAAAGTCCATAAATGGCGGATCCGTTTTTTCCAATGCATTTTTTAATTGTGATCAAAATCCTGATCAGGATTCAAATGTAATCCGTTTTCACACGTTTTTCCGGATCCGGCGGGCAGTTCCGGTGTCGGAATTGAACGCCGGATTAAAACAATGCTAGTGTGAAAGTAGCCTTAAAGTGACACTGGTCAGATTTGCAAATAATGGCCAAGTCCTTAAGGGGTTAAAACAGAAAGGGATACCTCATAAAATATTTATTACTTACCCACCTCAGCCCCCAGTGCTTAAACCCCCTTAATGACCAGACCACTTTTTACACTTCTGACCTACACTACTTTCACCGTTTATTGCTCGGTCATACAACTTACCACCCAAATGAATTTTACCTCCTTTTCTTCTCACTAATAAAGCTTTCATTTGGTGGTATTTCATTGCTGGTATTCTGTGAGGGGCATGGCGAGTTCCTAGAATATTTTGTTTTTTGGCACAAGTTAGCGAAAAATGATTATTTTTTTATTTTTATTTTTTTTCTTACAAAGTCTCATATTCCACTAACTTGTGACAAAAAATAAAATTTTACATGAACTCACCATACCCCTCACGGAATACCTTGGGGTGTTTTCTTTCCAAAATGGGGTCACATGTGGGGTATTTATACTGCCCTGGCATTTTAGGGGCCCTAAAGTGTGAGAAGTAGTCTGGAATCCAAATGTGTAAAAAAATGCCCTGTGAAATCGTAAAGATACTCTTTGGAATTTGGGCCCCATCGCCGTACTCAGGAGAAGTTGGGGAATGTGTTTTGGGGTGTCTTTTTACATATACCCATGCTGGGTGAGATAAATATCTCTGTAAAAGACAACTTTTCCCATTTTTTTATACAAAGTTGTCATTTTACAGAGATATTTCTCTCACCCAGCCTAGGTGCGCAAAGGGGCCCAAATTCCAAAGAGTATCTTTACGATTTCACAGGGCATTTTTTAGACATTTGGATTCCAAACTACTTCTCACGCTTTAGGTCCCCTAAAATGCCAGGGCATTATAAATACCGCACAAGTGACCCCATTTTGGAAAGAAGACACCCCAAGGTATTCCGTGAGGGGTATGGTGAGTTCATGTAAAATTTAATTTTTTGTCACAATTTAGTGGAATATGAGACTTTGTAAGAAAAAAATAAATCAGCTTTATGGATCATTCGGAAATGAGTCTCTCTCCATATCTCATTAGGGGTTATAGTTCTGACTGTGTTCCAGCCTTTTACAATAATATCTCTGTGATCCATTAAAGGGAACTCCTTATTGCAGTGGGAAAACATCCGTTCTGCTACGGATCATAGCTTCTTGTCCCTAATTCCCTGATACAATTCTGACAGCGACTTTTTCCCTCTTCCCGTACCTATGAGGGAGTCAAAATCGTTGCCAGACATTTCTTTAGACAGATCCAACACCCTATTTTTAAGGAATCCTTGAATTTGCAGATCAGCTAGCGATTGTTTCCACGCTATCTAGATGATATATTCCTGCAAGTTCGGTGAGTGAGTAATATTTTCCCTCCCTGGTGTTCCACAGATCCCTTACCCTAAGTATATTTGAACGTTTCCAAGCTCCAAAGTGCTTTGCCTCTAGGCCCGCTGGAAACTCTGGGTGTCCCCGTATGGTCATGTATTTGGAGAGTAAGAAGGGCAGCGCAAACAACTTACGCGTTGCTTTCCAAGAGGCGATTGTGTCTCTAATCAACAGACTATGTTTAGCAGGAGGAGGCATTGCACTAAGTTTAGAATGCAGTAATGAAGATAGATTCCAAGGGTGTACAAGTTGAGTTTCCAATGCATAGTTAGAATAGAAAGCCGTTCCAAATATCCAATCATTACAATGCCTCATGAGACTGGCTAAATTGTAGCTGCGAAAATCCGAATATAAGCCTCCCAATTGCTTAGGAATCTGCAACTTGGCCATCGAAATCCTAGGTCTCCTGCCTTTCCACAAGAAAAACCTAAAAGCTGTCTCTAGCAATTTCATGTCTGAATGTTTTATGAGGAGAGGTATAGTCTGCATAGGGTGAAGAAGTTTAGATATTCTCATCATCCTCAGTAGTTGGCTTCTGCCTCCTAATGAAAGTGGGAGTTCCTTCCACCTCTCAATATCGGCTAGGATCTTCTTTATCAGCGGAGGGCAATGACCCCCTAACTACTTGAATGAATCAACTTCGAATCTATGATCCAAAGCTCGATTCGCTAAAGCCTAATTGCCATATTCTGACCCCCATTTTTTATTGTTATGTGTACGGAGCTGTGTGGGGGCTCATTTTTTGTGGGGCGACCAATACTTTTTATTGATACAATTGTGGGGTATGTTCGACTTTTTGAAACGACCAAAAAACGGTGAATCAGCCATGTTGATTGTTTTTTCTATTTCGCCATATGGAATAAATATTTTTATATTTAAATACTTTCACATGCAGCGATGCCCATGATGTTAATTTTTTTAATTATGAATGTATTTTTATTTTAGGGAAAGGGAGGTGATTTCAATTTTTATAAAAAAATTTAGAAACTTCAAAACTTTTAAAAACTTTTTTTTTATGCATTTTATTAGTTTCCCTAGGAGGGAACCATAACCAGCAATCATTATAGACTCCAATTTCTCATAGTTCCATAGGAACTAATGTGCGGCAGGCCTGTACCACTCAGGAGTACAGGGGCTGCCACACACTGTATCCGGCTCTCCCGATCCTCACCGGGGAGGGGGGCCGTAGCGCGATCTTTAAGTGGTCACTCTTTAAAATGGCATCTGAGTGGTTAAATTTATGTGATTGACGTTATCGCCAATCGCACACTTTAGTCACGGGTATCTGCTGTTTAAAACAGCCACTCAGCGGCTTTCTTAAATTTACGTCGGGCGGTTGGAAAGGAGTTAAAGTGGCCCTGGTAGGTGGGGCCAAACTGACAGAAGGCAGGGCCAGCAGGAGTAGGCGGAGCCAATAATATCTTCGTGCAGAACCAAATACCACAGTGAATCACAAAATCCTCCCTACAGGATGACCCTATCATTGTCCAGAGGACAGAGATACAGTGGAGTTAAGGAGGGCACCAGCGGCTCCCGCCAGGTACATCGGCACCTGATGCTCCCACATCTTTATGTATCTGGCTGGCGGCCATGAGCAAGGCTTGGGCAGCCTCCTGGGCATCGGCCCATCAGGACTCTTCTCTCTAGGGTCTATGGCATATTTACCCCTGGCCTCATGGAACCTATTCTGCAGTTCTCATCCTGCAGTATATGGGGCCCGAGTCCTCTAGGGCCCGGTCACGGCCATGACTTTTCCTGAATGAAGAGCTGCAGAACGTCCGGGTAGTGACGGCTTCGCTCTGAGAGGCAGCGAATCTGAAGCAAATAGGTCTGGACTTAATGTGAAGTCAATAATATATCACCAGGCCGTAAATCAGTGGCAAATGAATGAGCCCTTAAATCACATTCTGTCAAACATGTCAATAGAGACAATTAGGAATTCTATATAACTGATGTCGAGCCGTGATTGACTGCGCAGCGTCGCCGTGGCCCTAATACAAAAGGAGGGTCAAAAAATCAGGACACGGCCGGAACAGATCGCCGCTCGCTTCATTTATCACATGATGAGGTCAGCCGCAGTATTCGCCATGTCGACTAAACAGCACAAGCTCCTCTGGAAGGCCAATCACAGGGCTGTCACCTCCAAGTCAGAATAAACAGGCTTCATTTAACCCCTTCAGCACACAGCCATGGTTTTTTGGAAATGTGTCACTTTATGTGGTGGTAACAGTGGAGCACTTCTACTTATCCGGGCCGTTCTGAGAACGTCTTCTCCGATCACATTGTACTTCATGTTAGTGGTAAATTGGAGTCGATATATTTCACCTTTAAAGAGGACCTTTCACTACTGTAGAAACTAAAAACTAACTACACTGCTCAAAAAAATAAAGGGAACACTTAACCAACACAATGTAACTCCAAGTCAATCGCACTTCTGTGAAATCAAACTGTCCACTTAGGAAGCAACACTGAGTGACAATCAATTTCACATGCTGTTGTGCAAATGGAATAGACAACAGGTGGAAATTATAGGCAATTAGCAAGACAGCCCCAATAAAGGAGTGGTTCTGCAGGTGGTGACCACAGACCACTTCTCAGTTCCTATGCTTCCTGGCTGATGTTTTGGTCACTTTTGAATGCTGGCGGTGCTTTCACTCTAGTGGTAGCATGAGAAGGAGTCTACAACCCACACAAGTGGCTCAGGTAGTGCAGCTTATCCAGGATGGCACATCAATGCGAGCTGTGGCAAGAAGGTTTGCTGTGTCTGTCAGCGTAGTGTCCAGAGCATGGAGGCGCTACCAGGAGACAGGCCAGTACATCAGGAGACGTGGAGGAGGCCGTAGGAGGGCAACAACCCAGCAGCAGGACCGCTACCTCCACCTTTGTGCAAGGCTGAACAGGAGGAGCATTGCCAGAGCCCTGCAAAATGACCTCCAGCAGGCCACAAATGTGCATGTGTCTGCTCAAACGGTCAGAAACAGACTCCATGAGGGTGATCTGAGGGCCCGACGTCCACAGGTGGGGGTTGTGCTTACAGCCCAACACCGTGCAGGACGTTTGGCATTTTCCAGAGAACACCAAGATTGGCAAATTCACCACTGGCGCCCTGTGCTCTTCACAGATGAAACAGGTTCACACTGAGCACATGTGACAGACGTGACAGTCTGGAGACGCCGTGGAGAACGTTCTGCTGCCTGCAACATCCTCCAGCATGACCGGTTTGGCATTGGGTCAGTAATGGTGTGGGGTGGCATTTCTTTGGAGGGCCGCACAGCCCTCCATGTGCTCGCCAGAGGTAGCCTGACTGCCATTAGGTACCGAGATGAGATCCTCAGACCCCTTGTGAGACCATATGCTGGTGCGGTTGGCCCTGGGTTCCTCCTAATGCAAGACAATGCCAGACCTCATGTGGCTGGAGTGTATCAGCAGTTCCTGCAAGACGAAGGCATTGATGCTATGGATTGGCCCGCCCGATCCCC
Organism: Bufo bufo; assembly: GCF_905171765.1. Classification (NCBI taxonomy): domain Eukaryota; kingdom Metazoa; phylum Chordata; class Amphibia; order Anura; family Bufonidae; genus Bufo; species Bufo bufo. Next base: position 5,655,743 of record NC_053394.1, on the reverse strand, counting down.
AGACCTGAATCCAATTGAGCACATCTGGGACATCACGTCTCGCTCTATCCACCAACGTCACGTTGCACCACAGACTGTCCAGGAGTTGGCAGATGCTTTAGTCCAGGTCTGGGAGGAGATCCCTCAGGAGACCGTCCGCCACCTCATCAGGAGCATGCACAGGCGTTGTAGGGAGGTCACACAGGCACGTGGAGGCCACACACACTACTGAGCCTCATTTTGACTTGTTTTAAGGACATTACATCAAAGTTGGATCAGCCTCTAGTGTGTTTTTCCACTTTAATTTTGAGTGTGACTCCAAATCCAGACCTCCATGGGTTAAAAAATTTGATTTCCATTTTTCTATTTTTGTGTGATTTTGTTGTCAGCACATTCAACTATGTAAAGAACAAAGTATTTCAGAAGAATATTTAATTATCTCAGATCTAGGATGTGTTATTTTTGTGTTCCCTTTATTTTTTTTAAACAGTGTATATCAGTGGGCAGAGCGGCGCCCAGGGGTCCCCCTGCACTTACTAGTATGTCTGGGCGCCGCTCCGTTCGCCCGGTATAGGCTCCGGTGTCTGCGCTCCCTCTGACTGATTTCTTGTATGAGGCGTGTCCCTTGCTGCAGCGCTGGCCAATCGCAGCGCACAGCTCATAGCCTATACCGGGCGAACGGAGCGGCGCCCAGACATACTAGTAAGTGCAGGGGGACCCCTGGGCGCCGCTCTGCCCACTGATATAGTTCGTTTTTAGTTTCTACAGTAGTGAAAGGTCCTCTTTAATTATAAAAAAAAAAAGTACAGTTCCAAGATCTGAATTTCTCTGCTTTTATCACAGATAATGACACCTCGTAAACTATTTATGAGGTAACAGTCCCCAGATGTCTACGTTATGTTCGCATCATTTTGTAAATGTCATTTTTTTTTTTAGGACATTAGAAGGCTTAGAAGTTTAGAACCAATTTTTTTAATTTTCAAGAAAATTTCCAAAACCCACTTTTTAAAGGACTAGTTCAGTTATGAAGTCACTTTGAGGGGGTTACATAGAAATCACCCATAAATGACCCCATTTTGGAAACCCCTCAAATCATTCAAAACTGAAACTTTTAGGTGATTCACAAGAGTTAAAAGAAAATAGAGGTGAAATTCCAAAATTTCAATTTTTATATTGCAGATTCTTCAATTTAATCAATTTTTCCTAGACATACAGTATATACAAGATGAAGCCGCAGGACACATACAGTATATACAAGATGAAGGCGCAGGACACATACAGTATATACAAGATGAAGGCGCAGGGCACATACAGTATATACAGGATGAAGCCGCAGGGCACATACAGTATATACAGGATGAAGCCGCAGGGCACATACAGTATATATACAGGATGAAGCCGCAGGACACATACAGTATATACAGGATGAAGCCGCAGGGCACATACAGTATATACAGGATGAAGCCGCAGGGCACATACAGTATATACAGGATGAAGCCGCAGGGCACATACAGTATATACAGGATGAAGCCGCAGGACACATACAGTATATACAGGATGAAGCCGCAGGACACATACAGTATATACAGGATGAAGCCGCAGGACACATACAGTATATACAGGATGAAGCCGCAGGACACATACAGTATATACAGGATGAAGCCGCAGGACACATACAGTATATACAGGATGAAGCCGCAGGACACATACAGTATATACAGGATGAAGCCGCAGGGCACATACAGTATATACAGGATGAAGCCGCAGGACACATACAGTATATACAGGATGAAGCCGCAGGACACATACAGTATATATACAGGATGAAGCCGCAGGGCACATACAGTATATACAGGATGAAGCCGCAGGACACATACAGTATATATACAGGATGAAGCCGCAGGGCACATACAGTATATACAGGATGAAGCCGCAGGACACATACAGCATATACAGGATGAAGCCGCAGGACACATACAGTATATACAGGATGAAGCCGCAGGGCACATACAGTATATACAGGATGAAGCCGCAGGACACATACAGTATATACAGGATGAAGCCCCAGGACACATACAGTATATACAGGATGAAGCCGCAGGACACATACAGCATATACAGGATGAAGCCGCAGGACACATACAGTATATACAGGATGAAGCCGCAGGGCACATACAGTATATACAGGATGAAGCCGCAGGACACATACAGTATATACAGGATGAAGCCGCAGGGCACATACAGTATATACAGGATGAAGCCGCAGGACACATACAGTATATACAGGATGAAGCCGCAGGGCACATACAGTATATACAGGATGAAGCCGCAGGGCACATACAGTATATATACAGGATGAAGCCGCAGGACACATACAGTATATACAGGATGAAGCCGCAGGACACATACAGTATATACAGGATGAAGCCGCAGGGCACATACAGTATATACAGGATGAAGCCGCAGGACACATACAGTATATATACAGGATGAAGCCGCAGGACACATACAGTATATACAGGATGAAGCCGCAGGACACATACAGTATATACAGGATGAAGCCGCAGGGCACATACAGTATATACAGGATGAAGCCGCAGGACACATACAGTATATACAGGATGAAGCCGCAGGGCACATACAGTATATACAGGATGAAGCCGCAGGGCACATACAGTATATATACAGGATGAAGCCGCAGGACACATACAGTATATACAGGATGAAGCCGCAGGACACATACAGTATATACAGGATGAAGCCGCAGGGCACATACAGTATATACAGGATGAAGCCGCAGGACACATACAGTATATACAGGATGAAGCCGCAGGGCACATACAGTATATACAGGATGAAGCCGCAGGGCACATACAGTATATACAGGATGAAGCCGCAGGACACATACAGTATATACAGGATGAAGCCGCAGGGCACATACAGTATATACAGGATGAAGCCGCAGGGCACATACAGTATATACAGGATGAAGCCGCAGGGCACATACAGTATATACAGGATGAAGCCGCAGGGCACATACAGTATATACAGGATGAAGCCGCAGGGCACATACAGTATATACAGGATGAAGCCGCAGGACACATACAGTATATACAGGATGAAGCCGCAGGACACATACAGTATATACAGGATGAAGCCGCAGGGCACATACAGTATATACAGGATGAAGCCGCAATCTCTCCGGTGACATCCGTTTCACGGCGAAGGATTAGCGCTGTGTTTGGTCAGAATTGGTGTAAAGTGCAGCCACAATCAGCGCCTCCCGCAGGACAGAAGGGGAATACGTCTCCAGCCTTTGGCTCACATGTGATATTGCCCCAAACCCTGTATATCAGGAATCAGCAACCTTCAGCACTGCAGCTGTTGTGAAACTACAACTCCCAGCATGCATAGGTACTCAACTGTTCTTGTAACTACCATATATGTGAAAGGAGGATTCTGGGAGTTGTAGTTTCAGTGCAGAAGGTTGCCGGTCCCTGCTGTATATCATGCCCCTCTCTAGTCAGGACCCACCTCTGGGCACTGCAGCTGGCTGGGACCTGTAGTCCTTCACCACAGGTCAGTGACTGCCCTTCACCGTCACCTTGTGAGACTCCGCACAGGAAGGAGACAATCACCACAGCCCATGTGAGGACACCGCGGGGGATGAAGGGACGTGGAAGAAAGCGCGGGAAACACAGCTCCCACAATCCGCCGCGGGTCTGTGACGTCATCTAAGAGGTTACAGAGAAGGCGGGAGCTGAGCGGCGTTACCATAGAGACCAGGCTTCCCCTGCGCGCGTAGCGGGCGTTACCATAGAGACCAGGCCTCTCCTGCGCCCGAACATGAGTGTGGACTCCCTGTTCCAGCACATCGTGCTCACCCAGCAACAGGCGCATGAAAGGCGCAGGATCCTCCAGGAGGGTGAATGTTACCTCAGAACCAAGGAAATCCCCTGGTGGTAGTCGGAGCACAGGGGCAGTAGTCGGAGCTCAGGGGCAGTAGTCAGAGCACACGGATAGTAGTAGTCATAGCTTACGGATAGTAGTCAGAGCACACGGATAGTAGTCAGAGCTCAGGGGCAGTAGTCAGAGCAAACAGATAGTAGTCGGAGCGCATGGATAGTAGTCAGAGCACACGGATAGTAGTCAGAGCACACGGATAGTAGTCGGAGCTCAGGGGCAGTAGTCGGAGCTCAGGGGCAGTAGTCAGAGCACACGGATAGTAGTAGTCATAGCTTACGGATAGTAGTCAGAGCACACGGATAGTAGTCAGAGCTCAGGGGCAGTAGTCAGAGCAAACAGATAGTAGTCGGAGCGCATGGATAGTAGTCAGAGCACACGGATAGTAGTCGGAGCACACGGATAGTAGTCGGAGCGCACGGATAGTAGTCGGAGCTCACAGATAGTAGTCGGAGCGCACGGATAGTAGTCGGAGCGCACGGATCGTAGTCAGAGCACACGGATAGTAGTCGGAGCTTACAGATAGTAGTTGGAGCGCACGGATAGTAGTTGGAGCTCGGGGATAGTAGTCGGAGCTTACAGATAGTAGTCAGAGCGCACGGATAGTAGTCGGAGCGCACGGATAGTAGTCAGAGCACACGGATAGTAGTCGGAGCGCACGGATAGTAGTCGGAGCGCACGGATAGTAGTCAGAGCACACGGATAGTAGTCGGAGCTTACAGATAGTAGTCGGAGCGCACGGATAGTATTTGGAGCTCGGGGATAGTAGTCGGAGCTTACAGATAGTAGTCGGAGCACACGGATAGTAGTTGGAGCTCGGAGATAGTAGTCGGAGCTTACAGATAGTAGTCGGAGCACACGGGCAGTAGTCAGAGCACAGGGATAGTAGTCATAGCACACGGATAGTAGTCAGAGCACACGGATAGTAGTCATAGCTTACGGATAGTAGTCAGAGCACACGGATAGTAGTCGGAGCTCAGGGGCAGTAGTCAGAGCACACGGATAGTAGTCAGAGCACACGGATAGTAGTCGGAGCGCATGGATAGTAGTCAGAGCACACAGATAGTAGTCAGAGCACACGGATAGTAGTCGGAGCTCAGGGGCAGTAGTCAGAGCACACGGATAGTAGTCGGAGCGCACGGATAGTAGTCAGAGCACACGGATAGTAGTCGGAGCGCACGGATAGTAGTCGGAGCTCACGGATAGTAGTCGGAGCGCACGGATAGTAGTCGGAGCTCACGGATCGTAGTCAGAGCACACGGATAGTAGTCGGAGCTTACAGATAGTAGTTGGAGCGCACGGATAGTAGTTGGAGCTCGGGGATAGTAGTCGGAGCTTACAGATAGTAGTCAGAGCGCACGGATAGTAGTCGGAGCGCACGGATAGTAGTCAGAGCACACGGATAGTAGTCGGAGCGCACGGATAGTAGTCGGAGCTCACGGATAGTAGTCAGAGCACACGCATAGTAGTCGGAGCTTACAGATAGTAGTCGGAGCGCACGGATAGTATTTGGAGCTCGGGGATAGTAGTCGGAGCTTACAGATAGTAGTCGGAGCACACGGATAGTAGTTGGAGCTCGGAGATAGTAGTCGGAGCTTACAGATAGTAGTCGGAGCACACGGGCAGTAGTCAGAGCACAGGGATAGTAGTCATAGCACACGGATAGTAGTCAGAGCACACGGATAGTAGTCAGAGCACACGGATAGTAGTCGGAGCGCATGGATAGTAGTCAGAGCACACGGATAGTAGTCAGAGCACACGGATAGTAGTCGGAGCTCAGGGGCAGTAGTCAGAGCACACGGATAGTAGTCGGAGCGCACGGATAGTAGTCGGAGCGCACGGATAGTAGTCAGAGCACACGGATAGTAGTCGGAGCGCACGGATAGTAGTCGGAGCGCACGGATAGTAGTCGGAGTGCATGGATAGTAGTCAGAGCTCGGGGATAGTAGTCGGAGCTCATGGATAGTAGTCAGAGCTCATGGATAGTAGTCGGAGCTCATAGATAGTAGTCAGAGCTCATGGATAGTAGTCGGAGCGCACAGGCAGTAGTCAGAGCTCATGAATAGTAGTCGGAGCGCACCGATAGTAGTCAGAGATAGTAGTCACCTTATATCCTTCACTCCTCCTACAGTGAAGTCAGACGTCAGCAGCTGCCATGAGAAAATCACCGAGGTCGAAGAGAAGCTCCGAGCGGCCACAGGAACGGGGGAGGATAAGGTGAGAGATACACGGGTCTGACATTTTACTGGGGAAAAGATGTTTGGATGTATGTAAATGAGCCTCCAGGAGCAACGGGGGCGTCACCATTGCACCTGGAGGCTCTGCTTTCTCTGCAGCTGGCACGCCCTTTGCACTTTGATTGACAGGACCAGGCAGGGAAAACGTCATCGCACCTTCCCTGTCAATCAAAGTGGAGAGGGCGTGGCCGTTATAGAGAGCAGAGCCTCCAGGTGTAATGGCAACGCCCCTGTTGCTCCTTGAGGCTCATTTGCATATATTAACACATCCTTTTACTCAGCAATGCGGGCACATATGAACATGGGACCAACACAGATGCCTTCAGGGGCCAAGTGCACATGTGACAGGTCAGCCGGTGTCATAGGGACAGAACTGCTGACAGACGCCCTTTAACCACTTCCAGACCGGGCCTAATTTAGCAAATCTGACATGTGTCACTTTATGTGGTAATAGCTCTGGGGCGCTTTTATTTATCCGAGCCGTTCTGAGACTGTTTTCTCGTGACACATTGTACTTCATGTTAATTGTAAATTTGAGTCAATATGTTTTACATTTATTTATAAAAAAAATCCAAAAGTTCCTGAAAATGTGATTTATTTTTTTTCTAAATTTGAATCTCTCTGCTTTTAAGACAGATAGTGATTCCTCATAAAATACTTATTAATTAACATTCCCCATATGTCTACTTTATGTTGACATCATTTTGGTATCGGAATTTTATTTTTTTAGAACGCTAGAAGGTTTAGAATTTTAGAAGCAATTTTTGAAATTTTTAAGAAAATTCTACTTTTTTAAGGACCAGTTCAGTTCTGAAGTCACATAATAGAAACCACCCATAAATGACTCCATTTTAGAAATGACTCCCCTTAAACTATTCAAAACTGGTTTTAGAAATGTTCTTAACCCTTTAGGTATTCCACAGGAATTAAAGCAAAATAGAGTTGAAATTTCAAAATGTCACATTTTTTTGCAGAATTTCCATTTCAATCAGTTTTTTCCTGGAACACATCAAGGGTTAACAACAAAACAAACCTCAATCGTTGTTAATGGTGGTTAATATGTCGACTTCATATCTGCCTGTAGAAGAATCTCAGCGCGGATTCCAGTTCTAGTCCATGCTCAGTTAATGTTTTTTGCTTCAGATTAAGGGATGGAAAGTGCACCAAGATCCAAAGCAAAAGAACTCAGTGTGAACATAGTCCACATGTGGAGATTCTGCGTATTTTGTGTCCCCACCATGTACCCCGTCACAGCCCTCACCGGGCACCATGGGGGACATTTACTAAGCATGTTGCATCAGAAATATGGCGTAAAATGTGGCAAAAAGAATGTCGTTTTAGGCCTCATGCACACGACAGAATTTTTCTGCGGTCCGCAAAAAGCTGTTCCGTGATCCGTTTCCGTTTTTGTTTCCGTGTGTCTTCCTTGATTTTTGGAGGATCACCAGACATGAAAAGTGAAAAAAAAATCTAAGTCAAGTTTGCCTTGCAAATGATAGGAAAAAAACGGACGCGGATGACTATCTTGTGTGCCTCCGTGTTTTTTCACGGAGCCATTGACTTGAATGGGTCCGCAAACCGTTGTCCGTGAAAAAAATAGGACAGGTCATATTTTTTTGACGGACTGGAAACACGGATCACGGACGCGGATGACAAACGGTTCATTATCCGAGTTTTCAACGGACCCATTGAAAGTCATTGGGTCCGCAGAAAATCACGGAGAACGGAACAACGGACACGGAACACAACAACGGTCGTGTGCATGAGGCCTAAATTTGCACCAAATATATCAACTGTTTTCTCCAAAATTTTCACAATATAGAGATAAAAGTTATAAATGTCAAAGTTGGCGGGGCTATCAAAGTGGCGCATATTACGCCTCATTTATCATCCTCTTATGGGGAGAAATTGCTAAAATTGTTGTGGACAATTAAGCATTTTATGTGGTGGTGTTTTGCCAAAAAGTCGCATTTATGAAAATAAAAACCAACCAGTTGTGGGAACAAGTGAGTAATAAAACCGGACGATATTAATGAGCTAAATAACAGGGTTCTGTCAGTAAATTGTCATTCAGCAAAAACGTCCTGAGTCTGAGACAAAAGTCGCAATTTACCACTGGAAATGTCTCAAATATGCTTCAAAAGTCTCATGTGTGGTCTGTCGGGGGCGGCTGGAATGGCGCATTTCAGTTTAAAAAAAGTCTCATTTTAGTGCTGTTGGTGTTAAAATGTTGCAAATCAAGAGAAATTGGCGGATAATCCAGTGGACATTTTAAAAAGTCACATTTTACAAGTGGCTGCGCATTTTGATATATGAGGTGAAATAAATCACCACTTTTGATTTAAAATACCCCCCTCCCACCACTAACACCAGTGGTTCCACCAGTGTTTCCTGTCCCTACAAGAGGACAGGAGCAGAGAAAAGTCTCTTGTGTGCCTTGCGTGCCGAAATGGCATCAACGGAAGTGACGAAGGCAGCGCATATACGGCGGGACCGGAAGGAAGTTTGAAATCTCTCCTTCTCCCCAGCGTTCCTGGTTGTGGTGAGTTGTTGCCTCCTCTATCCCTCCAAGATGTCTGCACCAGAGCACTCTGAAGCTGCTGCGCCGCCTTGCGTAACTCCAATTCATTGCCGTTTTTTCTTTTTGGCCAGATGTGATGGATTCATTGGGCTTCTCTATTACTAATAGGGCTTTATCCCTTTGCCCTTAGATTTCTAAAGAAACGCAAAGGAAGCCCAAGAAATCCACAAAATGCATTTCTTGCTGTAAACGATTGAAAAAGCTCTGCAGTGATTGTATTGCCAGGATTATACGGGACGAACAACCATCATTAATGGATGAGTTCAGAACCATGATGCAGGAGGAAATTAAATCTTCTTTGGCATCTATGGCCGGATTACACAAAGATACCCTCCTCAAATTGAACCCCCACACCAGCGTCTGAGAACAGGGGATTCCTTTTCCTCTGAATCAGATGAATTCGACGGTGCCTCTTCTTCCAAAGCATGGGAGGAAGATTACAGACAATCTGAGAGAGATATCCCTGAAGGTTGAAAGAGATTCTATTTCTCTTCAGATGCTATGCCAGAGTTACTTAAAGCAGTCAGGGCAACCATGGGGGGTAGAAGAAATTCAACCAACCCCTTCTGTTCAGGAAGAAATGTTCGGTGGACTGCGAGTGAAAAAAACTAGTCTTCGCTATTAATGAAAACAATAAAGGTTTGATATTAGATGAATGGTCTGATCCGGAAAAGCATCTAGGAATCTCCAGAGCTTATCAGAGTCGTCTAATTTTTGATCAGGAGGAAGCCAAAATATTTAATACGATTCCTAAGATAGATGCTCAGGTAGCAAAAGTCAATAAAAAGACCTCTCTACCCTTTGAAGACGCATCACAATTAAGAGATCCTATGGACAGGAAGGCTGTGCACGGTAGATTTAAGCGACGCTTACTACCATGTCCTAATACACCACAATTCCCAGCAATTTCTGAGGTTTGCAATAAAGGATCACAGGGGCAATATTCACCACTACCAATTTACCTCTCTCCCTTTCGGCATATCCTCGGCTCCACGGGTGTTCACAAAACTGATAATAGAGGTAGTAGCATATCTGAGAAAAAAGGGATTAACAATCTTCCCTTACCTGGACAAATTCTTAATAACCAACCACTCTGCTTCCCAACTACAGAAGGACCTGGAAGTTTTTCTACTAACCTTGGACAGACTGGGATGGATGGTCAACAGAATGAAATCGAACCTAGTATCATCGACCAAGATCAGGTTCCTAGGAGTTATCCTGGACTCTCAAAAACAGTTAACCACTCTACCTCGGGACAAGATATCAGACATCCAAAGGAAGATCAAGGTATTTTCTTCCAGAAGAACCTATTCCATCAGAGACTCAATGAGTCTTCTAGGTGTCCTCACTTCTTGCATCCCATCAGTCCAATGATGTCAAATTCACTTCAGACCTCTTCAAATGTGGATACTCGGACTATGGAAAAACAAGTTTTTTCTGTAGATAACAGGGTTATAATACCTCAGAGGATAAAATCCTCACTTCAGTGGTAGAGGATCCATGAGAACATGACCAGAGGAGTAACATGGAAGAAGATACCTCACACCCAGATCACCACAGATGCAAGCCAGTGGGGCTAGGGGTCGAAAGTCGGAAAAGTATATTATCAGGGACCATGGTCCAGTTCAATCAGGAGTCAGTCATTGAACTATCAGGAGCTAGTATGGGAAACTCTGAAGATTGCAGAATCACAACTCCGGGGCCGTCATTTAAAAATACTGTCAGACAACACGACGACAATAAAATACCTAAACCATCAAGGAGGTACGAAATCTATGAGTCTACTAAAACTATCCACAAAAATATTCAGTTGGGCAGAAATAAACATAGAATCTATTTCAGCGGTTCGCCTAAAAGGATCTCTGAATATAGAGGCCGACTACTTGAGCAGAAAAAAGATAGACCAATCGGAATGGTCCTTGAACAAAGAGATCTTCCATATGATAACAAACAAATGGGGCATATCGGAAGTGGACCTGTTCGCCTCTCGGGAAAATTCAAAGGTTCCAACATTTTACTCCCTAGACCCCAGGGACAATCTGTGGATTCTAGACGCCTTCTCCATCACATGGGACCAAGCGCTGTACTATGCCTTCCCGCCGCTTCCGATAATACCAAAGGTGATACAGAAGATCCATCAGGAGGGAACAAATATCATACTAATAGCACTTTGTTGGCCGAAAAAGAGCTGGTTTCCCGTTATTCAGAGGATGGCCATCGAAGGTCCTTGGCCCCTCCCAAGGAGGAAGGACCTTCTACATCAGGGTCCAATTATTCATCCGGACCCAGACTTTCTAAATTTGACAGCTTGGATCCTGGAACCCAAATCCTGAAATTCCAGGGTCTTTCGAATCCGGTGATTTCTACTCTAAAGGCCTCCAGGAAGAAGGTTATCTTCGCCATTTATATGAAGATCTGGAAGAAATTTTGTTCTTGGTCGCGATTATCCTCTCCTAATAAAACCGCTCCCAATATACAATCGATTCTGGATTTCTTACAAAATGGCTTCGATATAGGTTTAAGACCTTCTACCTTCAGAGTTCAAGTATCCGCTTTAAGTTGTTTCTACGACACTGAATTAGCAAATCATAAATGGATCAAGAGATTTATGAGAGCGGTTACCAGAATACGTCCAACGTTAAAATCTCGCATTCCTACCTGGGACTTAAATAGAGTTCTCACAGGATTATCACGCCCAAATCCCCCCCCCCCCCCCCTTCGAAAGCTAAAATCGTTCAAAACTACTTTCCTAGTGGCCATCACTACTGCCAGAAAAATTAGCGAACTACAGGCGTTATCCATGAGGGAACCTTATCTGCAAGTCAAAAATGATAGAATAATCCTGAAGCTAGTAGACCCAGAGTTCATGCCAAAAGTAGTGTCTAAATTCCATAAGGATCAGGAAATTACGCTCCCCTCTTTCTATGATAACCCTTCAGACGACAGAGAACTAACCTTCCGTTCCCTAGATGTCAGACGAGCTGTACTTGACTACATAGACTCAGAGGCGTATCTATCGCGAGGTAAACAAGGCATTTGCCTGGGGCGGCACTTGCCAATGGGGTGGCAAAATGCTTTGTTTGCCTAGTTAGTTAACGTACACAAATACTTCTGATCGATCCGATCCTTCACTATGCCGCTGCGAGCGGCAGCATCGCCGGCGCCGCATAGTGAAGGAGTGACTTACCACTTACCTCCTCCTCCCTCCTCCTCCTCCCTCCTCCTCCCGACCCCAGGTGTTTCCGGAATTTTTACCTACCCGGCTTTGCTACCCACGTCCTTTCCAGTAGTGACGTGGGAGGTGCGTCTCTTCCCTCCGCTCCTGACTGGCTCTGCTGGGGGTTTGTCGGCAACAGCCAGCCGGGAAAAGTCTGCCCAGACGGTCGACCGGCTCCCTCCTCACACAGTTGGCCACTTTGCCTGACTCCTGGCCTACCTACCCTGCGAGGAGTGTCCAGGACCAGGTCCAGGCAGAGGAACAAACAGGAGTGAGTGAGACAAGAGAGTTAAAAAGCACGTGCACAGTGAGAGTGAGACTCATAAATAAAGGTGGGATGTCACATGTCAGACTGTCTATAGTGGCCCTGGCCTCTCCTTGAGGCTGCCCCATACAGACTGTCACCATAGACAGTCTGACATGTGACATCCCACCTTTATTTATGACACAGACACAGTGCACTACCACTATTTGCTTGTGGCAGCCGGGCAGCCCCCAATCCCCCATACAGTTTAGTGTCTCCTTGTGGCTGCCCCCGCCCCCCATACAGTATAACGTCTCCTTGTGGCTGCCCCAGTGCCCCATACAGTATAACGTCTCGTTGAGGCTGCCCCCATACGGTATAACGTCTCCTTGAGGCTGCCCCATACGGTATAACATCTCCTTGAGGCTGCCCTATACAGTATAACGTCTCCCTGAGGCTTCCCCATACAGTATAACGTCTCCTTGAGGCTGCCCCATACAGTATAACGTCTCCTTGAGGCTGCCCCATACAGTATAACGTCTCCTTGAGGCTGCCCCATACAGTATAATGTCTCCTTGTGTTTTTTTCTTTTAAACGGGTATTTATCGCGATATATATCGTTATCGCAATAAATTTCTTAATATTGTTATGCAAAACAGGAAAGGGTGGAGCCTAAAGAGGAAGGGGTGGGGTTTACAAAGGAAGGGGTTTGGCCATGACAGGAAGGGGTGGGTCAAATTTATATTAGGGGGGGTGCCCGAGTTTAGTGTCGCCTAGGGCAGCACAAAACCAAGATACACCACTGCATAGACTCTACAAAAGAGATTAGGAGGTCTGACTGTCTCTTTGTTCAATTCGGGGGCAAAAATAAAGGGCAGAAAATTTCCAGATCCTCAATCGCTAGATGGATTAAAAATACTATTTCTACCTGTTATACTATACTGTTATACAGAATCTCTCTTGTCCAGATAATCTGAAGGCTCACTCTACCAGAGCGATGTCTTCCTCCCAAGCGGAGAGAGCGGGTGTTTCCTTAGAAGAAATTTGTAAAGCCGCTACTTGGTCTAGTATCCATACCTTCATTAAGCACTGTAGACTATACCTTTTCAAAAAATCTGACATGTCTTTTGGACAAAAAGTCCTTCAGGCTGTTACCCCCCCCCTTGATCATATTTTGTATATCTCCTTGTGTTGCCGTTGTGGTGATGCTATGGAAAACCGGAATTAGTACTCACCGGTAATTCTTTTTCCATGAGATCACCACGACGGCATATAAATTTCCCTCCCATTATGTTTCTTTTCCTATATACTTTTGCTATAAAGTAATATCTTCCCTTCTGTTTGGTTTAATTTCGGATATTATAAAATCACTTGTTTTCCACCACCTTTCTACTCTTGTATTTTGGAACCACTGGGGGGGGGGGGGGGTATTTAAACCTTTCTCTGCTTCCTGCCCCTACAGAGGTCAGGGGTCAATCTCCTTGTGTTGCCGTTGTGGTGATCTCATGGAAAAAGAATTACCGGAGAGTACTAATTCCGTTTTTTGCCACAAATGACGCCATTATTGATAAATGTCCCCCAATGTCTGAAGTAAACGTCGCCATCATGTGAAAAGACGCATGAGTGCCCCCTGGAGCGGATAACGAAACTGCGTCCCGCTGTCGCCTATCTCCTCCAGACCATGCTGTTCTCATATAGCGCTGATGCCAAGAGCAGGGCGAGGAAGACACCAGTGGCTGACACTTCTTGTAGTGAGGTGTGCTTTATGGGCACGATGCGTTGTCAGGCTCCAAACTTAATTTGGATAAACTCTCTGGCATCAGCGTTATATGAGAGCCTCGACACAGTATCCGATGTCATCAGAAGGAAGATGCATGTCGGTAACACAGCGTTTCCCTGCTTGTTCAGTGTCTGCACAGCGCTTGCTCTGGTGATTTACAATCTGGAAATATTTTATGCCAAGTGCTATGCAGTCGTCTGATGTAGGGAAAGCTAACTCCCTCTGCATTATAGGAGCTCAGCAAAACTGCTTGGGCGTCCGTCCTTAAGCTTGCTGACTGTTTCCAAAAACAACATTTAGAACAGCGAGCGCAGCTCTAGAGTATAATACAGGCCTTATACTCTTGGCAACCTATGAGCAGTGTGTGACTTCTTCATATTGAATGTTTTCAGGTCACCATTCTGCTGGAGAAGAGATTTCAGAGAGATCTACTGAAGAGGCGTCAAGAGGGTCTGGAGATCCAGAAGGGGAGACTTCTCAGAGACAATCGGGATCTCCTCTGTAACCTGGTAGGCGCAGACTGTATGCAGTCACCATTTACCATCGTTACCCACTGTCACTATTTTTTCAGAGACAGTCCTTGCAAATTACACATCTCGGGCCGAAGATAGGTGGAGCTACTGCATACCACGCCCATAAGGGGATGTTTCCAAACAGGGTCGGGGTGTTGGCGGGGCTTATATGACCTGATTGTACCAACTGAAAGGTTGGTAAGTATGGATTTATGTATGAGTAGGTATGACCGCAGCAGGCACGAGCTTCTGACATCACAGTCAAATTCCTGACACTAGGGGTTTCCATTACTCACCTGCCATGTAATGTGGAGTCCTCCAACACATTTCCAGCTTTAAAGGGGTTATCCAAACTATAAAACATGCCCCCCCCATTCCCCGGGCCCCTCATAAACATTATACTTTCCCCGGCACCCGTGTTGCCCCTTATCTCTGCATGGCCGCCACTGCATCTTCCAGGGCAGGGCATGCAAGGGATGCGTGCGATGGGGAAATGTGGGGAGCGGGGTAAGTTTTATCTATATGAGGGGCCCGGGCATTGGGGGGCATACAAGTCCCCGCTGGGTGCAGCGTCATGTGGTTCTGCCACTTGGCCCGAAGAGATTCAGCATGCTGTGGTTTTGAAAAGAAAGAATAAAACCAATAAAAAAAAACTCCTAATGAACAAAAACACCAGGGGCATTTCTCATAGACCTTCAGCTAACATGGTGTGAGCTGGTGTTTAAAAAAAATAAAATATACCAGCACAAAAAACGCAACTAATAAAATCACAAAAAACCAACAGAAAAACCCTATGTATAAAAATGCCATGAAGAAAAAGAGGTAACACATTCTGTTTGCAAAAACACGTAAAAAACCACAGGTACCCAAAAAACTGCAAGTGGTTATTACGCCCTATCTGAATACAGCCCATCAATCTTCTCACTGCATTGGTTTCTGGCTACGCAGAATGGCCACCGTACTGCTGACAACTGGGCGGCCTCGTGGTTTTACCGCACATTGGTGCAGATTTTAAAAATTGAATGTTTGTGCAGTTTTGCAGCTAAACCATGTAACAAAAAAAAAAAAAATAAATAACAGAATGTAGTGGCCTAAATGGGAAGAAGTGCTAAAAACCCCAAACACTGTAGCGTGTTTATATCCGGGGGAGCAATTCCTCCGCATGTGATCCGTTGATACCAGCAATCCCCAGCAAAAATGCATACAATGGAGGATGTCGGCAGCGGACCACAAAAACATCCTACACAAGATGGAATAATGTGTGGATGAAAATATAAAAATCCATAAATCACTGCAAAAGGTGCACCACAATAATATGGGACTGACCATACTGGCTAATCCCTCTCGCTGATGTTAAAACTGAGACTTTGGCCAATATTTTCCTGTCAGGAACATATTGGAGCCCGTGCACCCCGTCAAGGTGTCTCAGTGTGGCGTGGGTCCTACCACTAAACTACCTATTGTGTGTGAACACAGTCTGATAGGTGCTGAGGACCGACTCGCAGCCAAGCGCCCACATACCTCCATAGTAAGATCCCTAATACAATGGGAGGGAGGGAGGAGGAGGCTGCGAGCCCCGCCTATAACAGGCCATGTGACACCGGCTTCCAGGCGCACAGAATGTTACCATGACAAGCATGAGCACATTCAATACATGTAAAGAAAAATCACTGAGTAAAGTGGCCTAAATGGGAGGGAATGCTCAACCCCAAACACTGTAGGTAGTCTAGCGGTAGGACCCACGCCACAGTGAGACACCTTGACGGGGTGCGCGGGCTCCGATATGTTCCTGACTGGGATATATTGGCCAAAGTCTCCGTTTTTAACATCAGCGAGAGGGATTAGCCAGTGTTGTCATTTGCATATTAATGTGGTGCACCTTTTGCAGTGATTTATAAACCATGTAACCCCTTGTACTGGACCCATTTTTGGTTTTGCATCTTTGTTTTTTGCTCCACACATTCTACTAGCCATAATTTTTTAAATCTACCTTTCAGATAGCCATGCGAGGGCTTATGTTTTGCAGGATAAGGCCTCCTGCACACAACCGTAGGTGTCCCGTTGCCGTATTGGGGAATCGCTTCAATGGGTCCACAAATTTGGAGATGCGGAATGGTGTGGAACGGTTTTGTCCCGTACTTCCATTTCGCAAAAGGATACATGTCCTATCTTTTTGCGGAACGGGCGAATCACGGATCCATTAAAGTGAATGGGTCCGCGATCCGCTGCCCCACGGTCATGGTTCGTGCATTGCGGGCGGCAGCACGGCCACGGGGCGCACACGTTTGTGTGCAGGAGGCCTAAGGCTACTTTCACACCACTTCCATTACAATAATGAGCGGATCCGGTTGTATTATGTCTTCTATAGCCATGACGGATCTCAATAGCGGAAAGGGAAAACGCTAGTGTGAAAGTAGCCTAAGTTGTATTTTTTTAAGGGCACCCTTTAATTTCCCGTCTGTTATTGGAAAACAGGAACAAAATTCTTTGTGAGGTTTAACTGAAAAAAACAAACACAATTCCACCAAGGTTTTTGGGGTTACGGTGTTCACTGTACACTAAAAAAGACACAATGTCCTTATTCTGCGGCACAATACGAATACGGTAATACCAAACTTATATAGGTGTTTTTTGTTTTACTACTTTTAAAAAAATAAAAACCTTTGAAAAAATTCAAATTTTGTTTGTATCGCCATTTTGTGACAGCCATAGCTTTTTTATATTTCAGCAGTATGAGGGCTTGTTTTTTGTGGGACAAACTTTGGTTTTTATTGGTACCATTTTTGTGGTATGTACGACTTACGATCACTGTTATTTTTTTGTGGCTGGTCGGAAAGGTGAGTAACAAATAGCAAATCGCGTGGCTTTCATATTTTTTCCGTTACAGCATTCACCACACAGGAATTTATTTTTAATATTTTAATAGTACAGACATTTTTGGTTTATTTTTTTATTGTTAATATATTTTTATATGTAAAATTAGGAAAGGGGGTGATTTAAACTTTTAATGTTTTTATTTATGGTGTCCTATTCACTGTAATAGAGATCTATTAGACTGACTGTGATTGTCTCGTACACACAGTTCAGCAGGTAACCGGTGTTGATTATGGCATCTGAGGGGTTAAATGACAGGGTTCGGCGGGATTGCCGTTCTCCGTCATTGTGGCCAGGTGTCTGCTGTATTATACATCCAGCACCTGCTGTGTATGGAGAGGGCTCACTGCAGCAGCCCCCTCCATACATTCCCTCAACCACGTGACATCAGTGGTTGATGGGTTACCAGTGTATCTGACTAGGGGTGTTGCGGGTATCGAAATATCGATACCCAAACAATACTTTTGTCCCGGTATCGATACGATACCAGGATTTGACATTTATCGATACTAGGCTGCCCTTCTGCGCAGCCTAGCATCAGACAACATGGAGTGCACTGCTGTCAGCGCGCTCGTGTTCCCTCAGCAGCACAGGGGAGAAGGAGTCACTCTCCCCCCTCCCCCCTGTGCCGCCGCTGCTGCCAATAAGAAGAGAGAGGGGCGTAGGAGGGGCGGACGCACTGCGCCACCAATGATAGTAGAGGACCTTTCATGGGTCCAAACATTGTAAACTATCAGGACATGTAGTGCAGCGCCCTGGGATCTCCCTGCACTTACTATTTATTATTCCTGGGCGCCGCTCCGTTCGCCCGCTGTGGCCTCCGGTATATTCTCCCACTCTGTATGCTAATTGCTAGCATCGGAGCATTGGGGAGGAGACTGCCCTTTTTCTCTGCGGGCGTTCCTTCTCCCTGGCTGTAACACGGTCCAATCACAGCGCAGAGCGTCACAGCAGAAAAAAAACCTCACCTTCTCCCAGGCTGTGACGCTCTGCGCTTAGATTGGACAGTGTTACAGCCAGGGAGTCTCCCCATTGCTAGCAATTAGCATACAGAGTGGGAGAATATACCGGGGGCCACAGCGGGCGAACGGAGCGGTGCCCAGGAATAATAGTAAGCTCAGTGAGATCCCAGGGCGCTGCGCTACATATCCTGATAGTTTACAATGTTTGGACCCACGAAAGTTCGTCTTTAACTTTTTATACAGGAGGCAGGTGCCGGCAGCAGAATCACATAGCCGGCACCCTGCCTCTGACAGGGAGCTGCGATCAGCGGCAGTTAACACCTCAGGTGCGGCACCTAAGGATTTAACTGCCGCTGATCTGCTGCCGGCACCCGCCTCCTATATTAAAGGTCCCCTCCCCCCTCTTCATTGGTGGTGCAGTGGCAGCTTCTGATTGGAGCCCCAGCAGTTTAATCCTGGGGCTCCGATCGGTTACCATGGCAGCCAGGACGCTCCCTGCTGCTGTGTGCACTATGCAGGGAGAGTGTGAGGTCCTATTTACCCTAATAGAGATCTATTAGGGTAAATAGGACAAGGGATGAAAAGATCCCAGGTCCTAGCCCCTAAGGGGGGAAATCGTTATTAAATAAAAAGTAAAAAAAAAAAAAGTTGAAAAAAACCCCACCAAAATATTAAGTATTAATCACCCCCTTTCTCAATTTTACATATAAAATATATAAACAATAAATAAACATATCACATATTGCCATGTCCGTCCGATAAGTCCAAACTATTAAAATATAAAAAAAATCTCCTATGCGGTGAACGCCGTAAAAGAAAAAAAATAAGAGAAAAACTGCGCGATTCTGCATTTTTTTAAATGCGGAATGCACGTGTCTTTTTTCTTTTTTTAGAATGGTATCGAGTATCGCAAGACAAAATTTTGGCATCGTAACAACCCTATATGTGACACTTACGCCACTTTTACTGCAGTAAAACTGAATGTGGGAACAGTTCATGGGCCGTACTGCTGCCACCCGGTCAGTCATACAATGCGGGGGAGATTTATCAAAACTGGGGTAAAGAACCGGCTCATTTGCCTGCAGCGACCAATCAGATTCCATCTTTCATTTTTCACAGCTCCTTTGGAGAATGAAGGGTGGGATCTGATTGGTTGCTATGGGCAGTTAAGCCAGTTCTACTTTACACCAGTCTGGTTGCTATGGGAAACTAAGCCAGTTCTACTTTACACCAGTCTGGTTGCTATGAGCAACTAAGCCAGTTCTACTTTACACCAGTCTGGTTGCTATGGGCAGTTAAGCCAGTTCTACTTTACACCAGTCTGGTTGCTATGGGAAACTAAGCGAGTTCTACTTTACACCAGTCTGGTTGCTATGGGAAAACTAAGCCAGTTCTACTTTACACCAGTCTGGTTTCTATGGGAAACTAAGCCAGTTCTACTTTACACCAGTCTGGTTGCTATGGGAAACTAAGCCAGTTCTACTTTACACCAGTCTGGTTGCTATGGGAAACTAAGCCAGTTCTACTTTACACCAGTCTTGATAACTCTTTCACCTTTCTTCCCATCTCACATATTTGCTGCAGGAAGCTTTGAATTTGCAAACGTGTTTGGACGTGAGAGTCAATGGGGCAAGTATATCAATAGTGTTGTAAGGATATGAGTAGGGACGAGCGAATCGACTTCAGATGAAACATCCAAAGTCGATTCGCTTAAGACTTCGTTTGAGTACTGTACTGAGCAGGCGCTCCCTGCAGTATTAGAATGTACTGGCTCCTATGAGCCGAAGGTACCACTTGGAACCGATCCCGAGTTAGGGAAAAGGCTTTTAACAGTAGAAATTAATTTCTGAAGTTATTACCCGAAGTGTCGCGAGACTTCGCAAAGTAATAATTTCGGCTCATCGGAGCCAATACATTCTAATACTGTATTTGAGCGCCTGCTCCGTACAGTACTCAAAGTTTTAAGCGAATCGACTTTAGATGTTTCATCCGAAGTCGATTCGCTCATCCCTAGATATGAGCCCACGGCGCGGTTGAGGGGCGGACAAAAGCAGTGTATAACCGGTCTGCAGTGTTAATGGCGGCGCAGTATTCAAGGTGCGCAGAACGACTAAAATTTGCGGTGTTCATCAGGTAAATAAGAGGTGGCTGCGGCCTAATTG